>NC_062572.1:2100326-2430326 GCF_022837055.1 Prionailurus viverrinus | reverse complement strand
GGATGCTCTCGGGCGCTCTCTGACGACCCGGGGTCTCTCCCAACAGATGTCCTCAAAGGGAGCACTCCATGGCATTTGGGGGAATATTTGCACTAGAAGAAAGAAAGGGGGAAAAAAACCCTCTTAAAAACCTACCTTGACAATGTTTTTGTAACTCAGGCAGGACTACAAAGTTATCAACCCTGACAGGTGATCTATCCCGGCCTGCTTTGAAAGGTGGGCGCCCGTGATTATGGGGGGCAGGTGCCGGTGCCGACTTTGATCAGCAGAGACAAGCTCTGGGGTCGGCGCTGCGTCCTCCCTCGCTCGCCCCCGGGGCACGGCAGCACCTGTTTACCTCCGGGCCGCCCTCTCATAAAACACTTGGGCTCTGCTGGCTCCCAGTAAGATTTTTCATTTGCAAAAGGCTTTTCTTCCCACAGCTCATCTGGAGTGATGTTAACCAACCTGTGTCCATGTTGTCTAACTGTCCTTGCATTTCAGGCCGCAGCTTAAATTCAGGAACCCTGTAAGCCAGCTGACGCTTTTTTTTTTTTTTTCTTAAAGGGAAGACATACGTTCTTAAGTACTGGGAGAATAAAAGTCAACTTGCCCTTCTGTGCGTGGCATAGCGGACAGAGGACGTGAGAGATTGTATAAAGAATTTGTGGTTCTACTTTGCTCTAATGCGAATACAGGCCTGGGCAGACAAAAAGAAACACAATCAGAATGGAAGGGAAAGGTCAATCACAAAATGTAACCATTCGTCTAAGGGTTTTTTCCACCAATGAAGCCCGATACCGCAGCCATGTTCACAGTATCGCGTGACATCTTTTGGGTAATAGAGGGCATTAGAGAAAAGAGAGACAGGGCATTAGAGAGAGAAAAGCGTAAGAGAGGAAGGGGCATCCAACAAAGTTGGAAATGTGTTTTAATTTCCAGCCCACCTCTGTCTTCTCAAGGTTTTATTCTTGTAAATAAGATGATCCCACTGGGTTAGGGGTGTTCAAATCACTCAGTCTGGCCAAGCAGGTGGGAGAGAAGAGTGGGTGTGTGTAGGTGAAAGTCAGGGAAGCTTCTAGGAAAGATTGTGCTTTGCGGTAAAAAGATGATGAGGAAGCCTGTTCTTTTCCTGCACAGAAGTAGCGTGTGAAAGTCGTACGTGGAGCTGTTGCAACCGTTTTGTGACCATGAGGCAATACACTCAGTATTAAAGCCATCGCTCTGAGGATGGCAGGTGCAAAACGAGAACGCCAGCCTCACGATGACTTCGTCAAGCTCCTACACCTCCAGGCTTCTTGATATTTGAGGTAATTAACTGCCTGGGTCCTCCGAGAGTCCTTGATTTGGGGGTCTTATGACTGGTAAGAAAACATATTTGATATGGTCAACTAGTCCAGTGCTTCTGAAATCTTAATGTGCGTACAAATCACCCGGAGATCTTGATAACCTATCAGATCCTAATTCTGTAGGTCTGGGCGGGACCCAAGAGTAATAAAGAGTAATGAAGAGTAATAAAGAGTAATAAAGTTTGTAATAGACTCCCAGGCGGTGCTGACCTAGTCTGAGGAACCATCCAGCACCATCTGCACTGTGAAGTTCTTGCACATTGTTCCTGGCCACAATGAAACGGCCTTCGCTTGGGCACCAGCACTTGGGTGTCCCAGCTTGGATTAGCTCTCCGTTTTTAAAAACGCCTCACATTGAAGTAAACTCTGCTTCCTTATGACTCTTGCCTCTTGGCTCTCCTTCTGACACATGGTCTGCTGTCCTTCATCTAATTCATTTTCCCCACGAAGCCCCCGTGTCTTTAAAGTTGAGCGTTATGTGTTCCCTGCCTCTGGTTGGATTCTTAAAACTGTGGCCCAGACAGCTTGGCATCACTTTGCTGACTGTCCTCCGAGTACGCTCACCCGGGTCTAAACTCTTGTTCAGGAGCGGTGCCCACAGGCGGCTTCGACTCTCCAGGAATTGCCGAACGAGGACCCGAGGGTCACTGGACCCCTACAGCACACAATGGCCGTAACAGTGGGACACTAGAGGCATTTTTATGAAAGCGGGAACCGTACAAGGCTCTCGACGGTGGTCCAACGTTACCCCAGACGTGCCGGACCCACCATGCCGTGAAGTAAGGCACGCAGAGGAGACACAAGGGAGACCGGCGGAAGCTGTCAATATTTGCAGACGATGTGATCGAAAAGATAATTGGCTTAAAAAAGAATCTGTGAGAACAGAATAGAATTGATAAGGAGACGAAGAGAAAACAAATCTGCAGAATTATCAGCTTCCTTAGGACCCAGCAGTAACCAGTTGAAAATATAAAGGACCTTTAAAGACCACCTTTGCAGAACCTACGAAAAGTGTAAGTAAACCGCCAAGAAACAAGGTGCACAAGCCCTTTGGAAGAAAATGCCACTTGTTCCCAAAACGATAAAATAATTGGGTCAAATACTTGCCAAACGATACCACGTACCTGGCCAACATGTCAGTTGTCCCCAAGTCAATCCCTAAATATAATGCAATTTCTACGTAAAAGCCCGTATTCTTTGGAACTCTACAAAATGATATTAAGCCACCAAATCTGAGCAAAGACCCAAAGGAGGGGAAGAAACTGAGACAATGGTAAGAAAGAGTGTACTTTTCACAACAGTCGGGTGCCCTTTAAAGCTACAGTAATGAAAACAGCATTAAAACAAACAAAATATAAGGCCCAGAAGGAGCCTTAAATGCGTTTGGGACTTTATTTCAAATGAATAAGAAGGAATGCCTTATTCAATCAATAATGTTGAGGCTTGTTTTAGATTTGGGGACATATTTATACCAGAGCTCTCATATGTTTATCAAAATCTATTTTGGACTGTTCAAAAACGTAAATGTAAAAATAATACTACCAGCAGGGGGAAAAAGCTATTTGAAATCGTCATTCCATGCCAAGTAAATTCTGGTAAATACTACCTATCACTTACCAGGAAGGAATCTTCCTAGTATGACACCACAGCCAAAACCAGTAACAAAAATGATTTGACTCCATCGAAATTACACATTCTGTATGGCAAAAAAATAAAATAAAGTAAAATAAAATAAAATAAAATAAACAGAAAATTTTAAAAGCGAAATCCCCAGGAACAAAATTAAAAAGCAAAAACTATAGTTTCCTGCATGGGTCTATAAAGAGGCCATTCAAATGGGAAGAAATACAATCATCCGTAAACCTGTAGAAATAAAGTTCATCTCACCCAATGTAATCAAAGCGTGCGTGTGTGAAAACATGATTATTTTTGCCTAAGACGTTGGCACTCTCGTTTTAAGGCTCCTAATACCTAGATTTGGCTTGGGCGTGGAGAAACGGGTCCCCCATGTCATGCCGGTGGGGATCTAAAGTGGATTGTCCTCACTGGAGCAGATGCAACGTGTATCCAACACCTTTTCAAATGGGTGGACCCTGCGAGGCAGGAACTCTACTTGCATTAAATGTATTGAAAGATGGAAACAATCTAGGTGTATACCAGCAGGTTGACTGTTCGATTCAACTGTGGTAAATCCTTAGAATATCATGTAGTCATTGCAGTAATTACGTAGAAACATGTTATTAACGTGGGCAGATGGCCAACCGTGTTACCAAGCAGGTGGACACCAGCCAGGGAAGACCAGGGCAGCCCTCTGGCTGTTGATGATTGGCATGTTTTCTGATTGGTTCATACCTGTGCCACATCAGTCGTTAGGCATTTTGAATATTAATCTGCTGTTAATTGAACAAGGCAGGGCATGCGATACATTCTGTGGACTGTACCATCTCATTTTTCGTCAAATGTGTGTATATTCCTGGGAAGACATGAAATGTTTACAGTGGTTATCTGTGCTTGGCAGGATTTATGGACAATCTTTACATTCTTCTTTATACTTTCTCAATTTCAGTGTTTAGTGAACAATATGTATTATGTAGAAAGAAAGAAAGAAAAAAGAGAAAGAAAGAAAGAAAGAAAGAGAGAGAGAAAGAAAGAAAGGAGGGAGGAAGGAAGGAAGGAAAGAAAGATGGATGAGTAGGTGGATGGATGGATGGATGGATGGGCAGACAGATGGACAGATGCACAGGTGGACAGATGGATGGACAGATGGGTGGGTGGATGGATGGGTGGAAGTTTGGATGGATGGATGGACGGACGGATGGGTGGATGGACAGGTGGTTGGATGGATGGATGGCTGGATGGACGGATGGATAGTTGAATGGATGGATGGATAGATGGACGAATGGTTGGGATGGGTGAGAGAGGGTTTGCAAAGCTATTAAAAACAATAAGATAATTGCGTACTACTTTGTAGATCAGAGGCTGCAAATCCAAACGCCCGTAGGGCTAGAAAAACAGTGAATGAAGCAGATAATGGGAGAGAGTAAACAAGGAGAGTTATAGGGTCTCTGGATCTATGTGTCCTGTCTGAGAGGCTGCTGCAGCTAAGCTCCAAACCACTGCTGCAGTGCAGATTTGGGAGCCTGGTGTTAACAGAAATTCTGATTTTTCAAGATAAACCAGAAATCTTGATTTTTTTGGGGGGGGCGGCTAGTGTTAAAAACACTCTGCTAGCCTGCCGTGTCTATGCCCTGTTCTAGACCCCAAATTTGGGGGAGAATTGCAGCGGCTTTCCAGCGGGTCCCCGGCACGAATGATTTAAATTGGGCTCTCTCCCCGCTGTCCTCCACACCCCGCGTCTGACCCGTGCTCCCCCGACCCCTGTCCCTTTATGACTGCGCTTGCCTCCCCCCGGAGACAGGCGTTACATTTACCCTGTGACATTTCCTTCCCCAAGCTCACGGCCGTCCCTTTGGCCCCGACTTGGCTCCCCCCTTCCGGCACATGCCTGGTTCTGAGCGCTTTCTGACGCCTACTTCTGCCATACAACGTGTGTTGTTCTTTCCGCGTCCCTGTCATCCCAAACTTGACCAGTGTTTTCTGGGGCCTTCTGGCTTCACAAATTCGTTGTGGGAGGGGGGAGCGGGCTTTCCAATTCCCTGAGTTGGCTGTTGGGAAACAACCAGGGAGCGGCTACAAAGGCAGCCGGTCCTTGGTAAGCCCGGCTTTGTTTCCGGCGTGGGGTTCTGACGGCGCTGGGGACGGCGTTGGTCACAGCGACCGGGGCAGATTTCTGCGTGCCCCTCGATGCTGACATTCGTTAAGGGATGTTGCAGAAGTTCGGGAGCTGGGTGCGAGACCCGGTTGTCAGCATCCTTCCTGGCTCCGCGTGAGACTGCCGGCTTGAACTGCACACAGTGGGAGCGTTTACACCGCAGAAACTGGGCAGGTGCCCCCAGCGAGGGCAGCAGCGTCTCCCTCTGGGCAGCTGCCCGCTGACTTTTTCCAGCAACCACCCCCCCGTGAGCCGTCTTTGTTTTTATTCTCAGATAGAAATGCAGGCAGCACAGTCTTCAACGCATGAGCCAAAGTGTAAGTGTGAGAATTTCTCACACCTCGTTTTCTTTCACTACTTTATTTTTTTACTCTTTATTTATTTTTGAGAGAGAGAGAGAGAGAGACAGAGCGTGAGCAGGGGAGGGGCAGAGAGAGAGGGAGGCACAGAATCCAAAGCAGGCTCCAGGCTCCGAGCTGTCAGCACAGTGCCCGACGCGGGGCTCGAACCCACGAACCGCGAGATCATGACCCGAGCTGAAGTCGGACGCTCAACCGACTGAGCCACCCAGGGGCCCCTCTTTCTCTACTTTAAATATTACCTCAATTCTTATAAGTGTATGATTTATCTCCTGCTCTTGAATTACGGTAACAACGAGCAGAAGTTGGAGGTCTTTCTCATTGTAGGGAGAGCGTGGCCGTGGCATCCGTTTCACGAATGGACGTGAGCTGGTTGCCTCCCCGCCCCCACCAGGGTTCACCGGATCCTTTCTCTGCTCGGGGCTCCGTGTGGTTACAGGGGTGCAGGCGCCTGCTCCGGCCTCCGTGGGCTCCCTCCATCCAGCTCCCCGGGGAGGTGGGCACGTGCGGGGTCACAGTGCGCCTCTGTCACCCGGTGGGCACAGGCCCTCCCTCCCGGGGTCCGGCGGCTGGCAAGGCCAGTACCTGGAGGGGAAGGTATTTTCAGAGAATCTGGACCAAAGCTGTGCTCACATCACGACACGCTGGGGCCGTCCGAGCCTGAATGAGGTCATGTGGGCTTCTCGGTCCCGAAATGACTTTTTAGATCGTACGGCAGGGTCTTCTCCTCCTCGCAACCTGACAGAGGGGCTCCCACTGCACAAAAGCGGCTCGTGAGGGCTTCGTAGGAGAGCCGAGGAGGTGAGTGGACCCACCCCGGGCTCTGGCCGTCTGTCCCTCCGTAGCAAGCACCTAAAACTCTTTATTCCCAGCGGCGCGTTGGTTTTGCCGGTGATCTGGTGAGCCGAGCATTCTGGAAGGGCTCGGCTGGGTTGTTGGGCTATGATCGCCCTGATGATGGCCGTCCTCTGTAGGGCCTCCCCGCGTGCGGCACGCCAGCCTCAGCGCTGGGTTCACAGAGGGCGGCCCCTCCGTGCGGGCTGTGTGCGCGAGGGCCAGGCCCGAGCCCTGTCTGACAAGGGAGTCTCGGAGCCACCTGGGTTCCAGGAGAGAAGTTAGTCTTCACCTGCCCGTCGGAGGAGGCAAGGACACTGGGGCCCCCTCCAGGCCCGGGAGACGGGGCACCTCCCAGCTCACCCAGAACAGAAGCTCACCTCCTTCCCCCTCCCGCCACGGATCCCCCACCTTGTGGTTTTGGTTTTGGTTTTTTTTTCTCTCATAAATTGCAAGAAAAGGGTCCCCAGGTGGGATCATTCCTCCTTGTCAGAATCACGCTGTCCCTGTCTTCAGCGGCATGTTGGCTTTCAACCAGAGGACCTCAGCCCCGGAAAGAGCACGCGTTGGGCCGTTTTGCCCAATGTGCTGACGGGTCTGGTCTCCAGGCCGACGAGGGACACTTTTTGTGGGCCGAGTCTGTTTACTTCTGGAAAAACCTGGCTTCCTGTCTCTAAGGGGGAACAGGTTTAAAAGGCCTCATAAAAAAGTGCTCAAAGCCCCTTAACATCAAATGGTTCTTACAGGACAGCGTCTGATGAGTTAAGTGTAAAGGAATCAGAAACATAAGGCTTGAATTTCCTCGCAGATACACATAGGTTATAAATTAAGGGGGAAGAATCATGTCAAAACATGTTCTGGCATTTAGCCAGAACTGAAAATGTTTCAAAATTGGTTTTGAGATGCTGGACATTCCCGTGTCCCGTCTCCGTGGATCCCCTCTGGTCTGCGAGGTTTAGTGATTTTTTAAGTAAACGGCAGTGGAATTGCGGGACGGGGGAGCGGCTCCAACTTGAGTTACCAAATTTAAAAAACAGTTTCCTCCTGCAAGACAGTCCCGCACGGAGACTCGAAACGCTCTCGTTTCGTGTTGGTTTTAATTGAGATTTCAAAGAAAGGGCCGTAGCTTTTATGGCGGTTGGTATGGTTCTTATTTAGATTAAGGCTCCAGGAAGGATAAAGCTCATTAAATTCAGTGCTCGACCAGGGAACGGCTGCGTGGCCTTTGTTTCACCTGTTTTCGGGAGGTTTATGTACCTACAGCCCCGCGTCTGGCCATGGGCAGAGCCCGCGTGTGGACGGAGACACGGGAACCTTTAGGAGGGAAGGGAACGTGTACGACCATGTTCCCAGGGGAACGTCTGTGATCTGGGGCTGCAAGGCAGGGACGCACCACATTTTTCGTTTAAGCTTTTCGTTTTAAAAACTTTAGACGTGTCATACTTCTTAAAACGGATGCCCCAGTGCCAGCTCAGCCCGGAACTGATCGGCGTCTACGTTGCTAGGGGTCCTCAGCTGGGACGCTCCCTCCCATCCTTAAAAAATCAGCTCGGCGGTAGGAATGTCGTCCTGAGCAGCCCCAGCCACCAGGGATGTCACAGGCCCTCCCGCCCCTCCCCCCGCCAGCTCAGCAGAGACCGGCAGGGCTGATCCCCGGGACCCGAAAGCCAGTATGACCCGCCCTGTCCTTGCAAGCCACCTTCGGCCAAGGTGCAGGCCAGCGGACGCCGGCTGTCCCTAGAAATACCTTCTAGTTCCTGCCCACAGGGCTGTGCGGCAGGTTGAAATGAGGACACGGGTGTAAGCAGCTGTCAGAGCGGCCAGCGGGCATCTGGCCTTAGCTGAACGCCTGCGTCCACACCGTGTCTACACTGGGTATTTGTCAGGTTCCAAGTCCCTCCGGGAACCCACGCCGGGCTGCTCCCTCGCCGTTTGCCCCTTCGGGCCCTCGGTCCTCCCTGCTCTGCCCGCAGGAAGCCGGCCCCTACTCACCGTCTCCTGCCCTGCGCTCTGGGCCCGCCTGACAGAGCAGTGATGGTTTTCCTCTCCCCACTGCCCCGCTCCTGTCTGGCTGTGGCTCCCGTCCCTAGGGGTCAGCCCTCTGGGGCCGAGACATCACGGTGCCCACCCGGGTGTCCACGCAGCCCTGCCGTCCACTGCTGGGCTCCCCACGCCACCCACACTTGGCTAGGGAGTCAGTGACTTAGATGCCCTCCAGGTCGGCCCGCCCGAGCGATCCCGGGCGGCTCCCACAGGACACGTGTACCCCTCAGGGCTCTGCAGGCGGGCGTCCCAGATCTGGATGCTGGCAGCTTCCGTCCCAGGCGAGGGCGGCGTCCTGGCTCACGGACGGCCACCGTCTGGCCGTGTCCCCCCTCCCCACCACCTTCCCCCGAGTATGCAGACCCTTTGCTGACTTCTGCCTCCCACAGAGATGCGGGGCCCCCCCACCTCACAGACGGGACATGACGATTGAAGAGAAGGAGGAGGCAAGGACGCTACGTGACAGCACGGTGATCGATCTCCCCCCGGCTCGGAGCCTGAGCCTCAAGGTGCAAGGTGCTCAGTGAATCTTTAGGTTTCTTTTTAACGAGACGGCGACGCACAGAGTAAGGCGGTGAGTGGCCAGGTCTAGCCGAGCTCTCCCAAAAAGTCCGGAGAAAACGGGCACCAGACGCAGGCGGGGAAAGGCAGCTGCGATGTCACAGCGTCGCAGACCAGCCGCCCGCGGCTCCTCCCTTTCCGCAGCCTGGTTCTTCCAGGGCTCTCGCGGGGGAGGCGGAGGCGGTGCTCCCCCCGGGGCAGAGCCTCCGTTTCTCCTGACTTTCCACCTGTCAGAGGCGTCCGCAGAGGGGGGCCCCGGGGCACGTGCCCGCAGGCGAGGGTCCGCCCAGCCCCGCGGCCCAGGGACGCTGGTCATTCTAGAACAACGTCCGTCCGTGTCCACCCTGAGAGCCGTTCTCTGGGACACACCCAGTCCGCCCCGTTTAGTGGCCTCCTGCTCTGCCCCTGCCCACCGCCCACTCGCTCCCCTCCCCACACACCTTTAGGTTGGTTTTTCTCCAAATAATTTATTGAGCCGAAGTTCACGTGAAGGCAAGGATTCAAAGTGAACAACGCTGTGCGGCCACTTCTGTCGCGTCCCAAAGCATCTCCACGCCCGCTCGGGGGGACCAGCCACAGGCTTCCCTGAAAGGCCATCTGACAGGCCCCCCCTCCACCCCCCCAGGATGTACGCCGGTTCCCCCCCAGACGCAGGACGCACAGTTGTTCCCATCATCTTACTGTCACTCCCGCCTCGAGCCCAAATCTGTGCCCTCGTCGAAGCTGGAGGCCTCACCTTATTCTCTGCCGGTCCCTCCTGAGTTTCCAATGGCTCATTTTCTCATTTCCCTCAAAACTTAATGAATAAACCGGCTGCAGGGAATTGGGTTGTGTCCTGATGTCGGGTTCTGTGAATGTGCCCTTATCTGGAAACAGGTCTTCTCAGACGAAATCGAGCCAAGGGTCCTGGGATGTGATCACCCTGGGTTTAGGGTGTTTCTGTAAGAGGAGGAAGAAGATGGAAACACAGAGACCTAGGGGAGAGGACGAGGGAAAGACAGGGGCGGAGACACGGGTGATGCAGCCAGGGGTGCGGGATGCCTGGGGACACCGGGAGCCCAGGAGGCAGGAGGGATCCCCCTGCAGCCCCAGAGGGAGCGCGGCCCTGCCCACGCCTTGCTTCCAGACTTCTGGCCTCCAGAACTCTGAGAGGATGAATTTCTGTTGCTTGCAGCCACCCAGTTTGTGATCATTTGTCACAGCAGCTCCGGGAAACCGATACACCCCCACAAGTGTGTCTATAGAGGGGTTGTTGGGAACACAGGTGTGTGAGGAACGCAGGCTCGGGCCAAGCCTGCCTCCCGGCACCTGCCGGCTGCGCGACTGTGGGCAAGGAAGTTCGCATCGGTGTGGCTCCCAGGGCAGCGAGGATGCACGAGTCCCTCCACCTGCCTGTGCGGAACACCATCAGGCAGGGAACACCACCCCTGCCTTCTCAGCGCATGAAGGGTGCACACGGGTCCACGCCGGAACCCGTGAATGGTGCACGCGGGGTTTACACTCAGACCCGTGGATGGTGTGCCCGCGGTCCATGCTTGGACCCTTGGTGCATCTCGGAGCCCTCCTCCCCCGTGCTCCTGCATCCGGGCAATGTTGTTTGCCCGTAGCAGGGCTCTCCGGCTGTCTTCTGCATTCGTGCGCTTAGCCGGGCCCGGGCCAGGCTTGCAGCTCCTCTGGGGCGGTGGGGAGGGCCCCCCGTTGGTCTGCTCGCCAAGAGTGTCCCCTGCCCTCAAGTGTGCAGGAGAGTTTCCATAAAATCCAGGGTTTCCCGTAAAGTCAATGGTGTGGTTCTCCAGAGTCCTGCTCCTCCCCGAGAGACGACCACGTTTTTATTGGCTAAGAGGTGTGAAGTCTGTGGGTGGCTTTACAGGGGAAATGTGGGCATATCTGGCCTCAGAAATGTGCAGGCACAACCCCCGGGGGCTAACTGAAGCCAAGGCACAGAGGAGCACCCAAAGGCGGGCACACAGCCCCCGATCCTGCGAGCAGGGCCCCGGGCACCCAGAGATGGTACCGGGCCACCTTTCCCGCCTTGCCTCCAGCCGCCCAGTGCCACCGTTCTGGGGCTGGGGGCTTAGCTGTGGCCGCCAGGTGTGGTCTCCAGGAGAGACCAGGAGAAACAGGACAGGGTCAGGAGCTATTTGGGTGAAGAGTACACATTCTCGGGCCTGCCACCCCAAACCCTCAGGTCCCGGGCGCTCAGCGTGGAGTCTTGTCACGTGATATCAAACAGAAGTCGGCAGAGTCATGCGGGTCCGGGATTTAGGCTCTTAGAAATGGGGGGCGTGGGGCGCCTGGGTGGCTCAGTCAGTTGAGCGTCCGACTTCGGCTCAGGTCACGATCTTCCGGTTCGTGGGTTCGAGCCCCGCGTCGGGCTCTGTGCTGACAGCTCAGAGCCTGGAGCCTGCTTCGGATTCTCTGTCTCCCTCTCTCTCTGCCCCTCCCCTGCTCTCTCTCTCTCTCTCTCTCTCAAAAATAAACATTAAAGAAAAAGAAGAAAAAAGAAATGCAGGGTGTGTAGCTGCCTGGCTGCCCGTAGTTGTGCGGGGCAACGATGCATCTGACTCTCTAGCACTCTCCACAGGGGCCCCACCCGGCTTGTCTGTGGTGCGAGGGGACGGGGGTGGGAGGCCGGCCTGCAAGCCGCCGGGTGTCCGGACCCCCTGGCCCGTGCCCCCCGCCCCCAGCCCCTCTCTGCTGCCTCAGCAGCAGCCCTGAGGACAGGCCAGGGATTCCAGGAGTCACACAGAAGAGAAAACTGCCCCGCCCCCGGGTCCTGCTGACTCAGGCTTTCGGGGCAAATGGACAGAAGCAACTGTACCTGGTTTGTAATGAAACACTGACTTCAAAAGCCTCAGCAGCTGTTTTCTGGGACTCGGTGCCCAGCCCCAAAGCCCCGAGCTCCCGCCCCAGCGTCGCCCTGGCCCAGGCCGGACATGCCAGCCACGGAGCAAAGTCGAGGAGGACGTTTGACCATCCGAGCCCAGGAAACCAGGCCGGTGACCTTAGGTCCTCGGTCACGATTTTCTCAACTCCCTTTTCCACGGGACGAGCAACCTGTGGGATTCTCGGGGCTCCCCTGCGAGACCCGGTCCCCGGGTCCGTCCCAGCAGGCAGGGACCGGGTGGCAAGCAACGGGGCTCACCGTCCCCAGCAAGAGGGGCTGTGGGCGGTGGGGAAGGCGAGTCCGAAGGAGGCCTGAGGTCCAGCGCCAGGACTCAGGAACCGCCCGGCAGGCGTGCCCCCGTCCCCAGGCCCCGTGTGACCATAGTTTATAAAATAATCTCCAGCCGTTCCCACTGGTTTGTGTCACCGGCTGCAGAATCCCAGCTGGGGCGGTGCCACCGGCCAGGCCAGGTGGGACAGGGGTCGGTCGCCCTTGGGCCTCCGTAGTGGGAAGAGGACTTCTTGAGAAGGCTGACCCTGACCGGTGTACGGCCTTGGAGCGAGGGCTGGAGGGCGGGTAGCCCCCTCCCCAGCAGGCGCCCGAGTCAGCCATTCCACAGCAGCGCACCTGCGAGCTCCAGGTAGGAGGCGGGTCAGCACCAGATGGGAGCCAGGGTGCCATTTTCCCGCCCACTCTGCTGTGATGGCAGGACCCCCCTCCCCGGGAGCCGTGGTGTTCTCCGTGCCTCTTGTGGGTGCCCCCCTGCCCGGCCTGCGTTCAGGGGTCTCTACAGACAGCAGCCGCTGGAATAGGGCCGGGGCTCAGGGGTGGCCTCGCTCTGTTGCCCAGATCCGGTGAGCCAGTCGGAAGGGGTGGAAGGCCACACCTGCGCCAGCTGGGACCGGGACCCGGCAGAGGATTAGGCCGGGAGCTCTGACCTTGGGGCGGCCTTGCCAAGTGCAGGAAGCTGGACGCCAGAAGCCAGACCCCACTGGAGGCTGGGCACACACAACGTCACGTCCTCTGCACGCGTTCCGTCCGGGCGGCCTCGGCCACCACGGGGATTTCCTCTCCCGCCGGGGCCGCGCTACCTAATAGCCCGACAGATGACGCGCCTGGGATGCCGGAAAACTATGGGCGCCAAAGCTTCATCTTAAAGCGTTTAATATTTCAAAGGGAGCCTGAGGGGGAGGCCAGCACGGGAAATGCTGGACATTCGCTCGCATATTTTACCCTTCAGAGTTGCTTTTGCTTTGAGTGATTTGCAGGGGCACGAGGCTGCTGGAATGTTCTTCAGTGTCACACGTGCGGGCACACCCCCAGCTGGCCAGGAGGCCCCCCCCCAGTAGTGTGACGCTCCCGGCCAACAGCCGACCTTTTCTGTTCTCTCTCCCAGGGGCGGCAAAATTAAAAATCACTTCTTTTTCTTTTTTTTTTTTTGCCTTCTACTGCACTTGGATGACCTTTCCGTGACGTGTCGGGATGTGCCGTCTTCCTGAAGCCGCTATCTGCCGCTGATCGAGACCTCAGGTGCTCAGAGTGGGGTCCCCGGGGCCGGCACATCAGCGTCACCTGGGAGCTGGGTAGAAACAGAACGGAGCCTTCTCACCCCAGACCCGCTGCGTCAGAGTCCCCGGGACCGGCCGGGCAGCGCGTGGCCGTCAAGCCCTCCGTGACGCTGTGCGTGGCAAAGTTCGAGAACCGGTGGCTGAGTCAGAGCAAAGGGGGAAGCCAGACGCACGTGCTGCGCCAGCACAGGGCACGCCGCCCTCGCAGACACACCCGCTTTCTGCTTTCCCTGGGAGCCTCCCCACGACCCCGGTGGCCGCGCCCGTGAAAGAAGAATCCCATAATCGTCGCACGCGAATTGTGTATTAAAATGTGTTACATTCGTTAATTAGTTTGGATAGTGCCAAGAGCTTGTAAACCTACTCAGGCGCTTTTTATACGAGGCTTGGAAAGGTATTTTCGTTCTCCTCCCGGTTTAATATACACCATTCATCCCCGGAAGACAAAACAGAACAATGCATACTTGATGTGTATTTGTTAAATGTATCTATAACAATTTTTGCTCTCTTTTATAATCGACTTGTTTCTTTTAGCTTCAATTTCTTTCCCCTTTTCACTTTAATAATTGTCTGTATTTGAATTTATTCCTCAGTTTATAGCATATCCTTTTTACAGATGTGTATGTATACACCATTCTGATACAGTATTTGTTACATTTGTTAGATTCTTGACTTAAGTGTGTGTCTGCCTTCCACCATTTTCCTGTTTTCGCTCCGAAACATTCTTTAAAAAAAAAAAAAACAACAACCACCGAACCCACTGAAGGTGGTAAAACGTCTCACAAGAGCAGCTCTGGGCACATCCTGTGCGTTCTAAGATTTCATGTGTTTGTTATTCCAACGTCCACAGTCGGAAAGTCTATTTCCTCCTCCTTGACAGACCTTCAGAAGGCAAATTTTTATTGTTGGAAACCTGAGTTTCCTATTTAAACCTTCACAATGACTCCTGCATTCTGGACCGTAAACATGGACGGTGCCGACACTTTTTAAATGGGCTAAGGTTTCTTGGTGCCCGATCTGTCCTTTGTGTCGCTGGCGTGCAGGTAGGTTGATAAAGGGCCTGCTTTCTGGAAGGCACAGGGCGGTGAGTTGTGGTCAATCTTAGTGCTATGTGGTGGGTGTTTCTTCTTCCCTTCTGTTGCATTAGGAAGTTGGAGGTCGGTGGGGGCTGCTGGCAGGAGCGTTTTTTTTAATGTTTATTTTTGAGAGAGAGAGAGAGAGAGAGAGAGAGACAGGGTGTGAGTGGGGGAGGGGTAGAGAGGGAGGGAGACACAGAATCGGAAGCAGGCTCCAGGCTCTGAGCCATCAGCACAGAGCCCGACGCAGGGCTCGAACTCACGGACTGCGAGATCATGACCTGAGCCGAAGTCGGTTGCTCAACCGACTGAGCCACCCAGGCGCCCTGCAGACATAGCATAATTTCAATGGGAAAATGACTATATTTTCCAAAACGGCAAAAAAAATTAAAAAATAAAAAATGAGAGCATTGTGGTTTTTTCCAGATTTTGTGACTCTCTTTCCTCTCTGGCCTAGTAAGACAGTGCCTCTCATCTCTGCCTCTGTTCTATCGGTTGTCCTATCACATGCCATGTAACTTCTGGAACACTCTGCCGTACTTCTGTGAGATAGTAGAGTGAATATGTGCCCAGGACCCCTCGTAATGGCCTTGGGGACGCCCAGGGGATGCCCCAGATCTCTCTTGGAGAAACTGTGATTTTTTTATGCTTAAACCCATTTCGAAAAGTACTTGCTGTACCTTTGGCATAGGTCGAGGAGAGGAAGACCCAGTGAGCTGAGCGGCTTCTGCAGAAAACTAGAGCCGGAGGTGTGTCAGCCCCGCTCTGCCAGGCACCTGTCTTGTGCGCCTCACGCGGTTTCAGAGACAAGAGCACGTCGTGGGCAGAGACCCCGGATCCCACGTCCCCGGTGCACACAGGTCTGCTGGCTGTTTTCGGTCCCGCAGAAGGGAGCCGAGACATTTAGGGCGGTTCTCGCCCGTCTCCCCTTTAGTTGAGTCTCTGCCTTTGTTTCCCTGACCTGTAACGGCACGGAGGGGCGTGGCCCCGCCTGGCAGGCGCCTCTGCTCCGTGGGGTCGCCCCGCCACCCAGGTTCCCTCCGCTTGGTTGCTCTTCCAGTCCCTGGAGCCTCGCCCTCACCTCCCCGAAGCAGCAGTGGGAGTGGCCGTGGGCACCAGCCCTGGTGCCAGGCGAGGTTTGATCTACACGGGCGTTTGTTTTCGAGAACGACAGCCCAGCAGCGTCTCTGTCGGCTCCGGCTGCTGCCGTAAATCACCCCAGGCCGAGTGGCTTCAACGGACATTCGTTTCCCGGGGTTCTGGAGGCTGCAAACCGGAGCCCGGGTGCCGGCACGGTCGGGATCTCTGGCGAGACCTTCCTCCGGGCTCACGGAGGGCCGTCTCCTCCCTGCGTCCTCATGCGGGAGAGAAAGATTGAGCTAGCTCTCCTTGTGAGGGCCCGGGTCCCGTCCCTGGGGACTCCACCCTGTGACTCATCACCTCCCAGAGGCCCCACCTCCTAATACCAACATCGCAATTAGGGTTTCAACACACGGGTTCGGGGAGGACACCGAACATCCAGTTCGCGGTGCTCGGCAACCTGCCCCTGAAGGTGCTTTGTCAAGAGCGGCCGAAAGGGAGGCGGCCCCTCTGGCGGAGCAAGAACCTTCCAGAAGCTTTCTCAACGGACAAGACAATTCGCATTTGGTTTGGTTTGACTTTTTTGGTTTCCTTGTTTGGTCTTTGAGACCGTTGACCCGGTGTAGCTAAGAGTCTCAGTGATGGTGCCTTCACCTCATCAGCCAACATGGCACGCCATCTCAGAACAAGGCAAGCAGAAAACAAAGCAATACGATCACAATAATCATCATAAGAAACCAGCAGTCCTGCATTGTCACATCTGAGAACTTGGAGAGTTCTGTCCGTTGACTCACATTTTGATGGGGCCTGCGGACTAACCAGTATTTCATTTCCAGGAGCTTCCTCGGAGTTGTGGCTCCGGTGTCTGAATGAACAGGCAGGTGCTCTGGATGAAAGGCCCGCGGAGCTATTTTGGTCACAATGAATCCACGGGAGGCCGCAGTGCCTTCATCCTGACCTACTTCCCTCAGCCCCTTTGCAAGCGCACTCGCGGCCCGAAGGATTCTCTATTAGCGTCTGGCTTGCCGTTCCCCTCTTCACCCCGCCGTCCGGGAGAGACGGGCTGTCTGGCCTGCATTTGGCGCTTGGGTTATTAGACAGCCTTCCTAAACGTAAGGACCGGGAAACGCAGTGGGGGAGCAGTCCTTGCTACTTTAAGGTTGTGTTATCACCTGCGGCTCCTGCAGACGCAAATCCCCGTTTGTGTCTGGACCCTGTTTTCCTGTCTTATAGCCGGACCTTTGGCCCCAAACCTTCCACGAGAGCCTAGTTTTCGTAGGCAAGAGGCAGAAGGATTTTGGACAAGGAGGGAAGGTGTTAAGAAAGAGGCACGCGGAGAGGACACATTAAAGGCTCAAGAACAGTGTGGTGCTGTTTTCCCGAAACAGAGGCCGTCTTGGACCTCTGATACCCACGCGTGCCCCACAGGACTTACACTCGGACAGAGAACTCCGTATTTACGAAGTCAGATAAAGTATCGAGCCTCGGAACACCCGAGAAGCCTTCATATGTTCCTCAGCCCGTGCTGCTGTCTTTGAACAACCTACAGCTACTTTGCCCGCAACTCAAAGGGCGGGACTCGGTCACCTGGTGACATTCTTGTTTCTCGAGACCGTTGTCGGCGATGTCTTCCAAATGCCCCAGCGGCAGTGCTCAGCGATAACCAAGCTCCTCCTTCCCGAGCTATTGGCCCACCAGCTCGAAGGTCTCCGGGCCCTGCTTGTCACGGGCTTCTCCGACGTTGCGGATCAATAGGCCGCCGTAGCGCAGGAGAAGATGCCTCCCCGCCTGACGCTGCTAGAAAAAATAATCACGAATGGGAAAAGTGGCACTGGGCATGAGAGGACTACTTGATTAAGCATCATCAACAAACCTGCACTTCATGCCGGTGCCGGAGGTGCCGAAATTACTGTGAACGTCACGTTGTCAAAGGTGTTAGCGCAGTAAGACAATGAGGAGAGCCCATCCACGGTCACCTGAAGGCCCGTCACACTGCTGTGTGGCCCGCACCTCGGATGGGCACAGTGCAAACCGTATCTCAGAGCCACGCGGTTATCCCCCGAACGCGGTCCTCCAGTAATACTCGCGTACGTGCGGGCAGGTGTTTGTGGCATCATTTTTTTTTAATTCTTTTTAACATTTATTTATTTCTGAGACAGAGAGAGAAAGAGCATGAACGGGGAGGGGCAGAGAGAGAGAGAGAGAGAGACGCAGAGTCCGAAACAGGCTCCAGGCTCCGAGCGGTCAGCACAGAGCCCGACGTGGGGCTCAAACTCACAGACGTGAGATCATGACCTGAGCTGAAGTCAGCCGTCTAACCGACTGAGCCACCCAGGCGCCCCAGGATGTGCGGCTTTATTTTTTTTTTTAATTTTTTTTTTCAACGTTTATTTATTTTTGGGACAGAGAGAGACAGAGCATGAACGGGGGAGGGGCAGAGAGAGAGGGAGACACAGAATCGGAAACAGGCTCCAGGCTCTGAGCCATCAGCCCAGAGCCCGACGCGGGGCTCGAACTCACGGACCGCGAGATCGTGACCCGGCCGAAGTCGGACGCTTAACCAACTGCGCCACCCAGGCGCCCCTAGGATGTGCGGCTTTAAACACGACATCAAGGGGCGCCTGGGTGGCTCAGCTGGTTGAGCATCCGACTTCGGCTTAGGTCATGATCTCGCGGTTTGTGAGTTCGAGTCCCGCGTCGGGCTGTGTGCTGACAGCTCAGAGCCTGGAGCCTGTTTCGGATTCTGCATCTCCCTCTCTCTCTGCCCCTCCCCTGCTCACGCTCCATCTCCAGGGCCACCTGCAGGGCCTTGGAGCCAGCTTTTCGGTTCACACGTGGCCGATGGTCACACATGGCCAACGCTCCTGAGTTCTCGGAAGAAACTAGGTGCGCAGATGGGGGTCTGCCTGCCGAGGCTGCCGAATTTGAGGAGCACTCACTCTGGGGGCAGCCCCGCCCCTGCAGACCCTCAGACCGAGCGGGGTGGGGGGACGGAGGGGGTAGTAATTATGTGGCCCAGGCTTCTGCTCTCCTCCCCCAGTCAGGCCCTGTCCTGGTGGGACGTTTACCTCCTAATATTCAAATATTGGCCACTGATATAATTGCACGTGAGTGAGTGTGTGCGTGCACGTGTGTGAGCATGCCTACAGGTGTGGGCGTGTGCATACCGTGAAGGAGAATGTGTCTGGGCACGCCTGGGCCCACGGGTGAGCAGAGAGTGATTCCGGAGCTAAAACCGTCCCTGTGAAGGGTCCTTTCCCGCTGGCAGGCGGAGGTCCTAACAGCAAGCCGCAGGTGGTCGAAACAGAGCCCGGCGATCCGGTGACCCACGGCCGGAGGGAAGGTCGCTAGAGGGGTGCCAAGGATGGCTTGCACGTACGTCAGAGTCTCTCTAAGTGTGTGCTTCCTCTATACATACCCTATTCAATACAAAGTGATTCTGACTCCCTCGGAGACACCCGTCCATCCAAGTCCCTCGTGTTGGAACCCCTTGTCGGGTTAAGGGTCTTTAAAAGACGTTTTGAAATCTAAACGGGGAGCACGGCCCCAAGGTTTCCTTTCATCGCAGAGATTATAATCTCATGGGGCTGCAGGAAGTCAGCAGATCAACAGAGAAATGAGCAAGATCTTTCCAGAAGGGGGAAAGGGGGCCCCCGGGGGATGGCTACGCCGGAGGGGTGGCTGGGGACGGAGTGGCCCGCGCGAGGCCTCGTTCCGAGGACCAGGACGCACGGCTCTTCCCGGCCCAGGCCCTGCTCCCGGCCACGTGCGGCCGGGCCGGGGAGGCTTGCTGATGCCCGGGGCCGAGATAACCCGCAAACCCTCTCGCACTCACCCCCTGCCCGGCCTCGCTCCCATTTCCACTCTCGCTTTCCTGCGCCTTCACTTCCCGCTCGCCTGCGTCAGCGCTCTCCTTCGGCCCCCAAGGGGTGACGGCTTCAGTCGTGCTTGGGGCCAGGTGTGGAGAAGGGTGAAATCCGGGCTGGCGCCCCCGTGACCCGAGCCGGCGACGGCGCAGCAGAAAACCCGCCTGGAGAAAAACCGGAGGGGCTTGTAGAGGCTCCGCCAGGTGGCTTCCCTTCTTGTTCCCCGTCTTTAACTTCAGGCCAGGATAATGCCGGGGGAGGAGCCACTTTGGAAAAGTGGGGGAGCCTTCCACCCCCAGGCTGCTGGAGGAAGAGGTTCCCGCTGTGACACTTGAAAGCCCCGTAGACACGTCTGAATTCATAATACGCTCTTGAAGTGCTCATTCATAGTCCTGAAGGCAATTTCAAAGCCACGGAGAGGACGGATGACGCGTGGCCGGCTTAGGTGCTGGCAAGGGTGTCTCCGGGGCTCTCGGAGCAAGGGCACGAGCCAGACTCTTCGCGAACAGCACCAATGGCCAAAACTCTGGCGCTTAATTCGATCCGGCACACGTTTGTCGCGTGCCGTCCGTGGGGCACAGGTCGGGAAAGGGCAGGAGGTAAGGATCCGAGGTGCCCGTGAGGGCGCGCGGTCCGCGTCGGGAGGGGCCTGGGTGGGGCTCCCATTCGCTCTGGACACACGGGGGCGGGGCGTCTGCCGTGTGCAGGGCTCTCTGCTGAGCACCGGTGCCCAGGAGGTGCCCGTCCTGGAGCAGAGAGGCGGGAGGCGGGTGCACGGCAGGCACGGCACAAGGCTCGCCTCAGAGCGGGCCGCACCAGGCTGCTGGGTGTGTGCGCCATGCCACGGCATCCGAGCGGATAGCGAACAAGGCATGCGGACGGTAGGGATACGCACCGTTGCGGGAAGTGAGGTGGGGCCGGGGGGCTGGGGTCCAGGAGGCTGTTTCGAGGAAAAAGCGTGCACGCGGGACGAGAGGCAACGGGTGACAAAGAGCGAGTGACTCCGGGAGGAAAGTCATTCCGTGAACTTCAGCCAGAAAGTTACCGCGGTGAGCCGGGCACAGGTCCGTCCCTGGGGTAGAGGAGCCCGCCGACCCGTTACCGTGGAGCTCGCGGGTCAGGGCTGTGCCCGCTCCAAGACGGGATATGAGGGGTGGGCGCTGCACGATAAGGAAAGGCAACGGGGAAATGGGGCCGGGCGTCACCTTTTCGAATGGGATCGCAAGGAGAAGCCAGCGGGAAGGGGGTGTCAGAGGAAAGCCCTGACGGAGGTGGCCCCCGGACGTGTCGGAGAGAAGAGAGTTCCCGGCGGACGGACCAGGCTGTGCAAAGGTCCTGAGGCAGGGACAGCCCGGCAGGCCCAACGAAGCCAGCAAGCTCGGCGGGAGAAGGCTGGATGTGAGGGTGAGGGGTGGAAGACGAAGCCACCGTGGGGGCGGGGTCCCACCGTACTAAGCCTCAGCGACCGCCCAGCACTCTGTGGGTTCGCCTTGAGTGAGATGGGGGAGGGTCAAGGGTTCAGGAGAGGAAGCCGGGATCGACATCCCCCGGGACGGGATGGGGAGACCGAGGCAGCGACAGGTGTGAGGGTAGAGCGGGAGCAGAGGAAATGAGAGTTCACTCCTCGCGCACCAACCGAGGGGCTGAAGCAAAGCCTCCAGGAGCGGTGTGGTGGGCGCCCGGGACCCCCTGCTCCCTGGAAATCCCAAGGAGGGGCGTGCGGTCGGGCGCGGTGGTGGGGGGGCTCCACCCGCCGCATCCGGGTCCAGGCGAGGCCGGCGGTAGCGGTCGGGGCCCTCGGGGGTGCTGCCGCGGGAGTCCCGCGTCTCCTTCCCTCTGAGGCATCGCCTGCCGTGACACCTGCCACCAGGTTGCGTTCCTTGAAGGAAGAAACTGGGCTGACAGCTCACGCTGGGGCCTGGTGCTGTCTCACCACCTGGAATTCGCATCGCATGCGTGTTTTGCGCACGTGGCAGGACCTCTTTGAGACGAGCGTAGACCCCGAGATTCACATCACGCAGCTCTCTGCGCGTGCAAAGTGCCAAACGCACACAAAAGCAACCTGTCAAGGTGTCTGCAAACTTCTCCGTTCAGAGTCCGACTCCTCTGAAACGTTTGAGGCCAGAATCGTCGCTGCCCAGGTTTTCCCACACGCCTGGGGGCAACGGTGGTTCCAAGTCATGGGCGAGGCTGCCTGCCTCCCTCCCTCCCTCCCTGCCTGCCTCCCTCCTCCCTCCCTCCCTCCCTCCTTCTTCCCTCCCTTCCTTCCCTCCCTTCCTCCCTCTTTCTTTCTTTCTTTCTTTCTTTCTTCCTTTCTTCCATAATCTCACCTACTTTATTCAGAGAAGGAATTTGACTGAAGCAATATGACTTAATTTTGAGATGATCTTGAAATGTTTAGTGAACTGAAGTGTAATTCCATACGGTCTTAGAAGTAAGTACACTTTTCATCTGTACTACAGCGCTTTCTTTTTAATTCTTAGCACGTCTTTTACCTTTAAAATGTTCACTATTGGAGTACAGCCGGCATTCAACGTTACGTCAGTTTCCAGTGTACCATAATGCTCCCTTTCCAGAAAGAGCTCTCCGCTGTGGGCTCTACGGCTTTCTCGGACCGCCGGTAGCCGCTCCGCAGTGTTGAACTTAGTGCTGTCTCTCCAGACACATCGCTAGTGTGTTGGGCGCAATCAGTTACAAAACACATCCTCTTACCAGAAACGTCAATGCAAAAAGACACACCGTTTAGAACCAACGGCGGGTGGCGGGATCGACTGCCCAGCGACGCGGTCCAGGCTAACAAGGGGAAAAGGAACACACAAGAAATGCCTGTGCTCAAGCAGGCGAGCGTAGGAACTGTGGCCTGGACAAACGTCTCAGGCGGCCACGGCCACAGACCTCAGAGGCCGGCGGCAAGTGTCGGTGGCTCCCCGGTGGGAGCGGTCCGGGGCTGAGCGGGCCTGAGCGCGGGCGAGGGGTGGGCTGGCCGTGGCTCCGGGGGTCTCCTCCCCAGCAGGCGCGCCTCCTCGTGGTGACAGAGCACGGGGACAAGGGCATACACACAGGCCTCTTGAGGGTTGGAGTGAGCATGCTGTCCCTTGCCTCCCACTCTGCTGTCTAGACCAAGGGTCACCGGCCTAGACTCAAGAGGAGGGGTTGGGCGTTCACCTTTGTGAACGTGCGGGTGAAGTTTGGAGGCCTCGTTCCAACTTCCCCGGGCGGGCCTGACGAGCACTGTCCCCCGGAAACACGGGGACAGCAGCAAGGGGACACGGGTGCGGTCAGACTTGCAGGGTGACAGCGGCGAGGGGACACGGGTGCGGTCAGACTTGCAACTTCCTCGGGTGAGATCATTGCAAGGGCGTCGGACCCAGGGTCCGTCCCTGGTGCGGGTGACCAAGGTCAACCGGAGTGATGGGGTCCCAACTGTCTGGCCATGACTGCTGGAGGGGCTGTCTACATGGGTGGAGAAGTCCCGGGGCTGTGGGTGGGGAGGACAGGCTGGGTGTGCGGATCCTGTAGTTTCATAACAAAGAGCCACACCCGGGCGCTGCAAATTAGAGACACTTGTTCTCGCTCGGTTCCCGAGGCCAGAAGCCAGAAAGCAAGCGTCCAAAGTGCCCTGCTTTCGGCGCCCAGGTGGCTCAGTCGGTTGAGCATCCGACTTCGGCTCACGTCATGATCTCACGGCTCGCGAGTTCAAGCCCCATGTCAGGCTCTGGGCTGACATCTCGGAGCCTGGAGCCTCTTTCGGATTCTGTGTCTCCCTCTCTCTCTGCCCCTCCCCTGCTCGTGCTCTCTCTCTCTCTCTCTCTCAAAAATAAACATTAAAAAAAAAAAGTGCCCTGCTTTCCCTGAAGGCACAAAAAAGGGGCTCTGTCTGTGGCAGGCCCGCGGATGGCCGGCCACCCCTGGCTTTCCTTGGCTCGCAGACGCATCGCTGGGTGCTTTGAGCATCGGGGATGTCTGGCACCGGCTCCACGGGGCGCCCCTCTCCAGGCGCCCCTCTGTCTCTTTCCCCTTCTGACAAGGACACCAGTCACATTGGGCTTAGGGCCCCCTCCTGCTCGCAGCGTGAGTTCATTTTGACACATCCCATCTGCAGAAACCCTATTTCCCACTAAGACTGCGTTCTGAGGTCCTGGGTACACATGGACTTGGGGGGCCGGGATTTGGGGGGCCAGTGCTCACCGCAGGCATAGAGTCAGTGCTCCAAGTCAGTGCTCCAAGTCCGCGGATGGCAGGGGCCAGATGCACGGGGCCTGGTGACCTCGACACCCTCCCTCCGCACTGGCTTGGCCTGATCTTCCAAGCAGAGTGCTCCCTTCATCCCGTGCCCCGGCTCAGCTCAGGGAGCTTCGGGACCTTGATGCTGGCCGGTCCCTTGACCACCTTGACCGGTCCGCCCACCGGCACTGGTGTCTCCGACCTGCCCTTGATCCTGGGCCATCGTCGCCAGATACGGGCTCCGGGCACCTTCCCAGCCCCCTCCACAGCCGCCGTTCTATGCAGCAACAAACAGGACTGGGGAAGGGAGGCCTTGGACGGGCATTTCTGGTTCCTTCTCTCTCCTTACTAAGAGTGTTTTTCCCACTACGACTTGCATTCCTCCCCTTGTCTGTTGACGTCGTCCTCAAATGTACAGGCTTCAAACAATAGCTCAGCTTAATGCATTCTAGCAGAAGGAGAAAGCGACGAGCATGTCATGGAAATGTTTAATTCCTTGTTTGCACACAAGGCCATTGCTTACAATGTGCTTATCAAAGGCGGAATCATGAAATAATGTCCCCCCCCCCCCGAAGACGTCCCTGCCCGAAGCCACAGAAGCCGGGGGTTTGTTAGGCTGCAGATGCCACGAAGGTGGGAATCATCTGACCCGACAGAGGGAGAGTCCTGGGTGTTCCAGGTGGGCCCAGTGATCACTCGAAGCCGATCTGACGTCGCCCCTACCTCCATCCACTTTCCCTTCCCCGGATGAGTTGGAAGCAAATCCTAGACATCATATCATCTACTATTGATGATTTCAGAGCATCTCTGTAAAAGACAAGGCCTCTTTCTTGAACAAAACCGTGATACCATTAGGTTCATAGAGCAGTAAGCCCCTGACCGCGTCAAAAACCCATCAGTGTTCGCATTTCAGTCACCTCATGTACTTTGTGCGGAATCCGATCACATCTGCACGGTTTTATTCATTTATTGACGTATTTACCTAATTTACGCGTGTTGATTTGAATCAGGACCAGAATCACTCCACACTTTTGCCTCGGGGGTGATATCCTTAAACCTCGGCATTCGTGGAAAAATCTAGTTTCCATGGTCTGGCTGTGCTTGTGAGTTTGGGTTTGTCAATCACGGCCTCGTGGCGATGCTAATATTCTTCTCCGTCTTGTGCGTTTCCCGCCAGTTGGAAATTGGATGGCCAGGCTCGATCGGTTGTCACCTGGATTTTCGGCAAGAAAGCTGCAGGTGTGGGGTGTTGTTCTCCCCTCCCCCAGAGCAGGGAGGGGGCGCCGAAATCTGCCGCCTTCCACTCTGATGTCTGGAGCCATGGTGCGCGGAGCCTGGGCCTGTGACCTCAGTGCAGTGGTGTCGTGGTGGCTCCATGTTCCCATTCTGTTCTGGGCGTTCTCCTTCATCTGTCTGCTGGACCAAGCCCGCAAAGAGAAGATTCTTCTCAACTGTACTTGGTTATCAATCGGCAACGTTTTCTGAATTGTTTCTTGATTAACGAGCATCGGCAACAAACCTAAGGTCTGCTCTGTGTTTGGGGGGCTAAGGCCTGCGTGTCGCTAGAGACCCACGGGGCTCCCGATGGTTGAACGCTCACACACGGTCCCTCTCTGGCCGAAGCAAAGGGGCCCTGCCTTCTTGAAGGGGTCTCTGCTGCCCCAGTTATTCCGGCTTGAGGGCCCTCCACTTCTCCACGTTGGGTTGTGTTGAGGTGTATCCTCCTCCCCCCAAAATCCCGTGATGAAGTGCTAACACCCAACACTGGAGTTAGTTAAGATGAACTCGTGAAGGTGGGCCGCAATCCAATATATCTGCTGTCCTTATGAGGAGGGAACGTTTGGACACAGACATGCACACACGGAATGAGGGAGGCGTCCACAGCCGGGAAGCACCGACGGCAGCCAGTGCCCGCCAGAAGCCGGGGAGAGCCCTGGGAAGGGGCGACCCCAGCACACGGTCACGGCTGCACCTGGGAACAAACGTCCACTGCACAGAGGTCTCCTCTCTGGCCGTTTCTTTTCACACACGCTTGGTGCATCTCCTACTGGTCGGGCATTTTGCACCCGGAAGTCATTCAAAGTTTCAATCCAACAAATATGTACGGAGACCCTACGTCAGCTGCTGCTAAGGATAATGGATTGAAAGAGGAAGTAAGTCATGCCCTCTACCCCCGTCTGGAGGCATGCAGACACTTAGCAGGTAACTATATCAGATGGTCACTCTCACCGATGGACATTTACATTTGTACCACAAAGGGCAGTGAAGCCAGAGTCGGGTGGAGGGTTTGGGGAATTGAATGGAGATGAGGGAGGTCGAGGCTGCAGGGCTGGGGGCAGCTCGGGAGCTCGGCTGCCCGCCCCAAGGTGAAGACATGGGAGGAACCAGCCTGCGACACAGGGGCACGGAGCCGCGGGGCCTGCAGGACGTCAGGGGTGGGGGCTCTGGCAGACACTGTGGTCCCCGAGCCCCAGCTCACGGGGACAGCCCAAGGCACAGGGCTGGAAGAAGCCCACGGAGACCCAGGGACAACACTTCTTAGGACCATTCTCTTAACTGACGAACATATTGGGTTGGGGGGAAAATGCTGTTCGGATGACTCACAGGCTTCTCTGCGGTTTCCCATATCAATTGGTGATCAGTTTGGGGGGGGGGACATGAAGGGAAACCCCGTGGCCTCAGCATAGCCCTAGAAACTGGACAGGGAGCCAGCAGTGAGCAGCACAAGTTGCCTGGTTCTGCTCTATTTCCCTCGTATTCCCCTCCGGTACCCGGGGAGGAGTCCCGCATCGACCGGCCTCAGCCCCCTCACCGTCTCCAGCATCCCGCTCACAAAAGCAGTGTCCTTGCTGCGCAATCCCAAGCTGGGGACGCACCCCGTGTCCTCGTCCCTCGGACGGTTGTTGGAAGGACCTCATACGTGTAAGCCCAGTAGCCCCAAGCCAAGGCCAAGGGCAGGAGAGCTCAGCACGAGCTCTGGAAGCAGACGGGGCTGAACCCTCACTGCCCAGCTCACTCTCCACATTTGCGACATGGAGACAATCACAGGGACTTCGCGGTCTCAAGACGAGACGAGACGAGATGGCGCCCAGCCCCCACCAGCCCCTTCTTGCCCTTTTGACACACCCACTGTCCCCACTGCCTTACGTTCTTCTGACACAAAGCGGCAACAAGAGAACAGTGCAGAACACTAAACGAGGGTCCGTGAGCGTGAGAACCGGTCTGAGATATTTGCTGGCATCCCCGGTGCCGAGCTCCCAAAGGAAAGATCAATCGGGACCCCCTCAACCCTGGGTTTATCAGAAAAAACGAGCCGGCCTTCGTCAGGGTCACACCCTGACGTGGACTCAGAGTCAGAAGTCTCAGAAGTCCCCACCGTGTCTGTGCCACAGTTCCCGATGCTTAGAAATTCGTCCGATAAAATTCTCAGGAAGCAAGAGGAGTGGGGGCCTGTCTTCTCTTGTCGCAGCTCCACGGCTCTCGGCCTGAGAGGATGAACGTCTGACGTGCAGGGAAGTAGCGGGAGCCCCCCCCCCCCCCGCCCCGCTCAGCTTCGTTAGGGAAACCCAGGAGTGTCCGAAAACGGCAGCGAAGAGTGCCCACGTGCTCATGGGACAGGAGAGGCCATGCTCCTGGTTTTGCAGTGGCGGGAACGTCATGGGGACAGCCGCTCCGGGATGCGGAGGGGGCCGTGTGACCAGGCTGGGGGAGAGGCCCCATGAGAGTTTAGGCCCCTGAGAATAGCTGATGGGGCCCTGGGATACGTGGTATCACGTTCCATCAATATTTGAAGAGACTGAAGGAAAGGGCCAAGTTTTCCTTGGAGCGTGCTGCTGTAAACCGAGCCCTATTCCAGGTTTTCTTTGGACTGTGCTATTGTAAGCTGAGCCCTATTCCAGGTTTCCTTTGGACTGTGCTATTGTAAGCTGAGCCCTATTCCAGGTTTTCCTTGGACTGTGCTATTGTAAGCTGAGCCCTATTCCAGGTTTTCTTTGGACTGTGCTATTGTAAGCTGAGCCCTATTCCAGGTTTTCTTTGGACTGTGCTATTGTAAGCTGAGCCCTATTCCAGGTTTTCCTTGGAGCATGCTACTATAAACCGAGCCCTATTCCAGGTTTTATTTGGAGGGTGTTACTATAAACTGAGCCCTATTCCAGGTTTCCTTATCAGCATGTTACTGTAAACTGAGCCCTATTCCAGGTTTTCCTTGGAGCACGCTACTGTAAACTGAGCCCTATTCCAGGTTTCCTTATCAGCATGTTACTGCAAACTGAGCCCTACTCCAGGGCCAGGATGCACATGTGAAATTTTGCTTCATCAGAATTAAAGACAATGAATTGGATCGTGCAGCGACCACACCACAGGAGACCGTGAGCGCTTCCCCCTCAGGCTGTCCCTGGCCACTTGAAGACACAGAGAAGCAGGTCTCCTGCATGAGAGTCTGTCCCTGCTGTCTGGGTGGGTCGGCGCTGGGCGGGCAGCGTGAGCTGAGGCTCTCCTGGAATCCAGGGAGAAGGCGGTGTGTGGAACAGCACAGGCCGGTTAGGGGCCCGTCGGGACGGAGAGCCAGGGGGAGCTGTGCTGCTGGAGGCACATGGGAGGGGGGTCCCGCGGACAGGATTTACCCTTACCAGGTGCCCCTCCAAGCGTCCGGCTGGCTGAGTGCTGCTCCGGGAAGGGCCCCCTCCAAGGTCGGAGCCTCGAGTGGGTATCGTGAACAGTGCCTCCTGGTTAAAGTGAAATATACAGCCTCACCAGGGCCCCCGCGTGGTTCTGGTGACTACCGTCCTGCTTTGCCCCGGGATGGAGGGGCTTCCTGGAACATAGGACCTTTGGAGCCCAAACCCGGAAAGTCAGCCGCCCGTGACCACCTCATGTCAGCGTGCTCACACGGGGGTTTCTGGAACACCCCGGCTCCGGGCTTCGGCCCTCGCCCCTCCCTTTTCCTACAGCACTCTTTGACCCAGACCTGGACCCGGACCTTTCAGCGGTGACCTGATTCTTGTCATCCTGGCCTCAGGTCCCACGCCACCTCCTCCATGAAGCATTCTTGGCTGCCCCCCCCACCCCCCGCCTCCTCCCCTGTTTTCCCGGTTGTGTGTCTCAGGAGGGACCTTATTTGGGTGTTTATTGTGCGCTTACGGCTGCGTGTTTCTCTAGGAGGTAACCTCCGTGGATTCCAGTCCCTGAACACAAACGGGACGCGGGTAGACGGGAGAGGGAAGAAATTCTACGCACCCAAGCGCACCGACCAGGACCCGCTGCCCCGTGATGCCCCATGATGCCGGCACACCACGCCCCGAGCCTTCGAGACAACGCACGTGCTGGGGCGCGTGGGCGGGGGACCAGGTGTGACCTCTCCTGGGTGCCCCTGTGGCCACGCTCCGCCCACGGGCACCGTCTCCCGGGGTCCGCCGTCTTCCCAGCCCCCCATGCTGTTCCCTCTGTGTGTCAGAACCGGGCTTTCTGAGATTTACCTGGCGGCCCGCATTTTCCGCTGGGGCCCCTTCCCTTCCTGCCCGCGGCCTCCGAGGCTGCTCCCCCTGCCCGGCTTCCACTGGCTGCCCTCCCCTCCTTTGCTCCCCAAACCGCTTGGTCTCTGTGCTGCTACCGTGCGGGACTCAGGCCCGAAGCAGCTTTGCTTATGTTTAAAAACTTCTGTCCGTCCCTCTTTCTCCTTTTAAATAGGCTTTAACCCCTCAGGTGCACGGCCTCCAGGCCGTCAGCATCCCCACCAGGGGGACACTTGTCACAACGATGACCCACACGGACTTGTCGTCCTCCCCAGAGTGCAGCTCTTAGGCTGGGGTTCGCTCTTGGTGTTGGACGTTCTGCGGGCTTGGGCGAACGTCTGCGGGCTCGGGCACACAGCGTGGTCTCCCTGTCTCAAGCCGCGCACCCCACCCCCCCTCCAGGGATGCCCCTGTTCACGCCTCCGCTGCTGTGCCTTTTCCAGAATGTCACCGAGCTGGAATCGCCCAGTGAGACCCCCATCTCGCATTGGCCCTGGCTATCTTCCCGCATTCCGTCCGTCCTCCCCTCAGCCTCTAGAAAGCTCCGCGTCCACGGCGGAGTGCACACAGGCCGCCACGTCCAGCGAGCAGAGTAACCGGCGTGAAAGGAGAAACTCGGACACGAGTCTGACCCCGAGGTTGGCGTCGGGGTCCTCCAGGCTGCCCCCGGTCCCGGTTGGAGGGCCCTCCTTCCCCGCCCCGCCCCCCACCGGCCCCATCAAGTCTCATAAAAATATCAAACGAGCAAGTAAAATCTCCCCTTGTTTTTCAAAAGCAAAACTTTAACGAACGGTCTTTGATCCACAAATGTAATTGGAGATGGAACGGATATTTGTCTAAACGCATTAATTTAATTCCTGGCCCAGTTTTTTTCTTTCCCCCTTATCGGAGCCCTTGTTCTAACGGTGCCTCTGGCAGAATCAGAAATCAGAGGGAAGGAACAAGTGACTCTTCGTGCAGCAAAAGCACAAATAAAACTTCCGCTCAAAATATTTTCAGAACCGAGGTGCACGGAGCGGCCCAGACAAGTGGGCCCGCTCCGCGAGCGCGTCAGAAACCCAGGCTCACTGCCGTGCTGACGGCCACGGTCTGTCCACACGCGTTCTCGCCCACGCTCAGCGGGGGTCACGTGTGGAGCTCGGCGCTCAGGCCCCGAACACCATCTGCCCAAACGTTTCTCTCGCTGAAATTCACGAGCTGCTGATGTCATGTCATGTTTACAGACAGTGACTTTACGGCCCCCGTTGCGAAGTTCCGACGAGGTTTTGGGGAATGAGATGTCTTCCCTTACTCAAAGTGGAAGAGACATGGGGATTTAAAGCTGGACTTTTCCAGTCACCTGCCGGGTGCGCGTGCTCGGGCCGCCTTCACAAAACGCCACCGGCCGGGGGCCCGAACAACAGACGTTTGTTCTCAGGCTCCGCTGTTGGGACCCCCACAAATGCCTCTGGGGGCACATCCAGCCCACGGCACCTGCTCGGCCAAGCGTCCAACAAGACCCCGCCTCTGGTGTCACCAGCCGGGGAACCTCAGCGCGCCCCCGGTTCGCCAGCCCTGACCTCACGCGTTCTGGGGGAAACTCGGGGTCTTGGCGGCCACCGGAAATGCCAGAAGCCCCCCAGGGGCCTCGCTGCCCTCAGCCCGTCTCCGATCACCGAACGTCCCCGCAAGCTGGATGGTGCGGATCGATCCCACCTCCCCGGAAGCCGCGCCGGGCCGGGAGCCCACCCTGTGGCGCTGACGTCTCTCTCCTCGGCTGCAGGACCGATCGGCGGTGTTGTAAAGGTTAACAACGTGTAGCTGTCTCCCCGTCCCCTGCACAGTGTTGTCAACTTCCATCTTTATTCATTTCCCAAGGAGGAAAGTGACTCTGGCGGAACAAAGGCCGCGTGGCTGTGCCAGAGACGGCCCTCGGAAGCGTATCAAAGCCACGCCGAGTGGGAATAATTACTCGCTCTCGGCTGGGGGTGCCGGTGACACCATCTGAGCACCAGGGCCGCTCATTCCTTTCAACGAGGAGAAGTAAGAAGAAAATGCAGGAGCGATTCTGGGGAGAGGCCGGGGCCCGGGAGACACAGGCAGGACAGGGGCCTCCTTCCCTCCAGAGCTCACCAGCGGCCGTGTCTGAGACGAGACAGCGGCCTCGGTTCTAAATGGTGTTTTTAAAGAGCCTCAGGGGAAGAGGAAGGAAGACAAAACCTTTCTTTATCTTCCACCCAGAAATCGAAATACATAAATAATAGAAGGGTTGGCCGAGGAGGAAATCGCGGGCTCGTTGAAGGACTTTTTGCTTAATAACTGATTAGGCTGCTCTTCAGAAGAGTCGGCTGTTATTCACTTTTTATTTCAAAAAATATATACGAATTCATATAAGACAACATCTAGGAGCCGAGGTCATACTGTGCACCCTCTGGCCCCCTGGGCGGGGCCGCGTGTCGTGTGCTTGCAGCCTGACCAGAGCGTCAGTTCCGGGGTCCCCAAATGTAGTCGTGACCAAAACAAATCCGGTGCCCGTCGCATCCTTCCACCCTCCCCACGTGGGGCGCTCCACAGAAGAGCGGGAGGTGTGAGCAAAACCCTTCAATAGAGACAGGAGCGTTGTATGGGGGAGGAAAGGGACGAAGGGTGGGGGTGGATGTGCCCACATGTGTGTGACTGTATGTGTATGTGTGCGCACGTGTATGGGGAGGTATGTGCATGCGAGTATGTGTATAAGAGTATGCGTGCATGTGTGTGTGGTTAAGAGTGTGTGTGCACACATGTGTATACCTATGTGTGCACATGCATGTGTGTAACAATGTGTGTGCATGTAAGTATGTGTATAAGAGTGCATGTGTGTGCATGTGTGTATATATGCGCATACATGTGTGCGAAAGCGTGCACACATGTGTATGTGCGTGCATAAGAAAGCACGTGCATGCAATTATGTGTGTGTGTGCATGTGTGTGAGAATGTGTGCAAATGCGTGTGTGTGTGCATAGATGTGTATAAGAATGTGTGTAGGCAAGTATGTGTATAAAAGTGTGCATTCATGTGTGTGTGTGTGTGCATGAGTGTGTGCACACAGGTATGCACATATGTGTATTGTGTGCATGCATGTATATATATGAGTGTGCGCATGTGTGTGCACATGTGTATCGTGTGCATGCATGTATGTATAAGAGTGTGCACACGTGTGTGTTGTGTGCATGCATATACGCACGCGAGCGTGTGCACATATATGTATTGTGTGCATGCAGGTATATATGTACGAGAGTGTGCATGTGTGTGCACACAGTGCGTCCGAGTGTGTGTGCATGTGTGGGTGCATGCGTGTGCAGGAGAGAGCGTGCCGTGTGCTTGCTGAGGTCAAAGCACAGAAGAGCCCCCTGCCCACCTCCACGGTCTCTGGTCGTTCCCGCCACGGCTCCCGTGTGCACTGTGACCCCGCTGCCGTTGGATCTGGAGCCCTTGATGCCCCGAACCTGGTCCATCCCAAGCTTGTGACGAGCAGCTAGAGTGACGGCGGGGTCTCCTCTCCTTTGCCTTTGCTCATCTGGATAATGACTTTATACAGCTCATGGAAATGAGCCCATCCGCCTATAGGATTCGCACTCTTTTGGAGATCAAAAAACATGCTCAGTGGGCTGGACGAGAGGGCAGGGTAAGTGGGATGAAAGTCCCGGGGAAGGACTGAGGCAAAGGCAGACGCGATCCCAGTGCAGTGAGCTGGTGGCCAAGGGCGGTGTCGCTGGCATTGCCCCCGCTGGGGGAAAATGCCCTCACTCGCCGAAGACACGTGTGGCCACTGCTCTTTAGGGAAAGTCGAACGACGTGCGGCTGGTAAGAAACGACGGGGCTGGCAAGCTGAAAATGCGGACGGTCTCATCTCCACGCGGGTCCCCTCTCAGGGGGAGGCGCCTCATCCTTCTGCCTGAAGGGCGTCCCCCGGGGCTGTGCACGGCCATCCCGAGGGCTTGTGGCCACCACGCCCAGCTTCCTCAGCCCCCTGAGCCGCGCGAATAAAAAAGCAAAAACAGGTATTTGGGACCTTCGGATTCCAGGATTTGGAAGACACAAGGAATAACAAAAATGCAGTCCCCGGTCCGGTGATGAGTGGACCACTCGGCACACACACAGACGAGCCCCAGGCCGGGCACGCTGCACACACACACACCAGGCCAGGAGCCCCGGCAAGGGCGCGCCAGAACTGCCCCCCACACGCGGCTCTGGCAGATGCCTGCTTTGCGGACGGAGCCGGGTAAGCCCTCCGGGCCACCCTGAGTCGCGCACGCGCTTTCTGCCATTGAGGTGACCCAGGCAAATCCGGGTGGCGCGTCAGGGGCTCCGATCGAGGTGGCAGTGGAAGAACAAAGCTCGCGGAACCACAAGCTGGGGCCCGCGTGGGATGGAGACCTCCTTCCTGCAATAAACAAGTTGCTGCCCCCCCCCCCCCACTCCCCCTCCGCCACGCACACACCCACTCCCCTCCGCCGGGGGCTGCTTAGATGTTCTGTAATAAAAATACCGCGCGCATGCTATGTATTCCGTAAGACTGGTACAGCCGTATTCAAAATGAGTTGAGTACCAGGGGAAAAATGTTCCCCATTGTCAAAAAGAAATGGTTGGTAGGCCTTTCATTTTTTTTTTTTTTTCCTTTAAAAAAAGCAGTCGCTACTTTCAAAGTCAGGAAAGGCAATTTTTTTTTTTTTTAACACAAAGAAAGAGATAGCAACAGCAGGGTGTTGCCTTACTCTGCCTGTGCCCTTTAAAATTCCAGCTTCAGGATACACTATTAATTTTCCCCTTTCTCTTCCTGCATGAGGTTCTGAAAACGACCCATCATGCTGCAAATCTACAGGCAAATTAGCTGAAGATCGCTTGCCTGGTGGGATGTGGGGTGGGTAGGAGTTCCTTCTCCGACTGCCCCCTGCCCCACGTGCTCTGACTCCGTTTCTCCCCGGGAGCGACTGGCGACCGCATGGCCCGAGTCCTGCCGACGTCCCGCCCGGGCTCACGGAGACCGATGAGGCCTGTGTCTCTGCCCTGCCGCACAAGCCAGAGATGCGCCGCCGCGGTGACCCCGGGGCCCGCGGGTATTGTCAGCAGGTCAAAGCGCTGAATATCAATAGAGTCGGTCCTGCGCCCCGCAACCCACCCTCTGCCGGGAACGTAAACTTCTGTAACACACGTCTCACCTCTGCCCCCGCCATCTTCACGGCTCCTTGCTTCAAAGGACGCTCCTCACGTGGAAAGCGCTTCATGGAGGAAAAATGGCCATCGCCGCACAATTATTTCAGAAACTCTGCATTGTATTTTAACGGAGGGCAGACGCCCTGGCTGAAGTCTGGAGTGCTTTTAAGATGAAGATCTGAATCCTGAGGTTTAGAAACGGGCGCGTCAGAAGTACAATCGTGCCTGCACACGAGTCGGGTCTTTGCTCCTTGAAATAGATTAAATTAAAGAATGAGTCTCGGCTTGACAACTCGCCACACCGTTTTCAAATAAAGGTGACAAAATCCCAGTGCTAATAAAGCCACTTTCTTTTCTGCAAGTTGGATGACACTGTTGATTATTTGATAGCTCTTTGAACCTTCAAACAACGCTGACTTTGAAACGCTGGCTGTGCCGGGCGAGGAGTCCGCTGCCCTCTCCGAATGGGATTTCTCTTCCGATTCCACATCACAAGCCCTTCCTCGGCCAAGTACAATGCGAAGACGGTCCGTGTCGGCGTCGCAAGGAGGGACGCGGGAGCCGGAGCGCGGGCGGGGCGGCGGGAAGGGGGTGGGCGGGCGAGCTCCCGGGGGGGCCTCCCGGCTCAAACGCGTCCTTCGGGGAAATGTTAATACAACAGGCGGGTTGCGATCAACGCAGCGGCTCGACACACGGAAAGTGGGATCCCGCGACCCAGCCCGCTTGTCAGCTCCCGGAAAACAGCCGAGGGCGGCGTCCGGGAAGACGTTTTCCTGTGTCCTCCGGCGCGATACCCGTTTCTGCGGGAAAGTTTCTGATGGAGAGGGGGGCCCCCCGGGGACGCACCTCTGCTTGGCACTGACCTTTTCGGGTCGCCGCGCAAATACTCGCGGGTCAATCAGATGGTTTATAGGCGGGTGCTTGATGTCCCCCTTTTAGAATTTCCGTGTATGGGGCCGGAGGACGGTAAAAGGTGACTTTTGTCACCTTCATAGAGGTGTCTGATCTTTGGGGGAACGGTCCTCACACACATATCCCCACAGAAAAACCGTAGCAGACATCCCCGTGGCGATCACGAGGGGCCCCCTTCGTGGGTTTTGATGGGATGCGCGTTCTCGTGAGGAGAAAAATCACAATGAGTTTGCGGTCAGAACGCAGACAGCTCAGGACATGCCAACCGGCCGCGAGTCCGCTCCCCACCTCTGCCCCCCGCTCACGTCTACGCGCCCTCGCCGGTCGGAGCACTGTGACCGATCGTTCCGTGTGCTGGGCTCTGTGCCTCCCTGAAAGACGGAAACTGCCCGGTTCACGGAATTCCCCCCAGTGTAGAAAATGCCCGATGCACGAGGCTCTCCCCCGCTGCTGTCCGCTGGCCGGTCCTGGCCCGGGGGCCGAGGCCTGCTCCAAGCAGCGGTGGGCAGGGCGTTCGGACAGGTGATGTCTGACGGTTTTAGAAGCTTGTCTTGGCCCCTCGTGCCCTCCCGGGTCCCAGCCGGGGCTCCCAGTGCTTGTGTGCGAGCAGGAGGCAGGGTGCGGGGTGCCCGTGGGGAGCTGTGCAAAGACAGGGCTACCCGCCGACCCTTCCGGGAAAATCCCCCCCAAAAGCCAGACCCTGGCTCCCAACAGGCTGCTGTCCCACCAAAATGGTCATCACGTGAGAAGCTCGGTACATCTCGTATTTCCGAAACCACGGGACGCTGTCTCTTTCCAGGTGAGTTGTGGGAACAGGGCATTCGGGCTGGTCTCCAACCTCCCTGTCCAGACTCACCCATCCGTCCTCCACAGGACAACCGGAGCGAGCCTCTGTTGTTGTAAAAGCCACGTGCACTCCTGGTTTAAAATAAATTCAAATTATCGCGTATCCATTAGGAGGGCTGCTATGTAAACGAACAGAAACTAACAAGTGTTGGTGAGGAAGTGGAAATGGGGAGAGATGTGGAGAACTGGGGACCCGTGGACAGCAAAACACCAGGAGGACGCACCCACAAGCCAGAAGAAAACGTGGAGCTTTTAAAATAAAACGATAGGAGGGGCGCCTGAGGGGCTCAGTCAGTTGGGTCCGACTTCGGCTCAGGTCACGATCTCGAGGTTCGTGAGTCGAGCCCTGAGTCGGGCTCTGTGCCGACAGCTCAGAGCCTGGAGCTGCTTCGGATTCCGTGTCTCCCTCTCTCTCTATCCCTCCCCCACTCATGCGTGTGTGTGTGTGTGTGTGTGTGTGTGTGTGTGTCTCTCTCTCTCTCTCTCTCTCCCTCACAAAAGTAAATGAAAAGAAAACATTAAAAAATAAATAAATAAAAATAAAATGATACGAGATTAACTAAAAAGAGAACAATATAACTTGAAACCAGAAACCTCACAAGGGTTTTATACCCAGCCCTGCTGGTCATCGAGACTGTCACCCACCTAACGTGTAAGGACTGAGCCAGGATGCATCTGTGGATCTTTCTGGAGAACCTTGTAAGTTTATAGCTTCATACAACCAACAAGAGCGGAGACACGTCAACACAGCTGGCGTGAGCTGTGAATGTGTCCATTTGTTGGTGAGACCCGTTGAATGGTGTGAGAAGGTAAGGAGGGTGTGAAGGCACTCTCCGTCCTGACCACGTCAGCAGAGGACAGCGGTCATAAGCAGAAAGTGGTGGGAAAACAAATGCGAACGTTTTTGCTACTTTCAAAGGAGGTGGCATTGGTTTTGCTACTTTGAGACTGTCATGAGTGTGACACGGGATAAGGCACCGTTTTAACCAGTGTCCTATCACACTGACGTCCTTGAGAACGAGGCCACTGTGGTGGCAGCCAAATGACACATGTAAAGTAGGAGACATGACATTAAGAACCCTGTAGTCCTGGGGCCCCTGGGTGGCTCAGTCGGTTAAGCGTCTGCCTGCGGCTCAGGTCAAGATCTCGAAGTTCGTGGGTTCGAGCCCCGCATCGGGCTCTGGGCTGACAGCTCAGAACCTGGAGCCTGTTTCGGATTCTGTGTCTCCCTCTCTCTCTGCCCCTCTCCTGTTCACGCTCTGTCTCTGTCTCAAAAACAAACATTAAAAAAAAAATTTAAGAACACTGTAGTCCTAAATTTGAGCGGGGAAAAATCAGCACGAAGCCCGGAGGTATTTTTCTTTACAGATCTTGATATGTAAACCTGTATTTCCCGCCTCTGTCCACTGGAAGGTCTAGAATTCATGAACAAATTAATGGAATGAACACACCTAGCATAGATTGTGGTCTTGAAATACCATTTCCAACGAAAACTAACAAATTAAACAAGACTTCTTTTCTGGAGGGATGACTGATGGCTGTCCCCAGGTCTGGGGCAGGGGAAGGACAGAGGAAGCTGGCACCAGACAGCAGTGAGGTCCCCAAAGACTTCTAGAGTCCAGCAGAAAAACAATCTCAAAAGCCAACTTGGAAAGGCTGCCACTAACCAAAGGTGAGAGAGCACAAGCATCGCTAGGAAAATGACTATAATGAATTAAGACGCGTTAAGCATGTTTAAATCCATGAGTTCACAATGACGTTGCAGACATAGAATCGGTTGCTGTTGACCATTGGAATAGCTCAAAATGTTGAAAACTGACAGCAAAACAGAGCTCTCCTATGTGAACTGTCCCATGATAACTGTGTCACTGCATAACCAAATAATAGAAAGAGGAAACTGCCTTTTTATGAAACTATCCCAGCTAAGAAAGGAAGAAACATTATAGAATTATAACACCATCATCAGCTACTTCTAGTGAATTCAAGGTCCTAGGCGTCCAAGGTCACATTTGCCATAACAACCACTTGTGTTTCCAAAGGATACCACTGTGCGGTTGATGAATTTGTCTCGCTGAAAAAAAGGTTGAACCTGGCGACACCTGGTTGGCTATCGGTTAAGCATCCAACTCTTTTTTTTTTTGTTTTGTTTTTTAATGTTCATTTATTTTTGAGAGAGAGAGTGGGAGAGAGAGAGCCAGCGCGGGAGGGGCAGAAAGAGAGAGAGACAGGGAGACACAGAATCCGAAGCAGGTTTCAGGCTCTGAGCTGTGAACACAGACCCCGACGCGGGGCTCAAACCCACGAGCTGTGAGATCATGACCTGAGCTGAAGTCGGACGCTCAGTTGAGCCCCCCAGGCGCCCCAGCATCCAACTCTTGATTTCAGCTCAGGTCATGATCATGATCTCATGGCTCATGGGATGGTGCCCTGAGTCAGGCTCTGCACTGACAGTGCGGAACCTGTTTGAGATTCTCTCTCTCTCTCTCTCTCTCCCCCCTTCCATTTGCGCACCCTCTCCCTCCAAAAATAAACAAATGAACATAAAAAAAAATTGAACCGGAATCTGATCAAGCCTAGATAGCCAACTATCAGTTTACAGGAAATACAAAGAACAGAGGAACACGGTGGGGACTGGTCTATAGTGACGCTTTCGGGAAAACCCCAACCGTGGGAATACACCACGTCCAACAACCTGGTTTCTTCACCAAACAAATTACACAGAAAACAGAAAAGGGGTAAGGGAGGAGTCCAAAGATTAAAAAAGACTTAAGAGACATATTAAAACGGACAAAACCAAACACGGCGTTGAGAGATCACACCTGAGTGATAAAACTGTGGGAAAAGGCCAGGAAGTAACTATCGGGAGACCAGGGTGGTGGTGATTTCGGGAGCAGGGGAGAGGGTTGGCGCCCAGGGGCCCCGGGCCTCGGAAGCGGGCTGACGGGATTCTGTCGTGTGACCCGCATGGTACCTACAAGGGTTTCGGTCATCATATTAGGTGGGCTATACGTTTTCTTTATGTAATTTTCTGTATCTGCTCCATACTGCATATTATATATGCATGATAAAAGTTAAAAGCGTCTATAACAAAGAAAAAAATGCACATAGCATGCAAACACATTCAAATGTATTCCACACACTTTAAAGCTGCATTAAAAAAAAAAAAAAAGAAGAAGCCCTGTGATTCTCTATCGTGTATCATTAGACGGGGCCCTTGAAATGCGTTTAAAAACAGACAATTCTGTAAGCAACGATGAGCAAAAAAGGAAATCTGAGTTATGTAGAATGAATAAAGCTGTAAGTTTTGAAGGGCTGAAAGGTAAGGAGTGTGTGTGTGTGTGTGTGTGTGTGTGTGTGTGTGTGTGCATCCTGCTGGAAACCCCAGTAGGAGAGAACAATTAACTACCGTGATGCATGTATTTCTAGTCTCAAGACAATTTATTTATTTAAGGTGTTTTGTCTCGATCAGAAGTGTTATCACATGTGCACATTTGATGAGGCTGGTTTCCTGATGTACAGGGCAGGCGCTGTGAGCATCAAGTACAAATGAAAAATGTAAGTGCGTTCATTTGCTAAAGGAGGAACTTTTATTTAAATCAATATATAAACAGCTTTGGGAATACGAGGATAAGTAGACACACAATCTGTGAGTGTAAATAAATAAATACCGTGCTTATTAATTGGGGCATTACCAGCGCTGGCAGTGGGACCTTTCCCAAGTTCCTTCCCTCCTCTGCCTGAAAAATGGGAGTGCCAACCTTGGAAGTTTCGTCTGAACAAAAATGAGGGCACATTTGCAAGTGCTTGGTGAATGTTCCTTGAACAAGCTGCCCGGTGATGCTGACGCACATTCCTGGGACAAAAAATGAGCTGGAAGGAAAAGAAATTACTACCTGGGACAGAGATTAAGGGCTGTGAGAGCAGTCCAGGCAGGAGAATGATCCAGATCCAAGGGGCAGAAGAGATAAGATGTGACGTCCGATTGGGGAAGGTTGGGACGCCATTGATGTAGGGAATGAGCCCGGAGGAGTTGGGCTCGGGTCGTGGGATAGTGAATTTAATTACAGACTTGTTACACTTGAGTCTATGGTCTATTTAGAAGGTCACGTTCAAGAAGCTCTCAGGAAATGGTCCATCGGCTCAAGGGAAGGTTTGAGGCGGAACAACGGAGTTGGCTCTCGGTGTGTGGCAGAAACCAGGGCAGGGAGTGTGACCCTTAGGAGTGCTCTGCAGACGTGGCCAGGGTGACCAACCACGGGACTCATAGCCACAGAGTCCGGAGACAGAAGAAACAGAAAAGGAGTAGCCAGATGGGCAGAAGGGCCATCTGGAGATCGAAGAAAGGGTGCGTTTCAACGGGCACCTGGTCCGCAGAGTAGAAAGTTCCTAGATGAAGTTAAACATGGCATTTAGTCTTTGGAAGGTGAACAGGGCCTTCAAACATGGGTTTCTATAGAGAACACGGGGGGTGGGAGCCAGGCTGGTCCTGGCGGCTGAGCGAGCTGGAGAGAAGGCGCTCCGGCTGCCCTTGGGCCGCCCCAGCGCGAGGGAAGCAGCTGGAAAGAGAGCAGAGAGAGGGAGGACAGCTGAGCTCCGGGGCAGGTGGAGGCGAGTTTGGTGCCTGAAGGGAGGCACGAGCTGCGACAATGGGGACGAGCGAGGGGATACATCCCATGGGGGGGATAATGTGTGGATGGAAAAAGAGCTGTGTTTTCCCCCAAAGAAGAGATGGGGACCATTGTAGGTTTGTTTCTAAGCAGGGGAGGGGACGTCAGGGGGCATTGTGGCTCGGTGACCTCTACTTTCCCTGGGACGGAGACAGCAGAAACAACGGATCCTGTACAAATGGGAGTTTGTACACACTGGGAGCAGACACCTGGAAACGTACGGAGGCACGTGGCCTTATGATTCCAGCCTCAGGATGAGCGCCCTTGCCCGGAGTTGGCCAAGCACAGCGCGACGGCTCGGGTCTGTTTTCACCCCCAGGGTTCGGGGACTGACTTTTATGAACTCTTGGAAGAAAATGGGATGAAACACAACGGGCTGGGGGTTGCGGGGTGGCGGTGGGAGGTGGGGTGGCCGAGAGCCCTGGGGCATCAGGCGCCTTACGGACCGAAGGAAAACTCTACTCATGAAAACACACCAGCCCTAAAGTCAAGACAGAGAACCAGCATTTGTGGACAGATTTGATCATCAGACACTTTAATTTGGAAAACATTTTGAAGTAGGGATTTCCTTTCAGGTCCCCTAAGAGGTAACGGAGGGGGATCTGAGACATGGTCCCCCATGTTCTGGAACAAGGCGGAAATGCTTTCATCATTAATTGGATTGTAGTTGGGTTAACAAAGAATGCGTTTCAGTCTCTCCCTCCCTCCCTCCCGCTCTCCCTCTCTCTCTAGAAAAGGCATTTGGCCCAACTTTATTGTTCAGTAGACATTACGCTCCACCCACCCATTTACTTTGCTCCTAAAATGTTTCTAAGATTCTAACATGAGAGAGACCCGCGCGTTCCCTATGTCCTCCCTCTTTTCTACGTCCAGTTCCGGGATCACGGCTCCCCTTTGGTTTTGTTCTGGTCGGATGCCTTCCTTCTTTTATTTTTAAATTTTCTTTCTCTCTTTCTTTCTTTCTCTCTCTTTCTTTCTTTTCGCCTGCCTTCTTTTAACACTGTGCATCTTCGCGGCCGCCGTGTTGCGAAGACGGTAAAGCGGCCCAAGCTGAGTTCCACTGATGGAAATGTGCCGTCCAGACAGGAAGCAGGGACCTGTTAAGGCTTCTCGTGAACTGGGATCTTGGTTTTTGCAAAATACACAGAGGCTAAGAAAATGCCACCACATTTGCTTTGCACTTCTCCTGTTTAAATTTTTTTTAATGTTTATTATTTATTTTTGAGACAGAGAGAGACAGAACGTGAGTAGGGAAGGGGCAGAGAGAGAGGGAGACACGGAATTCGAAGGAGGCTCCGGGCTCCGAGCTGTCAGCATAGAGCCCAACACGGGGCTCGAACCCACGAACCGTGAGATCGTGACCTGAGCCAAAGTCGGATGTGGAACTGACTGAGCCACCCAGGCGCCCCTGAACTTCTTCCGTTTTAAAGACTTTCCGTCAACGTCCAATGTTCCTGTTTTACCTGTGTGGTTTGGGAAGGATTCACGCCACGGTCTGTGCAGAAGACCTGGGTAGAGACAAGTGGGAATTGAACGCTTAAGGGTCGTGTTGCTGGGTATAGAGTCCAGGAGAAGAAGAAAGTAGCACATTATTTTAAATTAGGAAGTGGCACCTGCGTATCAGCCACACGCTCTGCTGCCCTCGCCCGAGCTTGACCGGGCCGTTCCCCCTCTTATGCCCCGGATTCTGGATCCCCCCTCCTTCCCCGAGTGCTTCCCATCAGCCTGCAGGTGTGCTCTTAGCCGGTCTTAAACGAACAAACCTCCCTGGACCCCTGTCCCCTCCAGCCCCTGCCCCGTTTCTCTCTTCCCTCTCCACAAAGCTCCTGGAAGCTCCTGTCGGCCCCGGCTGTCTCCGTTCCCTGCTCTTGTCCGCTCTTGACCGCTCACGCCTGGTGTCCGTGGGGCAGCCGTGGGGGGATGTCAAGGAGCCGGCTGGATATGCGGGCCTGGGGTTTGAGCCAGAGGCCGACGGTGGCGACTCGGGGGTCATGATGGTGGAGGCCGTGGCTCGAGCCTTGGGGCCGGGGGACTGCCCGGCAGGCGATGGTGGGGAGACGCGAGGCCGCGCCTGGGCTCCGGGGGCCCCCCGGTTAGCTGGTCCGGGGGGAGAGGTGCGGGCTGGGTGCGGGGGGGCTTCCCCAGCGGTGGGCGGAGAGCGGGGTGTGGTCTCCGGGAGCCGAGGGAAACAGGGTCTGGGGAGAAGTGAGCTGTGGCCTGCGTCCCGCCGACAGATCGGGAAGAGGGAAGAGAGGAAGGGCCCAGGGGAAGCCGGTGGAGTCCTCGGGGGGCTTGATGGGAGCGGCCCGGCGGGGGGGGGGCGGGAGGGTCACGGGACTGCACGTAGCCCAGCGAACCCCACCTCAGCCTTCAGGCCCCAGAACTGAGAGGGGATATTTTCACCGCCGCTGAGTTCGGGTGGCTCGTCCCAGGAGCCTCGGGAAACGAATCCAGTGCCCGATGCTGCCAAAGAGCCGTGAGCGAAGATCACCGCCGACCGGACTCTGCGGCGGGAAAGAACGAACACGTACAGCTGTTGCTCTCTGTGCAGATGGAGACACAGACACCAGGAGGAAAGCGACTTTGTAGCGGCCGCAGGGGACCCAGCCCCTCTCTCACCGGATCCGTGCAGAAACTGAGTGGAGAGACCGAGAGATGCTCAGACCCGTGTGTCCGTCTCCCACCACCTGCTGAAGAACAGAGCCCCCCACTGACCACCCGCCGCCCACACGCCCTCTGCCTCTCACCTGAGTGATTCCTGCCTGGTTTCACGGCCTCTGCTCTCACCGCCTCAGCAGCCAGAGCGACTGCCTAAAAATCGGTAGGTGCCTGTCGCGCCTCTGCTCCGACCCTCCTGGTACTGGCCCACCTCCCCCAGAGAGAAGCCGACGTCCTTACTGGGTCTCCGTGCCTTGTGGTCTCACCTCTCCTCCCTCCCAGGCCTCAGCTGTCACTTTCCCGTCTGCTTATTCTGCTCAGTTCCGCAACAGGCCACACCGGCTCTACCGCAGGACCTTGGCACTTGCTGCACTCTCCACCCGGAGTGCTCTTCCCTCTGATTTCCACCTGGCTCGTTCCCCTTTCTCCCTAAACTCTATGCTCACCTGTCCCCTTCCCAACGAAGCCCCTTCTGGAACGCTGTCCAAAATTGCAGCCTGGCTTTCTTCACCGCTTCACACTTTCCTCAGTCCGTACCGCCACCTGACAGATGCTCTAGATGTTAGCTGTTGACCTTGTGTGCTACCTGCATCCGCACACTAGCTCACGAAGGCAGCAATTTCTGCCGTGTCCTGTTCGCTGCTGTGTCCCCGGTGTCTGGGACAGCGCCCGACAAGTAGTAGGTGCCCAGTAAACACTTACTGAAAAAATGAACGAGTGAAATTCTACATCGGGTTCATGAACACTGGATGGTCATGATGGTGGGCCAGAAGTTTCCTTTTTTAGCACAAGAGAAGGAAGCACTGAGGCATTCGGCCGGTTTTGTGAGGTCAGCACCACAGTGCCCTCGTCTTCGGCAAGTATCACCAAGAATAGTGTTATTGGGGGAAGCCGGAAAATTCAAACCCTCGGATCATGATCCATCCGTTGATTTTTCAAGAGCGACTTTAGGCGGGATTTTGACTGCGTTCGATGAACCTGATTAGAAAGCAACGCCCCCCCTCCCCCCACCTAATTTCCTGTTTTAAAAGCCCGAATCTCAGTCCCAAATCCAGGTGACGGCAGGGTCCTGCTCTCTCGGAGGTTCTGGAGAACAGTCTGGTCCGTGACACCATCCGAGCTTCTGGGGGCTTCTGGCAATGCTCGGTGTTCCTCGGTTTGTAGAGCGATCATTGGAATCTGTCTGTCTGCACGCGGCGGTCTGTTCCGGACACGAGTCGCTGGCTGAGACCTGCCTTAGTCCGCCATGACCTCACCTCCACCCTGTAGGCTAAGACCCTCTTTCCAAATAAGGTTTCCGGTAGATGTGAACTTGAAGGGGGGGGGCAGTACAATTACCCCCACATTATATGGAAAGGGAGCTGGGAAAGGCTGACCTTTCAGAGGCCATGTTGCCCAGTTGACAGAGAATTAAAATCAAAATATGAGGCCTTGTGATCTTCCTTTTCTTATAGACGGCAACACTCTAGGGGACTAGCGGTCTGCTGTGCACCCTGGGAAAAGAGGATTTTATTTAGAATATACCGTAGTGGTGCTTTTGCAGCAGGCGTCCAAGGAGAGGCCTCCGTGATGAGCCGCTGGGGATCTCGTCCCTCCCTCTTCCCCACAGTCACGCGCTGTCATTTGAGTCTCTGCTTCTCCATGACCATCCCGGAGATATTTACACCCACAAACACCCTGTCCAGTAACGCACTCCGGTTCGGACACGGATAAGGTGCTCCCACACCCTGGAATCCTCAGGAGACCCCCACGTCCCAAGAAAATCCGGCGTGTGACCCAAACCCTAATTCCACAGAAAACCTCCAGAGGACTGATCTCTAGCAGAGCTCTTGTCTTTAGGGGAGAAACAGACAAGAAGCCACTGACGGGGCTCGCAGGTGTTTGCCACGAGGAGCTGGGAGCACAGCCCCTCGGTGTTCCCTGTGCCACGTAAGCCCTTTCTGAAATCCCTTTGCCGGTGTGAACGACTTGGCTGCTCATGTCAAGGCACTATCACAAAATCTGCTTTCTAACTGCACAGAATCTGCCAAGATTGAGTTCTGTAGTGAAGATCCCACGGGTGTCGAGCGATATGAGGGACGTGCCATAATAGTAATAGCTATAAATAACCCTGATGGAATATTTGCTGCTGATCACACTCTGTTCTCAGAGTTTTGCACATCATCCTTAATTTCGTCTTTAAAGAGCCCTTGTGAGTTAATTGCTACTCTTACTCCCACCCTACTGAAAAGATAAAGTTCAGAGGGTACCAGTGACCTGCCCAAGGTCACGTAGCTAACGAGAGGCTTGGGGACTGTAGCGGGGTTTTGTTTTAATGCGTGGTTGTATTGAAAAGAAACTGGCATGGGGCGCCTGGGTGGCACAGTCGGTTAAGCGTCCGATTTCAGCCAGGTCACGATCTCGCGGTCCGTGAGTTCGAGCCCCGCGTCGGGCTCTGGGCTGATGGCTCAGAGCCTGGAGCCTGTTTCCGATTCTGTGTCTCCCTCTCTGCCCCTCCCCCGTTCATGCTCTGTCTCTCTCTGTCCCAAAAATAAATAAACGTTGAAAAAAAAAATTTTTTTTAAATAAAATAAAATAAAATAAAATTCTAAAAATAAAATAAAAGATCCTGGGAAAAACCACCATTGGACACACGGTACGATAATAATCATTTTATTTTTTTTTTAATTTTTTTTTTCAACGTTTATTTATTTTTGGGACAGAGAGAGACAGAGCATGAACGGGGGAGGGGCAGAGAGAGAGGGAGACACAGAATCGGAAACAGGCTCCAGGCTCTGAGCCATCAGCCCAGAGCCCGACGCGGGGCTCGAACTCACGGACCGCGAGATCGTGACCTGGCTGAAGTCGGTCGCTTAACCGACTGCGCCACCCAGGAGCCCCCGATAATAATCATTTTAGACAAGAATCATCCATGGGTGCTAAATCCAGTGGTGAAAGTTTGATGAGAAAGCAGCTATTTGCAGAGTCCCAAAGTATCTCCTCGGAAGACACTAATTCCTTCAAAGGGAAAGACGGCAGCTTTGCGGTAGAGAGATCTGGTCGACCCCCCTCTATCCCCGAATAGAGTTCCATCATACGCCCCGTCAGCATCTAGCACCTGCCTCGGAGGTCACAAAGCTGAAGAAAGCATCATCCTCGTCTCAAAATAGTTGAGAGCGACAATCAATCATCTCTGCATTTCTTCGGGTGTAGAGGATGTTTGAGGTCAAGCCAACTTTAATTACTTGTTGAAAAGATTAAAAGGGGAGTAGGTGTGAAGGGTGGGGGCCGGGGTGGAGGGTGAGGTTGCATAAGAAACGTGTTGTGATCTCACTCCCACGGGTACAAGTCACAACCTGGAGAGAAAATCCAGCCAAGTCGTGTCGCTGCCGAGCCCTCTCCCCTGAAGAGTTGAGCACACGGCTTCCCCATCGAGCCGAGAACGATCCCTCCAAGGACTTACACATCCATCAAGGGTTCCACCCTCTCCCCGCTCACACAGCATGAAGATTGATAACAGACACCCCGTTCCATTTATCTCCGTGTCTTGAAAACACTTGGAAGTTGGTACACGGCGGGCTCAGTGGATATTCCTGAACGAGCCAATTCATCAAGTCCTTGGGGCCACCTCAGTTTGAATCTCAGCAGCTGTCAGGCAGCGTTTAGGAGAAGAAAATGATGCAGAAAAGTCAAGTCCGGGCAACAGATTTTCATTTTTAAAAATGCAGAAAAAGACTTCGTTATATAGTATAGTTGAAGCAGAGCGAGGTGTCTTTAAAGTGTGCTCTGTGAAACCGAAAGATGCTTTTGGAGAACATTAAATCACCCCTTCAGGGTGTTTCCTATCTTCAGCTGATGGGAAAGTCCCGTTTGTGGTTCTTACCTTCTGGCTTCAAGCCCCTTTCCCCTTCTGTATCCCAGCGCACCTCTCGGTGGTCATCTGTGGGCATTTACTGAGCGCTCATTTAAGTGTCCGGCAAATAGTCACCGATCGCCCAGCAGGACCTGGTGGGACTGTGGATGAAGACAAACCTGCTGGGGGGGGGGGGGGGCTTCAAGTCGAGCCGCCTGAAGACACACTGAGCAAGGAGTTAGAATGTGGGCGTCGGGCCGGGAGGTAGCCCTGGGGCTGGGAAAAGGAGAGAACCCGTCGTCGCTCTCTCCAAGGGACTCAGATGATCCTTAGGGGTAAAGAAACCAATAATTATCACAAAGAGGAGAGGAGGGGAAGAGGGGGAAGGGGAGGTGCGGGGGGAGGGAAGGGGAAGGGGAGAAGAGGAGGGGGAGAGGGGCGTGTGGGGGGAAGGTGGGGAAGGGGAAGGGAGGAGGTGGGGGAGGGAGAGATGGAGAAGGGAAGGGAGGGGGAGGGGGGAAGAGGCGGGGGAAGGGGTGTGGGGGAGGGGGATGGGAAGGTAGGGAAGTGGGGCAGGGGAGGGGGGTGTGGGGCGAAGGTGGGGAAGGGGAAGGGAGGAGGTGGGGGAGGGAGGGATGGGGAAGGGAGGGGAGGGGGAGGGGGAAGAGGAGGGGGGAGGGGAGGAGGAAGTGGGGGAGGGGTGTGTGGGAGGGGAGGGGGAAGGGGAAAGGAGGAGGTGGGGGAGGGAGGGATGGGGAAGGGAAGGGAGGGGGAGGGGGGAAGAGGAGGGGGGAGAGGGGGTGTGGGGGAGGGGGATGGGAAGGTAGGGAAGTGGGGCAGGGGAGGGGGGTGTGGGGCGAAGGTGGGGAAGGGGAAGGGAGGAGGTGGGGGAGGGAGGGATGGGGAAGGGAGGGGAGGGGGAGGGGGAAGAGGAGAGGGGAGGGGAGGAGGAAGTGGGGGAGGGGTGGGGGGGAGGGGGAAGGGGAAAGGAGGAGGTGGGGGAGGGGAGGAGGGATGGGGAAGGGAAGGGAGGGGGAGGGGGGAAGGAGGAAGGGGGAGGGGCAGGGGGAAGGAAGGGACGGAAAGAGGATGGGCTTCAGTACCAGACCGGCCTGCTTCCAGTGCTGGCTTTTCTCTCTTACAAGACGGTTGTCCTTCCATCAATCAGCTAATGTCTCTGGGACCTTGACTTGCTCATCTTCCAACTAAGGGTCACCGCACCTATGTTTCGAGGCTCTGGATAAGAAATAACCAGGTGGATCCATTATTTAAATCTGTAGAAACTGGAAACATGCATTCAAAAAGGACATTTGATCCAAATGCCCGTTAACACCTCCTTCCCCTTCTTGCTCCAAATTCGCAAAATCCTGGAAAAAGCATGGTTACGTATACGTTTCAAATCTAAGATCCGTGGAAAACAAGAACGGTGCCATGCGTGAAGGGGAAATTCCAGAAATACGTGGAAATGGGAACCAGGTTGGGCGGACGGGATCGGTGGTGGGTCAGTGTCCCACAGGCCACCAGGAGACGCACCGGCTGTGAGGCGAGACCCGTCTTGTGACAACCCCAGAAAGCTGGGGGGGGGGGCGGGACGGGAGCTGGGAACACGGAACTGGGGCTCTTGTTGCGTTTGGCGGGTGAAGCCATTGATTAATATTGGCTATATCGATCCAACTAGAAAACTGGATATGGTGATTACGTTTTTCAATGACCTCTGAAGGTAGAACCAGGTTGCGTATCTGCCACCACAGCTGCGAAAGAGGCGGTTTCTGGAATGAATAAGCCTTGCTTGGCTTAATTTGAAAAAGAAAAAGGCACCAAAAAAAAGAAACAACGTAAGCAGAAATAAGCCGTGCGTGAAATCACGAGGTAACCCGCGCTATTTGGGCAATCCTGCCAAAGAAAAAATCAATCGATGAACCAAAGTTGCACCCACTTGGGGAAATACAGAAAGTCGGCAACATGCTGTCCGCAAGAGGTGCGTTGATGATACAAAGGTTTGAGAGAGAAGGCGACGTTAATCCTTGACAAATAAACTCACAGTGAGAGGCTGGAGAAGAAGGTGTCAGAGGTAAGATGGTTAAGAAAACATCCCAAGCACAGAGTGCCCCCCGCACGCCGATTCTTCTGTACAGATAAAGCGGATGTCGTCGGCCGCCAAGATCCTAGATCACCGCGAAATGCGGTCAAATCATCAGGAAGCGACCAACTGCGGGTTGGTCGCCTTTACTTTGTGCTTTACTTAATTGCAAATATGTAGAAGTTAATGTTGAATGATGGCTGGGTTCGACCACAGGCTCACAAGACCCCTGAAATGTAACGGCCGGTGGTCAGAAGCTGGTAGGGGCTGACCCCGACGCACCTCAGCACGGTGCTGAGAACGACCCCGGGTGCAACTGGGTTGAAGGAACGGCCGGTAGCCAGCCCCATATGGCTTCCCCTAAACCACAGTCTCGGGGCGCCTGGGTGGGTCAGTCGGTAGGGCGGCCGACTGCGACCCAGGTCATGATCTCACGATCTGTGAGTTCGAGCCCCGCGTCGGGCTCTGTGCTGACAGCTGGGAGCCCGGCGCCTGCTTGAGATTCTGTGCCCCCTTCTCTCTCTGCCCCTTCCCTGCTTGGTCTCTGTGTCTCTGTCTCTCTCTGTCAAAGATAATCAACATTAAAAAAATTTTCTTTTGACCACAGTCTCTTCACTTGCTGGCACACAAGGGCCAAAGCCGTGTTCCGGCGCAGACGAGGGCGTGACGTGTTCGTTGATTGACTAATGGTTCTCCGTGGCAAACCTCCCTTTCTGAGCCGATCTCGGAGTGTGAGATAAGTGAGCTCAGCTCTCCAGAATCTCAGCTAATTCAGCTAATAGGAATGCAAACATTGATCTAAACTGAGGCCGGGAGACCGGTCTCTTACATCTCCCTCGCCCCAGGGAGATTCATGAAAAAAGATTACTCGTGGATTATAATTGCTTAAAATAGGTTGTGATGTAAAACTCTAATACCCTCTCCCCTTCAATAGTAAAGTTCTACAGACAGAGAAATTATGCTGAATGCCAGTGTCTTGAAGGTAAAAAGAAAATTCTGTTCTCCCTTTGGGGGAAAAGAAAGGACATCTTTTTAGAGCTGTCAGAATTCACAAGCCATAATAAATTATTCTTTTTCATTACTGATTTATTAAGCAGGCTGCTCGGTGTAATGGCAGAAAATTTCTGTTTAATTTTCATAGGACTAGACGACTCTGATTCCTGATCTGAAATCAAGTTGTTATTAAACGAAGGGAACGTATTTAACGTCATGCATCAGGGTCTGTCTTTACTAAATTCTTCTAAGTGTGGAGTTTAAGTATTTATGTGATGCGGCCATTGTTTGGGTACAAATGAGACATCAGCCTGTTTGGGGGACGGGTCCCTGTCGGGTGCACAACCCGGGGCTCCGGTCTCGGAGGGACTGGTGGGGAGGTCAGCTCTGGAGCGCTAGAAATGGTTCTGCAAATCCCGAGCCGACAGGTCAGAGGATGCAAAGAATTCTCATTTCCCCTGGAAGTAGAATTTCTTACATGGCAAACGACGGACCACAAGGTAAGCATCGTTGATGTAGCCACAGCTGGGGTACATGTGGAACATGGCAAGAAACTCGCCATGATCTACATAAAGTCGTAATTCTGTGAGCCGCGTCCGCACCCCTGGGAGGAAGGAAAGACACCGGGTTACCTTTGCACGTGGTCTCAGCTGGGTTCCGGGGCTACGGTCTCGGGTTCACGCATCTCGTGTTGAACGAGCGTCCACCACAGTCTCTCTCTGGGGTGATGCGGCCCTGGAGGACGTTTTGAAATATTCTGGGAAGACGGCGAGCCAGAGAAGGTCTGGATGAACTGCGAGATGTTCCAGGCAGGTGTGGGAGAGTGTGGGGGCAGCACCAGTGGCTGATCCCTGCCTGGACGGGTCTGGGGGGAGGGGGGCCTCGCTGACCGGGGGCCCTGAAGCCGAGGCTCTATGGCTTGTATGGAATTGACCTGAAATAGAGGTCGCCTGTAAATACAGCAGCTTCCCGCCATCGGTAGGGAGAGAAAACTCTATTTTACCGAATGAGCACAGCCACTGAGTGGATAGGTGCTACCCGGCTCCAGATCATCTCATTTCTGGATTATTCTACCGGAGCTCATTTTTAAAATCAACCTCTAAACTTGCAGAAACTAGTCAGGTATGAATTAAATGCATGCTGACACATCCGAGTGAGCGAACTTGGGACTTTTGCCCACGGTGCAGATTTCTTGCTTGGGAATCCACCCTTCCCGGGCTCAGCCAGCCGAGGGGCTGAGACCATCTGTGGCAGCCTTTACGGGGCTCAGACACGGAGGCGTCCTTTACACGTGGTGCCCTTCGTGCGAGGTGTGTGGTGTGTAGGTGAGGCCCGCCTTGACGCTCGGCTGAGGCCCGAATGACCAGTCGGGGAGACAGGGGGACACCCAGGGAGGCGTGGGGGCCCGGAGCAGCGGCCCCTGGACACGGCCAGGTCGGGCAGCCCCCCCTCCGCCAGAAGGAACTTGCCTTTTCTTTCAAGAGAGTCTAGGAACCCGGAGGGTTTTAAGCAAGAAGAAGCATGATCCTCGTTTTAGAGCGATCTCGCTCGCTCGCTGCAGAGCAAGAAAGGCCAGGGGGCAGGAGGGAAGCAGGGGTTCCTGAGGCCCTGATTGTCCTGCAGACAAGGGAGAGCTGGCTTGAGCGCGGCCGGAGCCGACGTGAACAGAGCCGACGGGCTGGGCAGCAGGCGGGGGTTGGAACAGCGGTCCTGCCGAACGAGCCGGTGGGGGCCAGGGGCTGGGGACACGTTCCTGTCAACAAGGGCACATACATCACGGTCCTGGGGTAGCAGGAGGAAGGTGGGAGGGGAGCGGGGATGGGGAAGGGGTGGGGGAAGGGGAGAAGGAAAAGTGCCGTCCGGGGTTTACGCTTTTCCGCCTCCGAGCCGACGGTTGTGACCCGCCGGCCCGGGGCGGGTGGCCCCCTCCCGGTCACCCCCGTGGCGGGCCTCCAGAGGCGGTGCCAGAACCCACAACGCCGAACCTTCAGGAAGAAAACAATCCACGGCCGAGGGATCGCAGCCCGTTCAGAGGAGGGGAGGGCGGCCTGCGTGAGGCCCGCCTCCCCCGGCCGCTCTCCCCCCCCCCCCCCCCCCCGCGCGGTCACCCCTAGCTCCTCCTCCGCGGACGCCTGGATGCTGTGCACGTGGACGGGTGGCCCAGTTTGCAGATGGCGGCCGAGGCGCGGGCGCGTATCCGCCAACCCCAACGATGCAGAAGACCGTCGTAGGGCAGGATTTTCTCTTCCACTGGGGCCGGGGCGGGGGGTGGGGTGGGCAGGAATTAAAGGGGAGAGAAAAGGAGCAGAAACAAAAATAACAAGGCCATTAATCTTTCATTACGTTAAAGGGATGAAAAGGAATCACTTACAGGAGCGTTCTCTCCTTGCGCCACGAGTGTGCTGCCCCCCGCTGACTTCAAAGGCGCCGAGGAGAAGTTGGTTAATGTTGTTGGCACAGTATCAGGCTGTGGTTTACTTTTGCTTAAGTGTGATCTTTTTTCTCTTCTCCACAAAGAAAGCGTGAGGGTCGGGCACTGGCGGATGGCAGGAGGCACATCCCGCGACCTAGAAGGTGCCTTTGTGTCGTGAGCAGAGGCCCGGGGGTCGCGCTCTGCCCACACGGGGGGTCTGCAGACTGTTGTCGTAGAGGCGAGCGGCCGCCACGCACACGCACACGCGCACACGCACACGCCTGCCGTGGGGCCGTCACCCTTCTCTACGCTCTGCCCCCCGCCTCTGAGGAGTCAGGTCCGGTCATCTGGGCTCTTGGTGGCCTCATCAAGAGGCAGTTTGCAAGAAAGCAAGAAAGCCCCACAGATGGTGGACCCCAAGCGTCTGTCTCCTGCCGGGGGGGGGGGGGGCGGAGGGGAGGGATAAATCGCCTGGCTCCCTGGAAGGCCGTGCTTTCCTCCAAGGCCGTGCTGTTTACGCTGGTGGCCAGAGGCAGGGTGTTGACGTTAGGCCCTGGCTCTGTGCTGGCGGCTACAGAATGGTGAAGGCGGGCTGTCCCACCTGGCAAGTGCAAATGGCCTGGGGCAGAGGCACAGGAAAGGGGGCTGTTTGGGAAGGTCTGGGGGCAGGTTTTGAGGGGGGCTTAGTGGGAAGCCCCCCAGAGGACTCCTGCCATACTGCAGGATTGTTCCAATGCCCGTTTTTGGTTTGTTTTCATGAGAGAAGGCAAGGAGTGGGAGGCAAAACGTGACCCCCTCCAGGTAACGGAGGCCTTGCTCCTGGGCACCACGACAGGTAGGGGTTGAGGGAATCTTTGGGGCCCAGGGGTCATGACCTGTGGTCCCAGCTTTCCCTGGACTGTCCTGGGGTCTCTGCAGCCCTTGACTTCTGCTTTTCCAAGCACCGTGAGCCCCGCCATCGATGTTTTGGGGTCAGATTAAACCAGGTGGAGTCCTGGCTCTGCCGTCATGCCGAACGGCCGTACCTCCCGGGGTCACTTAGCGTGACGACTCACAGAAACACGGGCCCTTACACGGGGTTCGACACAGGCTGGCTGGCTACTGTCATTGTCACAAACGTCTACTGCATCTATCGATTGCGGGAAATGTGGGCTTTTCCAAAAAATATTTACTGTAGAGAAAGGGAGGGGATGTTACGGTTTCTTTTCTAGAAACACCAGGCGTGTGGGCTTAAATAAATTCTCCTAACAGCTTGCCTCCGCACTGAGGACTGAGCGGGGCACCTCGGAGAAGCGGGGGACGTCAGGAGGGACCAGAGGGGTGGATCCCCCCACGGGGCCAAGGATACAGCTTTGGCTTCCTCAGTGCTTGGAAACCACGTTCCTCCCAGGGCTTTTGCGACCGTGTAAATGGAGCACGGGCCCACACGTCGTCACCTCGGTTAGGGGTTAGCTGTTCGTACAACCGCCGCGTTTAATAAAAGAGCCTCTGACCCGACTCGGGCCGTTTGGAGCAGAGAAGTCTTAATCTGGAGTGACCTGGGCGGCCCGGGTTGTAAACAGCTGCACCAGGGGTCCTGACGTCGCAGGTGCCTTGCACACGGTTCTCTCTGGAATCCCCGACCTGCATGTGCCGCACGCATACGACTCTGCCGTTCTGGTTTTCGAGACTCAGAAGCTGGACGGGGTCTCACTGCCGCTGTGAATTCTCACCTGAGGCTGACTTTCTGCACAGGGCGAGCCCCAATTTGCCTTCCTGGGCATTCCGATGGCCACAGCCAGCCATTCGGAATCTAATAAATGTGTCGGACAGAAGATGCAAAACCCAAACCGCTGGCCTTTCTCCCAGACACCCCTCTTCTACCCTGTCCCCGGATCACTTGCAAGTGAATCTGTCCTTCCAGTTAGTTGCTTGGACAGAAACACTTGAGTTATCTTGGACCATCCTTTTCTCTGAAACCTACATCTAAACGGTCACAAGTCCCACAAACTCCCTCCCCAAAATACCCAGCATCTGACCTTCCCCTGCTGCTTCCCTGATCTGGGCCACCAGACCTCTCTCCCGGACGACAAGGTCCAACCAGGCTCTCTGTTACCGCCCTGGCAGCTTCCGTCTAATGCTCAGCGTGGCAACGAGGTGATCCTTTTCAAAGCTGAGTCACGTCACATCACTGCCGTGCTCAAACCCCCCGAAGGCTTCCCAGGAACCCAGGGTGGAGCCTTTTGCGTGTGTGATGGCCTCCGAGCCCTCCACACCCTGGCCCTGCTGCCCGTACTGGCCCATCTGCAGCCTTGCGCCTCCCGGAACCCCCGGACGCCGTCCACCGCAGGCTCCACGGCCCCCACGTCCTCTGCCGGGGTCCCCCCCCCCTCAGCTCTCTGTGGGCCGTGTTCTCACCTAGTCGGGGGGCTCAGGTGGACGGACGAACACGCACATGACCACACATCTGGAGTCCCTCCCCGCAGCTCCGTGCGGCCAAAGGGTAAATGCAGGTCCCCGAATGTGGGGGGGGACGAGGTGCAGGCGATTTCCGGGTCTCCGCCTTCCAAACAAGGCTGGTAAACCGAGACTAGTGCGGCCAGCCTGGCCCAGGGAGGGAAGGCACGTGTCCCCGATGGCAGAGCGCCCCGTCGCCCGGCACCGCCTCTCTGGAGGGAGAAATCAGCCTTGTCCTCCAGCCTCGTGGGAGCCGGTCTGTCCTGTGGCCCCCATGTGTCGGCAGCTCCCCCTGTGCCCTTAGATGTCTCCACAGATTTTCAGGTCAGAAAACTGACCGAAAGTCCTGTGTGTCTGGCCACTGTATTCTGGAGTATGACCGAGGACGCGGTCCTTTGAAAGCGTCTCCTCGGAGAGCGGACTCCCGGGAGGAAGCGTGCCCGCACCCGCCTGGCTGCGGAAGGCACCAGCGATGGCTGAGGGTGCCTTGAGAATCCCGGAATCAAGGGGAAACGATCTGGTATTTCAAACAGAATCGTGTCTCCTACGTGTCTGCTCCATTACAATAGGGTAAGTTCGATCTGGTCTTACCAGGCCCTGCTATCTTAGATGTGGGACTCTCTCTCGGCGCTTAAAATGTCTTCTATTTTATTACATACACGAAGGAGCTCTTTACTACAGCTACTGTCCGTGACACGGAAGTCACGTCTCCGTTTTCTGTTTCGACGGGGACCCCTCGAGACGAGCAGGTGGTCCCACCACTGAAGAATGTATCTCACGGGTGTTCGGCACAGGGGAACGGGCCACGGGCATCGTCGTTTCTTTAAAGGACACTGTTCGTTGACCAGATTACCAAAACAGTTCACCTGTCTCCAGTAAGTTACACATTTTTGTGATTTTTGGTACCTGTGAAATATTTTTTGGTCAAAATGTAAAGCTATGAAGTGAGTGTTTTCTCTATAATTAAAGGGTAAGTCCTGGGTAATTATACATCCCCCCCCGCCCCCGCCCTTGTTAGCTGTTGAAAGAATCCGATTGATGAAGGGTTTTGAAAAGTAACCTTTCTGGGACGTGATTCCGGGTTAATAGTTTATCCACGAACGCACCATCGTAAAATCTCATTTGCTCTGTAAAAGCAAATCTAAAATGCAGAGTTAACGAACCAGAAGAATTTTGCAAATCTAACACCGAGATTTTTGGCCCCACGGAAAATTTATCCTTATAAATGCCTAGTTTTGGGCCCAAGCTCCCAAGACCGTGGCTTCTGTGGTCCTCTCACGTATGAAGCGAGGTGTGACGGCTAACGGTCAGTGCAGCCGAGTGGTTGAACAGACGAGGGGACGAATTTTGATGTTTTCCTGTTTCAGCACATGCTTCTTGAGAATCTAGGGTGTGCAGGTGACGAAAACTGTCCCTGTCCTCACGAAGGTAATCAAGCGGGAATACAAATGAACATACAGGCATGTGAGGCACCCCTTAACACGTGCAAAACCGTGCTGGTGTTTTTCCCAGGTTCCTATCTTTTCTTTTTCTTTTCTTTTTTTTCTTAACGTGTCACTGATGAAGTTTCTGAGTATGATGCCTCAACCCCTTGCGTCTCATAAGCGGCGTGAATCGTATTCTGGGACTTTGCACAGCACGGTGAGTTTTAGGCACGCATGCGTCCCATTACAGCGGAATTGATTACAATGATCTCTGCTAAGTTTTCTCGACTCTCAAAATATTTTGACCCTGATTCTGTCGCTCGTAAGAATCGATGTTTCTAATCTTCACGTTAGGCATGAATTGCATGAGAACATTAAATGCCTGTATATCACCAAGAAGATGGAAACCTGTATTCGGGACTACAGCCTGTGGAATGAGGTGTTTTCAGGGTAACGATGAGGTTTAAATAATGTTATTGATTTAATAAGCTCTTTTCTGTGTTTGCTTCAGGAGGAAAAGACATTTCCCCTGGCTACTGAAATCCTTAAGAACCATGGGGCTGTGGACTTTGGGCAGCGTGTAAGGATTTGCCTAGCATGATTTCCTCACTCAAGACGCGGGCCAGCGTGGCTCTGGGGACGCTGGGGACGGAGCCAACTTTCCAGGCTCCCAGTTCACGGCCGTTCTTACCACACCGGGCTGAGCCCCGCGGTCACAAGTCGTGCAACGTCACGTCCTTGTAATGACAACACTACGGCTTGTCCCAAACCGGACCTCCCTGTTCCCGCAGGATGGTCCTGTGTTGCAGCAGTTAATCAGGTTGGGGAAGAGCCAGGAGAAGCTTCCCAAAGTGCCAGACGCCAAGATGCAACCGGCCGGGCAGCCGGGACCTGCCAGTCGGCCACCCACCCACCGGAGAGGCGTTGTGCAGGCAGGTGGATGCCCGCCTTCTACACTCATACCTGTGATGGGAAGACAAACACGGCTCCTTCCCAGGAAGCCTCTCTGGAAAACGGGGGCAAGTGACTTTCTAGAGCTTTCAAAGTCCACAAGACCCTTCACTTGCCAGTGGCATAAAACGCACACGCACATGCTCTACTGGTATCGTTTACGATGACAAAATCAGGCGGGAAGCACCGGCCGCAGTCTGGATAAGCTCAGTCTCTTGGCTTTCCTAGAATAATTCTGATTACTCCTGTGTTTATGCCATCAGAGCGACTTATTTAATTATTTAGCTTACAAATGTCGAACTGGTGAGGAGCCTCCGCATAATATCTTCACATATCCATTCATGTACGTGTTTATTTATTAATTAACTCACTTCTCCACTTATTTATCTCCGTGGAAGCTCCTGGCTTGGAGCATTCCTTCCTCCGTTGGCTCGTCTGCTGCCTGGGAAGAGGTACGGCATCCACAGGGCACACGGGCTCAAAGGCGTCACAACACAGGGGTGCCAGGGGGGTTCCGTTAGCTGAGCGTCCGGCTCTTGATCTCGGCTCAGGTCCTGATCTCACGGTTCGTGAGTTCGAGCCCCGTGTCGGGCTCTGTGCTGACAGCTCAGAGCCTGGACCCTCCTTCGGATTCTGCGTCTCCCTCTCTGTCTGCCCCTCCCCTGCTTTCTCTCTTGCTCTCTCTCAAAATAGATAAGCATAAAAAAAGAAAAGGGTATACAGCAAAAATAGATCTCCTTCTCTCCCCCGCTCTCACCTCACCTGGGAGAGAAAACCACGTTTTGACAAATAAGAAATGCGTCTCCCTTTCCCGGGGGGCCCACGCATCCACAACCCTGTGCGTGGTAACCACGAACCCGTTGTTCTGGTGCTTCCCACCAGGAGTGGATTTGCCTCCCGGTGATGGCGGGCGGTGTCTGGGGATAGTTGGGGTCGTCATCACCAGAGGTGGGCTGCTAACGGGCATCTGGGGCATCTGATGGGTAGACACCAGGGATGCTGCTCAATGCCTCACGGTGCGTCCCAGGATCCAACTGGAGCGTCAACAGCGCAGAGGCTAAGAATAACTGATTTTACTGTTACCGTTTCACTTCTTTTTTAATTTTTATTTTTTTATGTAGAGAGAGTGTGCATGAGTGGGGGAGAAGGGCAGAGAGAGAGAGAGAGAGAGAGAGAATCCCAAGCAGGCTCTAAGCCCGGTGTGGAGCCCAACATGGGGCTCGATCCCGCAACTCCGGGATCACGACGTGTGCGGAAATCAAGAGTTGGACCCTCAAATGACTGAGCCTCCCCGGCACCCCTGTTTTTGCTTTACGTCTCAAGCTACCCTGTTCTTCAAACGGTTTAGCCAAGCTCTCCTCAGAGCACAGAGGGGAGAAAGTTGTACGTGTGGTACAGAACAGGATCTCCGGTCTGTTTTTTTGGATCCCAGCATGTGGCAGAGACACAGAGAGCACGGCTCTCAGCAAGTAGGAGTATGCTTTTAATGCATAAATTATGAATTAATTATGGATGGGAGACGTCCGAGATGAATAGAACAAAACGGAACGTGCCGTAAGCTCTCCCATCCTTCAAATCCGAATTTCCCACCGTTCCCACCGTTCTGCCGCACAGCTCGGCCCGCGACTCAGGAGCCACCAAGGAGGCGGAGTGCACAATTCTTTGGACCCACGGGAGACACCACGGCTCCGAAGAGACTTTCCTGGCTTGGAGACAGGCGCTGGAGAAGTTAGCCGCCCAGAAAAGGTCCCGGGTCCTTCAGCTGTCCTCATTTACAAAGACGAGTTATTAAAATAAACAGGAAGCCTGCCTGGTTTTTTCAACGGAGAGGCAGCCACCCTCCATAAAAGGCGTTAGAACCCACATCAGTGAGAAGGGTAGAAGGTGTTTCAAGTTCATCAAAAAGCGTGAGAAGGAGGACGTCCTTTGTATCTGTGCTTTCAGGAAGTTTCAGGATTGGTATTTATTTTACATCAGAGCCGCGCACACAGCAAGCCCCCCTTCACGACACGCGGGGCGTGTGGCGATCCCAGCGACGACCTCTACCCTCCATGGCTGGACCGAGATATCATTTTTATGGGAAAAATGGGTCTCTTTAATCAGCTTTAAAAAAAACATCGTGACCAGTCGTTTCTCTTATTTAAAAGTTTGACTTTACTTTCATCAATTTATAATCAGAGTACCCCCGGTATGTTTGATTCCTGACAAACAAGGATAAAAGTCTTGTGCCCCCATTGCTAATGAGATGGTAAGACAGCAGGGATCAAGTTTTTAATTACTACAGGCGAGGCACTGGAGAGGTACCGATGATATTTTCTATTGCATGTCTAAGTTGTAACTTCAGGCTCATGACAGTCCTGCTGAGTTGCACTGTCTTTGATGATCACTCATTTTCCTCTCCTGAGAACACACAAAAATTTCTGAGCTGGGATCCTGGGGGGCTGGCAATTATTGGCATAACCTGGTGCCGGTTCCCTCTCTAACCATTATGCTCAGTAAGGACCCCGTCTCTTAATGCCTGCCATTATCCCAAAAGGGAAATTGGACCCTGGAAATGTCTGTGAACTCTCCCACTCAAACGACACCCATTCTCCCTCTCCCAGCGTGGGCTTTCCATTAATAGTAAAATGCTTAATTGAATTGGGACATTTTTAATATAGGCTTTTTCAAAGTCAGGCTTGAAGTTTTTTCAAAAACCTTATCTTTATACACTTTTGCAGACGTGTATTAGACTTCGCACGCCAAGCTATTTAAACATTTCTGACAATATTCTTTTTGTTACCGTGGACAGTCGGTAACTGGAATTTTTAAAGGTGCCATTTTGGGTCAAGTGTGTGAAATGTAGAGGTTGCATTCTCCTTGCCCTGATTGAAATGGAAGCTGGGAGTGGTTTTCATGAATTCTTGTGTTCACAAGCCACATGGACACACACACACACACACACACACGCACGCGCACGCACGCACTTCGCTGGATGGCCACAGTACTCGACAAATGTACCCTGACCCAAAATCTGTTTTTAGCCCTAAAGACCAGAGCACGGAATTAATCCGACGTATGGACCATCACCAACCAAATGTGAATCTAACCAACAAACTTATCTACCATCTATCTACCCAACTCATCAAACAACTAATCTCTGATCCCTCAAGTCATTTCTAAATTAGGAAGAAATCACTGAGTGTCAGAATCACACGCGTAGACTGAGTCTAATCCTACATTTCTACGATTCGGGGTCATAAACAGAAAAAGGCATCCTCACACACTACATTGGGAAGAGCCCACCCACGAAGAGAGCTTCACGAATAATAAAGGTAAATGGACCTCTTTCGTGTCCACCACCTCCCAGAGCCTAAACGTGCAACACCCACTAGGACTTTTCTAGGGCGATCGGTATAACGTTAGGGCTTTTAAAAAGATGCCGTGTCCATGACACTTGAAGGCCAGATACTTGTGCTTTTTTTTTCTTCTTGGTGAGGGGAGGTTAAACATGTTTTCATTGCTTAATTTACGTATAACACAGCATTGGTGTTGTCTGTATCAGTCAGGCTAAACCAACTGCCGTAACAAACAGTACAAAACCTCAGTGGCCGAACACGGCAGGTGTTTGGTCTTGTTCGTGGAAGCCCACGTGGCTGGCCCTGGTTAGACAGTGCTCCTGTGCGGTGCCCCGTGGAAAAGGCCAGCTCCTCACACCCAACAGCCCCCTCCCCCCCCCGTCTTTCTTTATAGCCGCTATCAATAATGCTTTATGGTTGTTGAGAGCTTTGCTGATATCAAATCATTTCGTCTTCAGAGTCTTGGGAATTAGAGGTTATTACTATTCACAGATGAGCAAGCCAGAGTTCAAAAATATTCATTCCCTTATGAGAGTTCAGGCAGCTACTAAGAGCTAGAACCAAATGCTGGTTTCCTTACCTCTCCCTTCCTTTGATGTCTGCTGTGCCACAGGCTTGCCTCGATTTATGAAGTCCATTGTCCTTTAGAAGTAGTTATTATAAGGCCATTTATGCTGCAGATAAACAGTGTCACAAGACGTGTAATCTTCTGCGTAACTTGAAATGAAGTTCACAGTGAAATGCCAGTAATCCAAGCAGCAGAAATCTTCTCATTTTTAATGCTTTACTCACTCACATAATCACCAGTCTACAAACTTCGGCAAAATGTACCCACAGACAGAATAAGTACCCCAACTATCAGAGTGATAGGTCTTGAAGTTTATTTGCAGATCTTATCGTCAGGGAGACCCTGACAATTTTCATCGTCATGTGGCTCACATTTTCGTGATTCCAGTGACTGTGGTGTAGTTAAACCCTATATTCTTCTCCTGGCAGACCAGAGCACAAGGGATAGATGTTTATAACAGTGGCCGAACATAGTTATCGGGATATATTCATACAAATGCACAACAAAACCGTAAAAACGTGAGTGAAGGCTGTTTTAAAAAAAAAATGTTTCCTTCAGAAACACATAGATCTGAACCCTGTAACTTGGTCAAACGGCTCAACTATGAGAATTTTTTGAGCACAACCACCGATGCAGCAGGTTAGATTTGGGGCAGGTAGGTAGGTAAGAGCAGACATCGCCGGGGTAGCTGGCGGGTGAAGGGTTGCAGCCATGAGTGGACCAGAGTGTAAGGGTTTGTGTCCAGTGACACCAAAAATTGCAGAGACGGACGGATTCCTGCAGGATGCCAAGCACCGTGCCCAGAATCCCACGTATGTTATCTTAAATCCACACAGCGAAAATGCAAGGTGGTGGTATTACTTTTCTGCTAACCAAAGACACACGGAGAAAAAAATGGGAGGCGGAGCCTCCTTCAAAGTGGGATCCGGCTGATTCTGAAGCCTGCGTTGGGTTGATTGCAACGGACAACACAGCCCTGCACAGGAGAGACGGGCCGCCAGAGCGGCCCTGTGGCCCCGCGAGTGTGGACAGTGGTTCCGGGCCGCTGGATTCTCCCACCGCTTGGCCACGTTACTTAACCTCTTACCCCGTGTGTCCTTGGCCTGTTTGTAAAGTGGGGGTGATAGTGGCACCCAGGTCCCCGTGTGGGTTACGGGGGGAGGATGCACCCTTCCGGCACGCGCTGACGTGCTGGCTGTTACTAGCACTCCTGTCGGCTCCCCGAGCTCATCAGTAGATCAAGAGGCCCATGTTCAGGGGCGCCCGGGTGGCTTAGTCGGTTGAGCGTCCGACTTCGGCTCAGGTCGTGATCTCGCAGTCCGTGGGTTTGAGCCCCGCATCAGTCTCTGTGCTGACAGTTCAGAGCCTGGAGCCTGTTTCAGATTCTGTGTCTCCCTCTCTCTCTCTGCCCCTCCCCTGCTCATGCTCTGTCTCAAAAATAAATAAAAATATTAAGAAAATTTTTTTTCAAAAATAAAAAAAAGAGGCACATGTTCAAAGCACCAACTACCACGCCGGTCCTCAGAAAGCTGAGGAAATAAATGTGCATTGTCTACACTGCTGACTCCCATCCCGGCAGAAGGGAGCGTCCTCAGCCTCCCTCTAAATAAAAATTGACCCCGCCATGCGGAAGCATCCCGTTCCTTCAGAGAGTTGGTGATAACCAAAGTCAACCCGTGACTTCAGGCAGAAAACAAGACACACACGGTCTTCCTCGGGAGGAAGCTACGCGCAGTTAGCTGAGCAAGTCCTCCGGAGAGCTCTGTGCCCGACTCGGCCCCAGCCCGGGCCCAGAGGTCAGGAAGACGCCACATTTCCTGACCGACGCCCAGGAGAGCCGTGGGAAGGAGTTGCACACCAACTGGCTTTTTCTGCGAGGTGAAGACAGAAGGCAAGGAGGCAGCGTCTGCCTCCCGCTCGTGGGTTTGGCCAGAGGCTCTCCTCACACACGCTCAGCGCCGGGACACCCGCCACGGGCCCCTTCTGGCCCTTGTGCACTTGACCCACACAGGAGTGGTTCACACAGGAGTGCGTGGGGGCAGTGTTTCTGAACTTGGAAAATTTGGCGTGCGGGTGAGAAGCGTGTCCTTGCCGTTGTCCCCTCTCCCCGGACCCAACCTCGTAAGGGTCGCTGACTTGCCCCGGGGCCTGCAAAGTCACATCCTCTATGACACGTCTCCGTCCTCGGCACCCAGAGACGGATGAGACTCTGACACAGGACTCGTGCACGAACCGTCTCTGAGCCAGGATGCCATCAGTTTTAAAATGTTAAAAATGTGTAGATCTTCATGAAACGTGAGCCATGAAGTTGAATGGACCCGTGAGCCCCTTAGTATATCAAAACGTCCGCACCTGGCTACTTTTTAAATTCCTTCTATGATCTCTAAGGCAGTAAGGATAACGGGAAAATGCCATATTTGTTCCGTTTCTTTTTGTAATACAAAGTTGGTTAAATGAGAGCTCCCAACAGTCAAATTCGCCGTTAGGACTTACATTCAAGAGAAAGGGGTTTAAAGTTTTTGAATTTTCATCTATGGTGTGATGGCTAAGGGATCACTCGACTAAGGGATGCTCACATGGCTATGGCGTGTCTATGAGGGTGTTTCTGGAAGACATTTGCATGTCAGTGGGGAGGTGGGTAAAGACAATGACCCTCATCAATGTGGGCAGGCTCCATCCAATCCTTTGGGGATGTCTGTGGAAGGGGGGATTTTTTGCTCTCTCTTCCTGAGCCAAGATGTCCATTTTCTGCCCTAGGACACCAGAGCTCCTGGTTCTTGGGTGTTTGAATTCCAGGACTACACCACTGTGCCGGGTTCAAGGCCTTCAGCCTCAGACGGGAAGGTACACCATTGGCTCCTGTGGTTCCCAGGCCTTGGCCTCAGACTGAATTACACCCCCAGCCTTCCCGGGTCTCCAGCTACAGGTGGCAGATCATGGGACTTCCCAGCCTCCGTAACCACATGAGCCAATCCCTCTAATAAACCTAGCGTCGGTAAATAAATAAATACCCTATGAGTTCTGTTTCTCCAGAAAATTCTAACATGTGCGGTTTACGAACCACCCAGACCTAATGTCCGTTAGTTGGTCAGAGCTTTGTTATGACCCCCATCATTGCCCTTTCTTTCATTAAAAGAAAATAGTAACATTTATGTTTATGATTGCATTGATATAAAGACTAATGTAATACGGGCCAGATTATATGTGTATTTTTTCTTCTGTCAGTCCACTCTGTGTCTGGCCCTTAAATATTACATAATGAAAATTGACAGCAAAAGTAGTGACTTCCAGAATTAAGATGTTTAGCCATCGAATACCTAAGTCACTCATTAATCGTATATAATAAAATAATGTTTTGTTTTCGGTATGGGTAAGGCATTGTTTCAACTACTTTTATATTTGCAAACTCTTTCAATGCCTGGAGCTACTTCATTAGGTGGTTATCGCCATCATCATCACCATCATTTTCATTTTTAGCACCATCATCATCATTCTCCATTTTATAGACAAGTCGAGTGACTTTCCCCGTGTCACACACCAGTAAGTGGCAGCGGGGGGATTCAAGTGCAGGCAACATGATCGCAGAGTTCACATTTTGAACCTGCACGCCCCACCACCTCTCACATGCCCCGCACTTATTTGAGGCAGCCAACGCAGACTTGCTATTAAAATCTTCCTGGGGCGCCTGGGTGGCGCAGTCGGTTAAGCGTCCGACTTCAGCCAGGTCACGATCTCGCGGTCCGTGAGTTCGAGCCCCGCGTCGGGCTCTGGGCTGATGGCTCAGAGCCTGGAGACTGTTTCCGATTCTGTGTCTCCCTCTCTCTCTGCCCCTCCCCCGTTCATGCTCTGTCTCTCTCTGTCCCAAAAATAAATAAACATTGAAAAAAAAATTTTTTTTAAATAAAAAAATAAAAATAAATAAATAAAATCTTCCTACCACGAAGGATGTTAAGATTTAACAGAAAAGTATTGGACTTAAAAAGAGACGAGGGAACGCTTTATTCCTTTGATTCCGATCCGGATTTTTTTCACTTCAGTGAGAATTTTAAAATATAATTATACGCAGATTATTTTGTAAAAAATACTACTTTAACAAATCCAGCTTTATGTAAGTTTTCTTTATGAACCTATCCTGTTAGAGTTATGGCAATACAGACACAAATTTATCTTGCTTTTTTCACCTTAATGTTATTCTTATATCGTGTTCTCCTGTGTTAACGGAGCTACTGTGCTTGGTAATCTGAATACTGACATCATATTCAATTATACTGATAAGTCATGGTTTTCCAGAGCATTCCCAGTTCCTGGGCATAGAATTCTTTCCAATTTCTCACCATTATATATATATATATATATATATATATATATATATAAAAACCAAGCTTTAAATACTCTGAATAAGATATTTTTAGATGGGTGGTTTTCTGGGTTTTATTCCACAAGGTGGGATTAGGCTATGGATAGTTTTATAGCTGTCTTCACATAGATCCTTATGAATAAACTATCTTAAAGCCTATGGAATATACAATTTATGATAACTTCTACAATCTAGTTATATCCGTTAGTTTGCCCTGAGATACAAGTAACAGAAGACGATTCAAGATGACCTAACAAGAGGTTTGGAGGAAACATGGTTTCAGATATCTGTTGGGACCCCATGTTTTTCCACCCAGAGCCCAACATGGAGGCTCGAATTCCAAAGGGAGAAGAAGGAGGGAGGAAACAGGACATCTGGTTGCCATGGCCGGCAGGCCATGGCGACAATTAGGTGAAAGATCGTGGTGCTCAGGGCAGGTGGTAGCAGCGAAGACGTGTTCAGATTCTAGAAATATTCTCAAACTCACGCTGGGAGAATTTTCTGATGGCTGGACGTGGGTTGTGTGGGAGACACATTGAACATGACCGCAAGACGGACCTAGATCTGCCTGCACCCCCAAGAAAAGATCCTTAGGACGGAGGAGGGAACAAACATCATGGACGTTATCTCTATACGGACGTGTACACACATATCTAGGTGAATCGACAGAAAAAGTCTGAGACAGACTACAGAGCTTTAACAGCCGCCATTTTGGGGACGAAAACTCAGGGCATAGGAGGGGGAAACAGCAGATACGGGGGGACTTCAAGTTTTTACACCATATATTTCGTTCTCATCTCTCACTATGAGCAGTAACTCCTTTACTACCTCTGTGACACTTTTAAATGCTTGAAACAAGTCCTAAAAATTAAATTTTCAGGGTGTAGCGGAATAAAAAATATGGGGCAATTAGCACGACGCTATTGGAGAAATACTTAAAAGCATACATATGGAGACAGACCGATAGATCTTCTTACACGGACAAAGATGTCTCTGGAAAGACACATAAGAAAATGGTAAGAACGGAAGTCTGTGGGCAGAGCACGCAGGAAGTAACTGCATGGGAGTGGGGGAGGGGATTGTGACTTCCTTTCCATTTGGTACCTTTTGAATTTACTACCTTGTACACGCATTACCTACTTAAAGTGAGTTACTTAAACGTTAAAGGATAGAAAGAAAACAATGTAGATGCCCAAGAAATAAATTAGTGCAGATAAAACAAAAATTACCCAGTCCTATTAAAGTCCCTTGGGTCACTACCATTGCTTTAGAGTGGTTCTAGGTGAAGTCTGGATGAGGATGAACAGGACAGGTGATTTGGAGAAAGTTCCCCAGACCCTAAAAGATCCTATAATTTCTCACGATCCGGCACAGGAGGAATTGATCTGGGTAGCTCAATTTCTGAATTAAAAGAGGAAACGGAGTAATTCTAGAAGCATCTAATCATCCCAAGTCAGTAGGTATTTGTTGAACCATGTCATGGAGCTAGGTGCTTGCTTGCTTGCTGAGGACAATATAAAACACGAAGTTATTTTTGTGGAAAATATAAATACTTAAAATAACAATAACAACAACAACGAAAACCCCACAGTGATCTCCCTAACTTGAGAAAAACCATTTGAGTCTTTCAGGACCCGGTGCTGAGATAGGGTAACAGAGGGTAGAGATTGCCATTGCTAGTGGACTTGTTGTTTCTTTTTTTTTTAATAACACTTAAAAAAAATTTTTTTTTTAATGTTCTTATTTATTTTTGAGACAGAGAGAGACAGAGCACGAGCAGGGGAGGGGCAGAGAGAGAGGGAGACACAGAACCCGAAGCAGGCTCCAAGCTCTGAGCTGTCAGCACAGAGCCTGACGTGGGGCTTAAACTCACAGACCGTGAGATTGTGACCTGAGCCGAAGTCGGATGCTCAACCAATTGAGCCACCCAGGCGCCCCTAAAAATTTTTTTTAACATTTATTTATTTTTGAGAGAGAGAAAAAGACAGCAGAAGCAGGGGAGGGGCAGAAAGAGAGGGAGACACAGAATCCAAAGCAAGCTCCAGGCTCTGAGCTGTCAGCACAGAGCCAGACGTGGGGCCTGAACTCATGAACCTCGAGATCATGACCTGAGCCAAAGCCGGACGCTGAACCGACTGAGCCACCCAGGCGCCCCTGGAGTTGTTGTTTCTAAACATTGTTTAAATGTTTGTCCCCGATAGTAGTTAGTCTCATTGCCTTTCGTTCCTCCACTTACAACGTCGGAGAAATCACTTTCTTTCCCTCTTGTATTTCAAGGGGTGCCACATAGGAAAGGAGCAGGGATAAAGAGGGGCTTGGTAAGAGCAGACGCAAAGCCACCACCACTCTGGAGAACGAACGAAGGCTCAAGCCTAGTGACCAACAAGCACCCTTTGAAAGTCAACGTGTCTTGCGTCAACCGTTGACCGAAGGCGTGAAAACGTCCCTCTCGTGATGAGCAGAGGGACAGGGGTAAGTTGTTGACAACCTCTTGGCTTTCCTTCCAGATAAGGTCAGTGGCTTGAATGACGTCAACACATTCTGAACGGCAGATTATTTAACGATGTCAAAAAAATTAAATTATCCAGTTAGCCAAAGGTCTGGCACACAGACACAGGTCATCCAGCCCAGGGCCGGGAGACAAAAGGCTTTTCCTAGCCGTTGGTGGCCGAGTTACACATTACTACTGTCTCCCCAAACCCGCCATGTTCACACACAGGGATCCTCGGGAGACAAACGCACAGCCATGTGATTGTCCCCTGCTATGTTAAAAATGCATTTCTATTTTTTCAAGCGTGCTTCGATTAAAGAGGGCACATCTGTTTTAAGTCCTCTTTTATGAAAATTACTGAGCTTCCTCAGTGTGCTTATCTTTTAATTTCGGAATTCTTTGTAGCAATAACTTGAGATAATAACGAACCATATTTCTGGCCCCTTTAAAAAATAAAGGGGGGGAGGAGAAAAGAAAGCATGAATGAGCCATTTTAGAGCTTTGAACTCTGTCTCTAATCCTCCCCTTTGGGCCCCGGTGGAAAGGGCCCCCTCATTTGCGTTTAGAACGGCTGAGCCCCGCCTTGATCGCAGTGCTGGGTCTGGCGGCCCGCGGAGAGCCAGGCTCAGCTTGAGGCTCCAGGATTATTCATCAAGTCCCCGGCAGGGGGGAGCCGCCTCTCACTTCCAAGGCGCGGCCCCAAGTGTTCCCCTTCCCTTTCTAAGCCGTCGTCGTCGTCCTCGTTGGCCTCCTCAGACCCTTTCACAAAGTTTCCCCCCCTCTCCTTCCCTGCAGAGGGGTTTGCCTGAATGTCTAGGAGGCTAGATCGCTTTTTAATCCCTAAATCCCGCCCCCCCCCCCAGCATTTCTGTTTTGAATGGCACATAATAGGCAGGGGTTGATTTGCCGTGTGCCTTTCCACTTTTCAACTGTTGTCCGAGGCTCGAACCCTTCCCCGACCGAGTCTGGGACCGAGCAGACCCGAGTCGGAGAACCCGACATGCGCCCTCTGGACTGCCACCGTCCCTCTCTTGCTTCCCCTGAGCGCCAAGTGCCAGGCTCCGGGGCGAGGTGGGAAACAGGACGGCTCCATTTGTCCGGGGACTTGGGAACAGGGGGCACGTCCCGAGGCTTCCGTCTGTGGCTCGTGCACTGGTCTCGGTTTGAGGACGTTCAGCAGGAGACCCGGTTGAAGTTTTGGTCTTCCTTCCCGCCCGGTGAGGCCAATGACATTTCCCAGAGTGTTGACCATCATCCAGGGGAAGGGGTTCCCGCATGGCCAAATAGGTTTTAGCGCGTGCTGTGCTGACAGGTGAAGGGTAAAAAAAGTGGGAACGTGAGGTTCCTGGCTCCTTCTCGTTCACCGCGTAGGAAGCCCACGTATTTCCATCCCGGAAGTAACCACTGCCAGAGCCACATCTGCGATAGCGACTTGGGCATTTCCTGAGCAAATGACCGCGGAAGGCAGGAGATGATCATCCAATTCAGAGAAATTCGAGGACATCTGCCTTCCTCCTGCCCCCGCATGATGGCAGGGTCTTTCTGTCTTGGTGCACAGGGACGGAAATAGAAGCAAAATCTAGAATTACCCAGTCCTGTTAGGTGAGCAGCTCCGATCACCAGTATTTCTATGGATGCGGGAGTCACAGCACCTTCTCTGCCTCTCCCTAGGACATCGGACGTTGAATTCACGTATGACTTAAAGATGAACTGAATCAAAAAACCTTGCTCACCATCCACAGGTTACATTTATTGTACACCTGCTATACACAAGAAGCGTCCAGGCTAGGCATTCAGGACAAATGCAAATTATCAGAGGGATGGGTTTTTAAGATTTCAGACCTGATCGGAGAGAGGACGTCTATGAAAAGAAAAGGGGCATGTTTGGGGCGCCTGGGGGGGCTCAGTCCGTTAAGCATCCAACTTTGGCTCAGGTTCTCAAAGTTCGTGAGTTCGAGCCCCGCGTCGGGCTCCGTGCTGACAGCTCGGAGCCTGGAGCCTGCTTTGGATTCTGTCTCCCTCTCTCTCTGCCCCTCCCCCATTCATGCTGTCTCTGTGTCTCTCAAAAATGAATAAAGGTTTAAAAAAGAAAAAGAAAAAGGGCACGCTTCATTCAGGATGTCATTCGAAAAGTGTCCACAACAGTTGCAGGAGTATTATTCAGAAACGAGTGAACAATGTTATTCTTGGTTCTGGGATCATAATAATAAGGAGACATGCAAAGATTCTGCTGCTGTGGAGGGTACATACAAGCTTGCAAGGAGAGTGAGGCAGAAAATAGACATGCAAACACAGAAAAAATTGAATTCCAGATAGGGATACAAGGGAGGAAGGAAACAGCAGGGTGATGAGCTGGGGTGTGGGTGATACTGTAACCATCTCTGGGAAGGTGACCTTGAAGCTAGGGCCCGCCAGGTGAGGGGTGGGGCCGGCCAGGTAGGGGGTGGAGTCGGCCAGGGGAGGGGTGGGACCAGCCAGGTGAGGGGTGGGGCCGGCCAGGTGAGCGTAGGGGAGAGAAGGGCTGCATCATCTAGGGTGGAGTTTCATGGGCTTTGATGTGCATACGACCCACTTGGGGGATCGTGACACAGCGCAGCCTGCTTTGGGGGGGAGAGAGACGGTATTCCTAACAATACGGTATGCCCCTCATGCAGCCTCATTCATCGCGGCGGGGACAGGAGCCATGGATTCCCACCCGGCCTCACAGATGCTGGGGCCGACCCCAAGGGACCGGCATGTGCAGCCAGCACCGAGAGTCTCAGCCCCCCTTGCCTGGGTGGGGTTGGAGTGTCTCCACCACCAGAAGCAGCGGGCAGGAGCCTCGGCCTGGCCTGCGGAGAACGGATCTGCGATTCTCTCTGTGGGACGGGTGTGCTCACGAGGACGGGCCGAGGGGGCCTTCCGGGCGCTGGAAGGGTTTGCCCTGGGGAGCAGGGTGGCGGCTGTCAGAATGCCTAGGGACGTCGAGACGGGTAGAGGTGAACACCTGAGTTGCGCGCTTGCCTGAAGTTCTGTGTGCACAGAAGGCCCCCTTTCCGTGAAGCTTCGAGCTTCTAAAGCTATTTCCGAGAGTGACCCAGGGAATGCCTGGCTGATTTCTGTCTGGATGATGAGATCTGTGTCGAATTATTGTCAGCTGGGCACAGAGCTGGGTGGAGGAGGTTTGTGATGGAAAAGTCAGCGTCCAGCCCGGGAGGGGTGGGTGCTGCGGGCGCGTAAAATTCTCTCTTCCAGCTGCCGGGATGTCTTGCCCCTTCGTGCTGTTTAAATGGGCCAGAGAGAGAGTGGCTGGCAGTTCGGATCAGGCCCCTGCCATCAAAACCTGAAGATGGGACGATGGATAAGCGAACAGACGGACAGACGGATGGCAAGGCAGCTCCAGCAGAGGGTCCGCGTTAGCGTCCAGGAGTGGGCGTCCTCCCCGCAGGTCTTTGTGTTTTTCTATATGTTTGAAACATTGCATAAAATCTGGGGGGGAAGTTGGGCCCCTTGTCTGTTTCCACTGAGCCAAAACACCGTGAGAGCTTGTATATAATGGAGCAAATCTCATTTTAAAGCTCTAGTTGCTGGGGCACCTGGGTGGCTCAGTCAGTGAAGCATCTGACTTCGGCTCGGGTCATGATCTCGTGGTTTGTGGGTTCGAGCCCCATGTTGGGCTCTGTACTGTCAGCTCGGAGCCTGGAGCCTGCTTCTGATTCTGTGTCTCCCTCTCTCTCTGCCCCTCCCCTGCTCATGCTCTCTCTCTCTCTCAAAAATAAATAAACATTAAAAAGAAATTTTAAATAGTCCTCCGCACACGTGCAAAATCCAACACGGGGATTGAACCCATGAACCGCAAGACAATGACTTGAGCCAAGGTTTGAGGCTTAACTGACTGAGCCACCCAGGCGCCCCTATAATTACATTTAAATTATACGCATAATATACGTAGCCTATGTAATATAGATTATATGTAGTATAGGTGATATTAACCTGTATTCTACATAAAAATAAACATAGAAAGAAAGAAATGTGGTGTCTCTAAAATTTGACTATATTCCAAAGGATTCCAAAGTAACACTAAAGATGATTATTCGGGACATCACTCGTATTATCAAGCCGAGAAACGAGCTAAAATTTTCAGACTTAAAATCTCTGATTATCAATATTTACAGACGCCAATTTAAGGCATTTTGTTTTGCAACAAGACGATCTAAAATGTTTACTTTGGGAAAAACAAAATAATAATCCTCCAGCAATAAACTTTTTTGCGTAAACAAGACCTCAACCTATAGGGCTGTTGTAACTCCATGATGAGCACTCCTTGGAACGCCATGGCCCACGTGGCTGCCTGAGTCCCTGGGATCGTTGCAGCTGAAGCTTATAAGACCCAGGGCCTTAAACTTCAACCCAGTAGCAGAGGCGTCCTCCCCCAGCACGCCCCAGGTGCCCTGGATCAGAGTAGTTTGGATGAGACAGAGAACACAAGGCCGTGGAGGACAAACCAGAGTGGACGCACGCACACGTGTGTGTGTGTGTGTGTGTGTGTGTGTGTGTGTGTGTGTGTGTGTGTTTAAATCTATCTAGGTCTACGTGCTCCCTGTAATTTCTGGATTTTCGCACGAGTCAACTATAGCAGCATTGACATGGCATTCGCTGTGTGTGGAGGGCTGTGCTTGGATGGTTCCCCGACTCCTTACCCCAACTCCTTAGATGTGTTTTGAAACTGGGGTAACCTCTGTAACAGCAATATCCAACTCCACGCGGTGATATTCCATGAAACTACAAGTAGCCTCGTTACTTACTGTTAAATGTAGGGTCTCGGAGCTATTTGGATTACACAAAAGGACTTAGGTCACTTTGTTAACTCTCAGAACAATCCTATGACATCGCTAATATGATTATTATTCCCACCGTGTGGATGGGGACACGGAGGCACCATGAGATTACGCCGTTTGCCCACATCTCGTGGCTGATGCATGGGAGATGGGGGTTTGAGCCCCGGGGCTGGTTCCGGGATTCAAGGTCTTGACCCCTACACCTTGCTGCCTCCAGTTACTTCCATGAGCTCTGCGTTACACCGTTCTGCTCTGGTTCTGTTCTGTCCGGCCGCCGCATTCACCCAGGCACCTATGAATGTAGACATCACGTAATGGGAAAATCTCTCGGAGAAAAGTCTGGTGAAATGAAACTCTCACCTCAATGTGTGCGGACATCCGTCAACTTGTGCTTTAAATTCCAAAGCACGTCCGCGACGGTGTTGTTGCGGATGGGTCCGGGTACCCCCGAGAGACCCCCATGTCTGTGCACCCAAAAGTACGCACACCCACGCACACTTGTGTGCACACGCTCTATTTTGCAGGTTCCTGAAAGAGACAGCCTGGGTCAAAATTCTGCTCGAGAATGAACCCGTGAGCCTCGAGCTGGCTGTACGATATCTCCGAGCCGGGGTTTCCGCATCTGTCCCACGAGAGGAGTGCGTGTGTCGAGGGTGCTGTTACAGCAATTGCACTGAGCCGTCTCGTCCGTGGCCTTCAGGGCTGCACGTCAGCCACCGTTAGAGGATGGGCTGCAGAGATGTGGCTTTGTGGGATTCCGTCTTCATCCGACCCTGAAGGCAGAGGATGGTGGGACCTGAAAGAAAGATCTCCCGTCCAGGTGCACGCTGCCTGTCTCCCCAGGTTCGCGTGGCCGGACCGGCAGGTGACAACATCGGGCAAGAGTGTGGTGATGGCCACCGCGCCCCCGTCTGCAGGCGGAGGAACTTGGGTCGTCCGAGAAAGTCTCTTTCCTGTCGGATAGACGTTTTAGAATCATCTCCCATCTTAACCGGTCCGTGGCATGCGACACATCCCCAGGGCGGTGCGGTCCTCACCACCGCCCACCCCCGGACCCCTTTGCACCCTGCAGAACCCTGTGCCCGTCAAGCACTCACCACCCACTCCCCATGCCTCCAGCCCCCGGCAGGCACCGTCCCAACTTCCGGCTCTGCGGGTTTGCCGACGTCCTTGGGGTAAATCCCTTTCCTGCTGAAATTCGCCAGAGTAGCGTGCGGCTGCTTCCAGGGAGGAACGTGGAAGGCGTTGACGCCGTGTTTGAGGATTCCGAAGCCCCGGAATCCTCGCCGCCTCATAGGAAACTGCTGGATGGTTGCAGTGGCTAAGACACCACTTCCGGGGAGGCTGCTCAGATACCCAGCAATGCACTTCGGTAGGCGACGCCCATCTTTCTGTTCTGCCTGTAGGGTTAGCCAGAAAAATCCTCTAATATCAAGAAAGGCAAAGTGAGCAATTGCCAAGGATTCACTTTTCTGAAGGCACGATGCACACAACCGGAGAGCGTGCGCCCTCGTGATGTGGCGATGCTTTTAAGGGACTTCAGAATAAATCTCCTTCTGCAGGACGGTCAGGAATGTGGGTGTGAACAGCTGATGGGTTGCCTTGCCTCAGTCCAACTATTGCTGGCACATTCCACACCAGCTTCATAACTAATTGAATCTGCAGGGAAAATGTCATTTGATCTGAGATGCATTCTTTTTTAAAGACGTTGAGGCACCCAGTAGACTCGGTCCAGCAGCTACAGAAGAAAATGTGAAGGAAAACCGAATACGCCACTCAACAGAAATCCCGTAATCAAAGGGCGGGGGAGAGAGAATCTGCTGTGGATTGAAGGGTGTCCCCCAGAATGCATGCGTTGAAGCCCTGCCCCCCCCCCCGACGTGATGATATTTAGAGATGAGGGCCTTGGGGGGAGGTCATGAGGGTGGGGCCCTGGAGGTGGGATTAGTGCCCTTAGAAGGAGGGACTCCCCAGAAGGTGCTCTCTCTCTCTCTCTCTCTCTCTCATCAGCACGTGAAAACACAGCCAGAAGCCAGCCGTCCGCAAGCCAGGAAGGGAGCTGTCACCAGAACCCAGCCGTGCAGGCACCCTGCTCTCAGACTCCCAGCTTCCAGAACCGTGAGAGTAGCTGTCTGTGGTCCGTGCCGCCCAGTTGACGGCATTTTGTTACAGCAGCCGAGCTAATTATTATTATTTTTTTCTGATAGTGAGTAAGAAACACGTGCCCGGGGGCGTACATGACACTGAGGGGAGCCCCGGCTTGGTCTGCTGACACCTGGGGCGGTACGGCTGGTGACCGTGGGCGAACCAGCTCGTGCGCAAATGGGCTTTTGTCCAGGAGCGGCTGCTGACCACTACGGCGGTCGGCAGGCTCCTCTCCCTCCCGGCCGCCCGGGCAGGTGGCCTCTGTCTCGCCAGTGCCTTCACCGTGTGCTTCTGGGCTCCTACAATGTGCCAAGGGGTGCACCGGGGGCTGGGGGTGGAGCAGGATTTGAGTGAGGGAAGGCTCCCCCCTCCGCCCCGGAGCTTGCACACGCGCACGGGGGGAGGGGCGCGGGGAGGGTTGTGCAAAAGTGAAGCCGAGAGGGGGCAGGACGACGGGAGGCATCATCTCAGAAGGGGCAGGTGCCCAGTGCGGTAGAGGCAGAGGCCGCGGCGGGCGTTTCAGCAGGCGGACGCAGCCCAGGGAACGGGTCACACGGGGGGCGGAGGGCTGACAAGAGCCAGACGGAGCAGGGGGGTGACCCAGGGGTGGTAACCGCACGAGCCACGGCCATGCTAGGGCTGGGGGAGCGGGGACAAAGTTGGGGTTACTCCAGAGAGGGGGCGCTGCCCCCTCGGCGCAGGCAGCTCAGGAGCTCACCGGAGGGGCCTGCTGCTGGGACAGCCGGGCTACTTTGCGGGGAGGGGGGCGGCTGGAACCGCCTGCTGCATTGGGGGTGGAGACAGTGCAGGTGCCTGGTGACTCGGACAGGGCCAGCCAGCGAGCAGGGAGGAGCGGGCCCCCCCTTCTCCCCGCGGCCTCTCTCCCGCACTGGAGCCCTCCCGTCAGGGGTTGAGGCAGCCGGCAAAGGAGAAACAGGCCGGGCAGAGTCCCGACCCCGGCATCCAGGCGGGGCGTGGAGGGCCGGGTGTGCCGCTGACTGGGGGTAGTTCAAGAGCGAGCAGGCAGAGGTCGAGGCAAGTAGAGAGCGGTGCGTGCTGGCCCCCGGGGGCGGAATATTTCAGGCGCGAAGGAACCGGCGATGAGGGTCCGCTCGCGCAGCACGGGCCACGGCCAGCGTGCAGTGACCAGAGGCCGCTCGCGTGTATGATGCCCGTGTTTGCCCGCCAGCAATACAAAGAGCCCGATTGCTGTGTTCCCCGAGTAAGCAGAGCCCCGCTGTTGTCTGATACTCTGAACAGTTCCTTGCAGCCCGTCGTGAAACCCTTTCTGGTCAACTACCTGTTACGCCCCTCCTAAACACTAAGCCCTCTTTAAAAATTTTTTTCCCCAAAGGTCCTAGAGGTCGATAAGAGACGGTTTAGAGACCGTCTAAAAGCTCAGTTTTAACGTTAACCCTCGTCCGGAGCTTCCTTCTCCTTTCTGCCCGGAACGCAGGCGAGTCCGGGGCAGCGGCAGCTGTCTTGCAACCATGAGGTAGCCGTGGAGGTCAAAGTCACTCCCCCCATGGATGGTGGAGCAGGAAGACGGAAGAAAGCTCGGGTGTCGGTCAACCCCAGAAGTCGCCACACCAGTCTGGCTGGCCTGTCTCTTGACTTTTCGTTAACGGTTGTCCGTATTTTAACCGAGTGAAGTTCGAGGTTGGTTTGTTAGACAGTAGCTAAGAAAGAAAAGTCCCTGCCCATTAAACTATGCCACAATATCTTTTTTTTTTTAATTTTTTTTCAACGTTTTTTATTTATTTTGGGGACAGAGACAGAGCATGAACGGGGGAGGGGCAGAGAGAGAGGGAGACACAGAATCGGAAACAGGCTCCAGGCTCTGAGCCATCAGCCCAGAGCCCGACGCGGGGCTCGAACTCACGGACCTCGAGATCATGACCTGGCTGAAGTCGGACGCTCACCTGACTGCGCCACCCAGGTGCCCCTAAGTATGCCACAATATCTTAATGATAATCTCACGGACACATGAACGGTCATATCATGCCTTCTCGGCTGTGAGATTTCTCCCATCTCTCCGGAGACCCTTGACTGTCCCTGCTGTCCCTAGTCGTGTTGCTTGGCCCGTGCTGGCCAATCCAGCTTCTATCTTAGCCTCTTTCGTTGCCGGGTGTTGGCGGGTGTTTTCTTGGATTCCCGGAAGCACTTTAATGTCGCCTTGGAAGGAAAATGTGGAACCCAACTCACTTCTCTTAAGACAAACGTGTGCCTTTGTTCATGAGCCCGCTTTCCAGAAGCACATGGGTGCGTAGTTTTGGGCTCACATCTCCACCACCGCTAAACCCAACACACACAGCGCTGACGTTGTACAGAAGTTGAAGGAAGTCGCAAAAGATGAACAGCTGTGGCCAAGCTCGAGCCCGGGCAGGAAGCTCTGGCAGCTGTCACACCTGCCTCCCGGCCCCGGCGATTCTGGGACACCACCGAGGACAAAGCCGACGCTGTCTGCAGAGATGAGAAATACGTCTTCCAATCCACGGGGCGCTGAGTGCTTCACAAAGGTTGTCATTGTCATTGCAGTTGTGAACTTTACCACCGTTAAGAACAGTTGTGTGACTGTCCCACCATTGAATTTGAGATGTACTTGGAAACCTACTAAGTTTCTAAACTCCAAACATGAGATTCATCTATGAGACCAATCGGTGTTTAATTCGCGTCTGTACCCCCAAAAACATTGGGGAGGGGAGTGTCCGTGTAGGTTAAATAATCTCACCCCGAGTAGACTTTTCGCTGAGATAACCCAGGGGGTGTGGTGCACGTTTCAGCTGCCAGCATGGACGCTGGGCAAGCGGGGAGGTGGCTTTGAGGACCCAGGGCGCTGCTCGCAGGCAAAAGGTCGTCGGCATCTGAAGCCTTTGAGCTGTACGCCCCACGCCTCATTCATTTCTCCCGTCTCAGGTGTGCTCGTTCAGTGAGCAGCCCTTAGGTCACTAGACTTGAGAGCCTGAGCGCCCGTGCATGGGCTCACACCCGCCGCCCCCTTTTTCTCTGCAGATCTGTGCATGGCCCACAGAGAGGCACTCGCCTTTTACTGAAATAAAGCTCTGACTTGAAGACGGACTCTGAAACGGCCAGAGGTAGAGACCCAAGCAGGAGGGTCAAGGGATTCAAAAGTATCAAAGTCAAGGCCCCCCAGTGTGAGACATTGCCAGTTAGTCACGTGACCCGTATATCGGAGTGCCAGGTAAAGTCCGACGTCAAGCCTTTAGAAATATATGACATTTTTTAGCCTCAAGCCACCCACGGATATTTTCACATTTAAATACCCTTGTAAACAAAACTCCATTGTGAAATGCAGCTTTAAATATTCTAGCCTTGAAGAAAAAAAATCCTATCGTGGAGATTTCTTTCCACTCATAAACGAGTCATGCATTGACGGAGCACGGAGAGTTTTTATTTTTAATTTATATTCCTTTGATAAATAGCTATCTATGGTGACAAATATTCTATCCTTTACTTCAGAGCCTCAGAGATCAAATCCTTATTATATGATACGGTGTTATAGATCATATTACACTGCTTGATTAATTCTAAACCAGGGGTATTAAAAGAGATTTAGAGTATGTGAGGAGCATAAAATGTTTTTAAAAAAGAGCCTTTGATGTTTACAAACAAAAATACTTTATTTCATTGCCGAGAAGGGATTTTTTTTTTTTAACTTGAGATGCTAGAACATATTTAAATGGGACAGAAAACAGAGAGGCAGGACCACTCACTCTGAAGGAATTTGCTAAGTTTCTACCGATGTAACGTGAAGAAATTTGAGCACAGGGCCGCAAAAGAGACCCGTTCCCTCCTGCTGAGGACGCCCCACCAGAAAATAAACACAAGTGACCCGACTCAGAAGAATATAAATTGCACGGTAAAGTGACAGTAATATGGGTTGATTGTCACGGGAAATTTCAAGACCTCCGAACAGCTTTATTAAAATACACATTCTTTGCAGAGATCTTGGCAAGGCCACAAGAAAATACATTTTTCCCCCTAAGGGTCTGGAGTTTTTTTAAGAAGTCGCGGAACGACCATGCACGTGCAATAGAACTGACCCTTTGCAAGCCTACAACTCGGGGGGGTTTGCACATGGTTGTGCAGCCGTCCCTGCTAATTTTAGGACATTTTCATCAGCACGGAAAGAATGTGCGTACCCGCTGGCAGCCGCCGGCCCCGCGTCTCCCCCATGCCAAGCGTTCATTAGCCTACCTCCTGTCTCTACGGCTTTGCCTGCTCGAGACGGTTCACGAAAGGGGAATCCCACAACACATGGCCTCTGGAGCCCGGCTTCTTCCGCTGAGGGCAACGTTTTGAAGGCTCATCCATGTTGAAACGTGGCCAGCATGGTGTTCCTGCCTCTTTAGGGCTGAATAATAATCCATTTCAGGGATAGGCCACATTTTGTGTTTTCGTCGGCCTGTTAACGAACTTTTGTGTTCCTTCCGCTTTTTGGCTCTTCGGTGCAAGTTTTTCAGGGGATCCACAAGTTCGGTTTTCTTTCTGAGTGTGTTCTCTCACAGCTCCGGAGGCCAGACGGCTGAAATGAAGGCGTGGGCAGGGCCACGCTACCTCTGGAGACTCTGGAGAGGGGTTTGCCAGTGGTCTCCCCGGGCTTGTGGCCACACCAGTCCAGTCTCTGCCTCTGTCCTCACGCGGCCTTCTCCTCTGGGTGCCACTCTGTGGCCTCCTTGCTTCTTATGAGGACACCGGCCTTATAAGCCCCCCGCCCCCCGTCCCTGATGATTTTGTCTCGAGATCCTTAACTGATTGTACCTGCAAAGACGCTTCCAAGTAAGGTCACGTTCTGAGATTGTGTGTGGACGTGGGTTTGAGGGGGCGTCTGGCGATCGGTCAGGCAGCCTCGCCCAGGGCCCCCTTGCCGGCTGCCTTTGGGCTGGCTACAGTCAACGGGGGCACCAGCAGCAGCCAGAGGGCGGGAGGAGAGACAGGTGGATTTCTTCCCACCCCTGCGCCCCTGCCCGCCTGCAGGTTCCAGGCGTCTGTGGGCTCCGCCATTCAGAACCCGGGCGGGACACCCCCTATTCCTGCTTGCCTGGGGCCCCCACCTCTAGTGCTGCCTCCCTTAACCCTGCCCACCCTCCCAGGGAGCCCCTTGTTTCCACATCCTTTAGCGAACCACCTGCATAAATTCTTTTTCCTGCTGAGACCCTGATTGATACAAAGGCCGTCCCTTACTTGTTTTTCTCCGTGCTAACCGCAGACAACCCTTCCTGGGGTGAGAGACTTTTTTCACTTTATGTACAAAATAACAAAACGTGGACTTGCCGGGCTCACCTCAGCAGTCTAGAAAACACGTCTAGACTAAGAGCAGCCCTAAAACACAGGAGTCCTCGGGGAGAGGTGCTTCATGAAGCCAGGGCACATTTCATTCTTTTTCTTGGTTTGATTTTTTTTTTTAACCTTTATTCATTTCTTTGAGACACAGAGAGAAAGCGAGCAGGGGAGGGGCAGAGAGCAAGGGAGACACAGACCCCAAAGCAGGCTCCAGGCTCGGAGCCGTCAGCGCGGAGCCCCACGCGGAGCTCGAAGCCTCCAACCGCGAGATCGTGACCTGAGCCCAAGTCAGACGCTTAACCGACTGAGCCACCCAGGCGCCCCTTCCTTAATATTTTTTAAGGGGGTCTGCCTTTTCTGTCTGTGGAAAAAGATCCTTTAGCACGGAAACATAAACATATCCATGTAAAATCGGGTTCTAATGTTTCCTTGGTTTCATTTTTTTTTTTTACATTTAAATCTTTAAACCACCTAAAACGTATTTAGAGAAAGTTATAAGTTATGGGTTTGAATTAATTAATTTGGTTCTGAGTGGTTAGGTAATTGACCCCAGACACATTATTAAGTAATCCACCTTTGCCCCTGGTTCGAAATACCTCATTCTTCTTCTTTGGCCCCATCCTAAAGTTCGTACCCGTGCTGATGATCTGCCTGCTCCTGGCCCTGCCAGGCCCCCTCTGTCTTTACTGTTATAAATACATATTTAACGAGAAGATGAAGCCTCTGCAATATTCGGGATTCTGGACCGGGACGTCCGCAAAGTGTCAGGCTCTCTTCCTACACATGGTTCGTCTCAGCACCTTCCTTTCACTGTTCACACCTCTTCTCTCTATTTCTTGCCTTCTTGCATCAGCTAAAACATCATCAGATACAAGCCACCGGTTTTTAAATCTTTGATTCTGGTTCTCATATGAACACGCCCGTTTCTCATGTCGGGGAGGTTGCTGGCTAGTTCAGGGTGGCGCTCACCCCACCACGTCTGGCTGTGCCTCTGTCTTCCCGGTTTCTTTTGTGTTCAATCAAAAGTCTCCCTGGCGTTTATCAGCCTGGTTCAGTGGCTTCCCTTCTTTATCCATTTCACGTGATGAATTATATCATTAAGTTTCTAAGTAACGAGCTACCCTTGCATTATCAAAATAAACCTTAATTGGCCATGGCGCATTATCTTACAGCATAGTACTGAATTTGATTTTCTAGTATTTGGTTTAGGATTTAGAGATCTTTAATTATAGAGGAAATAATCTCTATTTTCTTTTTTCAACTGTTGGGTTTGGGGAACCAGGATTAGACTGGTTTGTAAAACAAAGGGGGAAAGATTCCATCTTTTCCTCTGCGTGTAAACTAAGGAATTTTCAAGTTTTGGGAATTTGAACCCCACATAGTTTCTTCCATCTGTCTTTCCCATTCCTTCTTTTTTTTTTATTTTTTAATGTTTATTTCTTTGTTTTGAGAGAGAGAGAGAACAGGGAAGGGCAGAGAGAGGGGGAGAGAGGGAATCCCAAGCAGGCTCAGTGCTGTCAGCATAGAGCCCCACGTGGGGCTTGAACCCACGAACCACGAGATCGCGACCTGAGCTGAAATCAAGAGTCGGACGCTTAACCGACTGAGCCTCCCGGGCACCCCAGTCGTTCCCAATCCTTCTGCCGGTGCTTGCTTCTGGCCCCTGTCATTACAGATTCCCAGCCGGTGTCTCAGCCTCCAGTCTCCACCCCTGGAAAATTCAAGGTAGATGTTATGATTCAAAACCAGGCCCCAGACCCCATGCTCTGAGCCACCCTCCTACACTAGCGTCCGTAGGGTTCAGCACTGAATTCCAACTGCCTGAGCACAGATCCAGGCCCCACCCATTGCTGTGTGACCAAAATCAAGTGACATAACCTCTCTGTGCCTGTTTCCTGGTCTGTCCACGAGGATAATAATAATTCCCTCGTGGGAGTTTCCTGGGGCCGTCATAACGAAGCACCACCCAGAGCGTACTGGAGACGAGTGAGTACGGAAATTAGGAGTCAGCACCACTACAATGGTTTAAACTTCATTTATTTAAATTCGAGTTAGTTAGCATACAGTGCACTGTTGGTTTCGGGACAGATACTGGCACGGAAGCAGAGAGGGCACCAGTCCAATCCGATGGTGCTGTTTGTCAACGCTAATTTTAAAATTGAGCTTGTGTTTTGTACGTCCTTGTTCTCTCTTCCTCTCACTTTTCCGGACACTTGTTTTTGTCCTATTTGACGAGAGTAGTGGTCCGTGGCACGCAGGGCATCAACCGCAGCAACCCAACAGTCTTCGCCTGCCGATGGTGCGGGAGCCCCGTCCCAAACAGCCTTCGCGCTTCGTCTCTGCAGCAACTCAGGAGTCCCGCAGATCTCGCCTGAGACACGCAGGACCAGCGGGGCTGTGCTCACACCAGGCGCGTGGCATGTGTCCGTCAAGCTCTTGGTGTAGAAAGGATTGTTTCAGGTTTCCAAGACTCCCCACAACCGGCGGGGGCTTCCAAAGTTGAGCAGACCATACGAGGGCTCCGATCTGGGAAGCAGCAAAGACAGAATCCAGTGGGTGCTCCCTGAGAGCTGGAGCCCACGTTCCTGTGGCCGGTGAACTTGGGGGGGTGGGGCGTGGGGGGAGGTCTGCGTCCATCACTGACAAGCACAATGAGATAGGTTCCCAGTCCAGTCGTGGTGAACTCACAGGTGCCTTTTCAAAAGAGAGAGCAAAAAACCCAGGCGCTGTCTCAAATATTATGAAGCAGAAGGAATCGAGCCGTTCCAACAGCCCATAACCGAAGCACGGTAGCTAGAAAAAGCCACCTTTCAAACCTTATCCTAGGATACTAGTCGCTTTTTTTTTTCTTTTTGAAAAAAAAATGGCAAAACGTAGCTCCAAGATCCAGCATTTCAGATGGTCAGATTGATCCAAAGAAGCAGGACAATATTTTCTCAAACGGCAAGCCTGTCTGCGGATTAAAGGCAAGCATTTGAAAAATTACTCTGTAGCTTAAGAAAACATACTTCAACAATTACTGTTTCCTTTTCCGTGTAACCAAATTCACTGTACATTACAACTTTAAAGCTGAGATCTAAGGTTTAGATCAGCCCTTTAATCCTGCCTGTGGCTTTCGGTCCTTCCTGCTCTTTATGAGAAGGGCTCCAGGCCAGCAGCTGCCTCTGAACAAAAAAAAAAAAAAAAAAAAAAAAAAGGAAAAGAAAGAGAAGAACATAGCTGACTGGGACAAAGTTCCACAGCATTATCAAGGTTAAGCCACGGCATTCACAAACCTGACACTTGAAGGGTACGTAACTTTAATGACACAGCTCGGCCCTTGTGCCGGGGGTCAGATACAATCACTTAGCACCAAGTGGCATTGAATCTCCTTCTTGTCAAGCATTTAACTTGAAAACTGTATTCCAGACCAGGAACACCTAACTTTGGTCTTTCCAAGTCGAATGCACTTTTGCCTTAATTTGGTGCGCACCTTTCCAGATTTACCTCCTTTTTTTTTATTCATTGGTCTTCTTCTACGTCAGCTTAGTTTCGCCGTGCGTTACGATGGTGTTGTCATGGGGGAAAGCCCAACATGGGCTACTCACTGATCCCACACGCCGGGACTCCATGCCAGCTGTTCATAAAACGTGGGCCCGTGCGTGGCTCATCGGGCCGGTTGGGTACAGCTTTGGGCTCTACCCAGGAACCTCCACCTGCCAGGGTTTTTCTGGGAATGAAACGAGATGGGAAAGTCGTGTGTCTCGTGACAACACCTGGCCCTCCGGTGTTGCTTCTCACGTCGTATTGCGCAGACATCGCTCCCTACGTCCCCTACCACGGCTAACTGCACTGTCACCAGGCCAACGGCCACCAAGGAGCTCTGTGGAGGACAGAGAGACAGATGCTGTCACACCCTCTCAGAAAACAGAAAATGGTTTGTTTTCTTGGCTCCGCCTCCCTGAGCGAGTTATACCCCGTGTCAGGGAGAAGGAAGGTTTCCGCCTCAGTCGAGTCCGCCGAAATGAGAAACAGGAAGTTCAGGTCCCCAACTGTCATGAGAAGTCTTCCCTCCCATCTCCTTCTGCTTGATTTCAGCAGAAACGTTTGTTTCTTGCTCAGAATGTTCTAGAACATACTCAACACAACACCGGAGACCCCGCAGTGTCTCTGGAAATCAAATGAGTGATGGGATGACGGATTTTGCACATGTAACTACTGACACCCTAATGCAGTATATGTTCCAGGTCTCCTTAAATGGGACCAGCCTGTGTCAAAACACGCTTGATCCAGCAGCAGGCGAAGACGCGGGCAACCCCAAATTCCCAGCAACCCGCCTCCCCGGGCGGTGTGGGGGACCGCTGACGGCTGCGGCCGGCCTTAGCACCCTTCACACCCTGACAGTCATGCAGAGTGTTCAGACTCTCTCCAAGGTGCACCCCTGTATCTGGGAGCTGACTCTCAGGAAGTCAGGTACAGGCTCCATTCTGCCCGTGCAAAGGGGACTTAAAATAGCACGAGAGAACGTGGGGTCTTTCTCGAGCCCTCTCCTTTCCTGTATTTTCTTCCTTTGCAAATTCACCGCCGACATGCGTTAACAGCCGTCTGCTGAGCGATTCCGGTCTCCTCAGGCATCTCTTTCCTGTTTACACTTGTACATCAAATGTGCCTCTGGAAAGTTCCCTGGTTTCTTTTGTCCTGTTTTCTTTGTTCTGTTTCCATTTAGACATGACATGGAAGGGAAGTGGCTTTACTGCAGCAACTGGGGATGGTGGGAGAGGATGCAGACTGTGCAAAAGAGAGCACACACGCACACACCACATGGGCACACGTATCGTACTCACACATATGCCATGTTGACACGCACACACACACACCATATGCACACACACATATACACACACGCACACCATATACATACACATATACACACACCATATGCACACACATATACACACACATACACACACCATATGCACACACATGTGCACATACATATACACACATACACACACCATATGCACACACATACACACACTATATGCACACACAGGCTCACACATATACACACATACACACACATGTGCACACACGTATACACACACCATACGCACACACATATACACACATACACTATATGCACACACCATATGCACATGCACATACACACACACGCACACCATATACACACACACATACACACACCATATGCACACATACACACACCATATGCACACACATGTGTACATACATATACACACATACACACACCATACACACACACATACACACACATACACACACCATATGCACACATAGGCTCACACACATATACACACATACACACACTATATGCACACACCACACACCATGCACACACAGCACACGCATACATAAATCACACACCACGCACGCACGCACACATACACCACCCACCCCACATGCACACATCCACACACGAACCATGAGAAGGCAAATCTCAAAGCCATGCTTCCCAAATAACCACTGACCGCTACCCCTCACACACGATCGGGCACATCGAGACGTGAACGTCTTTGGGGGAAATTTTGTACAAAATGGCATGTCATGTGCTTTTCTGGAACTTTCAGCTTCACAGCTACTTTGTTTCTGATCATCAGCAGGTGTGCCCCAATTCCAAGCTGCTCAGTTCCTCCCAAAGCCCCCTCGACCCAGCAATTCCAGTCTCCTTGGAACCGGCCACATCCCGCAGGTGATGGGGATGAGCCTTCCTCAAAGTCACCACGAGGGAGCATAACACTGAAGGGAGAACGGCTTGCTGGCTATCCAGGGGGGCCGCCCCGGTCCCCACAGAGGCACGGGGTCCCGCACCCGCCTCGAGGAAGCCTTGGAGGGGTCACCGTTGGCCCCGGCACCATGACCAATGAAATACCCTCAGAAAAACAATACTCACAGGCATTTATTGTAATTGACAGCACTTTACGGACCAGGGAGGGACCAGGGAAGACCATCTCGAACGGTTCCAGACTAAAACCAATCCAGATCTGTAAATATAGCCTCGGGAAGCGGGATGCGCACTCTTTCGTGAAAGCGACACTGGTATTTACAGGTTTGGTTTTGCTTAGACTCCGCTGCCCTCCCTCCTCCCCCCACCCCCACGGCAGGGCATTTAACTAATATCGTGAAAAGGCTTTGATAATCCTTCTGTTTATCTTCCCGACAAAGCTGAGCTCAGATGATTCTCAAATCATGTTTCTGTGGCTTTAACCCCTGACCCGCAGGAGAGCTCAGCTGGTTACTGCAGAATAAAACTCCCCACTGCGGGCAAAGCGCCCAGGGCAAGTTCAGTGCTAATCAGGAGAGAGCACGCCTTGCATAACTGTGCTCTGTTTTGATGAAATATTCATCTATATTGATATCGAAGCAATAAAAATTATGGTTGAAAAGTTCCATAACCTCTTCGTGAGCTCAGTCCTGACACGCTAAATGTCATCCTTTCACAGGGTCACCGACGTGTTGATTGGGTGATATGGGTTCCTGGCCTTTTCGATGAAAACCAAAACACAATGGAAACCTTTGATCCACTAAGACTATTAGTCAATCGCATACATTGCCTGGTTGTTTTTTTTTAATAGAAATAATTCCGTTGTTTTTGTCTATTAAAAAGAGTATGTCCACACAGAACTTATATGATTAGAAAAAGACACATAAAGGACAACTAAGAATGGTGAATTTACCTCTCTCCATTGTATCTATCCTTCCAGATTCCCCCAGACTCACACACAATACACACACACACACACACACGTGCAACATATGTACATCCACACAGAGGATATGGTTCCAAATATGTGGAAAGGGACGGAGATACAGGCAGGGAAAGGGGCAGGGGAGGGAAGAGGTAGGACCTGGGCGGAGAGGGACACCGAAGAGGGGCTGTGTGCCATGGGCTTGTTTGTAACCAGCTTTCGCCCATTAAGAGTGAATGCTGTGCCTTTTGACATCAATAAACATAGACCGACGCATAATTTTTCAACGACTCTGTAGATTACTACCATCGACACCATAATTTATTCAGACACTCTCCTACTTGTGGGTGCTTGTTGTATCCACGTAGCCTCCGTTCTAATACCGTATGTCCTTTATGATGTTTAGAGGCTGACCCACCCTCTAACCCTCAGTTATCCTTGGGGTGAGTGAATACTAGTCAGATCGGAACAGAATTGTTCCCAGTTCTCAACCGTTATCAACTGGGCGTTTATGAATTCACTTCCGTGATTTCAAATCCCCTGGGAAAGAAGTGAACCGGATCCAAGAGGGGAGAATAAGGAGGAGGGTGAATGAGGCCGGATTTGGGAAATACTGTCAGATCCTAATGGGGGCGGAATACCTCAGTTTGGTGAATACCAAACATACGTCTGCAAAATTACCGTATTTTACATACGTTCGTAACCTCAATTTTCTAAATTTTTTTTTCAACATTTATTTATTTTTGGGACAGAGAGAGACAGAGCATGAACGGGGGAGGGGCAGAGAGAGAGGGAGTCACAGAATCGGAAACAGGCTCCAGGCTCCAGAGCCTGACGCGGGGCTCGAACTCACAGACCGTGAGATCGTGACCTGGCTGAAGTCGGACGCTTAACCGACTGCGCCACCCAGGCGCCCCGAGTAACTTCAATTTTCAACCAGCGATGTGGCTTCTTCATCATGGTATCGCACACATCAAAAGCGTGTTTTTAAACTGTGCCAAACCCCAAATGCAGCCATTTGTGTCGGGAGGGCGGGGAGCACCTAGGCACATCATATGAATCTGCAAATGTCACTTCCTTGTACTAATAAATTCACGCAGAATATAATGTCCACCGGCCATGCGTTGAGAATTCTGTCAACGTCGTTGTGAGGTCCTCACTTGTGCATTGAACGGCTCAGGGCGACCCCAACCCACAAGCTCTGATTCTTGACCTGCCCGGCCTCCATTTCTCCATCTGTAAACCAGGGCTAACTACAGACCTTCCCTCGGGAGTGTGGCGAGGCCTGAATGAACGGCGGCCTTAAACCACCCACCAGAGCGCCCGATGCACGGAGCTTGCACGCGACGTCACGCAGCGTTTGTGTGTGACGATGGGGCGGTCATGAAAACGACGGTGTCTCTCAAGCCGAAGCTGAGACGCCGCTTACAGCCGACCGAGTGCAGGATGTACAGGTGAGCGGTGGCGTGGCCAAAGCACGTGTTCGCGCCACGTGAGCTGAAGAAAAAGTCGTGTTGGCGTGGGCTGCCGCACTTTGGGATGGAAAGGTGAAACTTTATACAGATGACAGTTTGTCCCAAGTTAGCACGGAGGTTCCTCACACGGCCAGTCCCGCTGGGACTTGTGCCGGAGCTCACGAGGGGTGGTGGCGTCACTGAGTCAAGACTGTCCCCCGGTGAGAGTTTAAGCTGCACCAGCCTATTTCTTTACATTCGCCTCCGTAACGGCTCTCTTGGGGTCTCGTACAATTCGTCCATTCAGAGCGTGCAGTTCGGTGGTTTTTAGCGCATTCACAGGGTGGTGCCATCCTCAGCACTATTCGAGAACGTTCTCACCAACCCCTCCAAAGGAAGCCTGCACACAGCAGCGTCACTCCCACCACCCCTCAGCCACGCCAGCCCCGGCAATCGCGAGCCTAATTTCTGTCTCTATACACTTGCCTCTTCTGGACCTTTCACGGAAATGGAGTCCTAGAGCACGCGGGGTCCCTTGTGTCTGGCTTCTTTCATCTGGCATCACGTTTTCGAGACGCTTCCACGGAGGAGCAGGTAGGACTGTCTAGCTTTCCGTGCTGGTGTTAAAGCGTCCGGTCTGATTTTGATTAGCAGCCTTTGACTTGTGGCCTCTTTCTGCCCCTTGGGTATCTTCTTTTAATCCCTGAAATTCGTGCCTTTTGCATTCTACTACTTGAGAGGCTTAGCATTTTATGGCCATTCTGTAATGCTCCCTTCGGGAACACGTACTCACCTACTCACATCATATCCTTGCTGCTCTGCTAGATTACGGGCATTTTTCATACAGTATAGACGGGACCCCTTATCTGTCGTCTGCATTGCGGCTAGCTGCTCCGAAAGGTTCTTTGTTCACGTGCTCTATTTATGGGACCCAGTGGCACACCAAACTTTTTACATCCTTAAATATTTTCATCTCTCTATGATAGCTTTGGGTTTTCTAAGTCACAAAGGCCTCCTCAACACCCAGGCTGCAACTTAGTCTCCCAAAGGCTTCTGAACATTTGCATCATTTCCTCTGCACGTGTACATCTGGATGCCATCGGGAATTGCATTTTGTATGGTGCCCAGTTTAGGCTAGAAACGCGACGTGACTTTCCCCTAGATACCACGTTGGCTGTGGCACCCATTTATTTCAAAAAAGTCTGTGTTCTCCCCACTGACCTGAAAAATCACCTATGCTCTCTCAAATCCCCATTTATACTGGGGTCTCTTTCTTAGGATCTCCCTGTTGGTCTATCACGACGTCAACACCACATCGTTTTCATGCTTGATAAGGAAGACTAGTGTCTTGTCACTTCCCTTTCTGATGGTGGCCCTTAGAGGACGCAGTAAAACTGGTATCTGGGTAGCTAGTGGCAATGGGGAGTAGCCCAATCAGGACTTTTCGAAAAGCAATTATGTAATATGCACAGGGTCCTAAAAGTGAACAGTTCCCTGGGAGATAATATCACGCTTTAGGGAATTTATCCTCAAGATACGTCTAAAAGAAAGAAAAGGCTACATATGGGGTAGAGCATTGTTTACAATGTTGCAAATTATGAATCCACAAAAAATCCAATCAAAGAGAGACAATTTTCAATTTGTGATGAATCCACGTAATAGGATAAGCCATTAGAATGGTAATTTGAGGGGCGCCTGGATGGTTCAGTTGGTTGAGTGTCTGACCGTTGATATCGACTCAGGTCATGGTCTCTCGGTTGGTGGGACTGAGCCCCACGTTGGGCTCTGTGCTGAACACGAAGCCTGCTTAGGATCCTCTCTTCCTCTCTCTCTGCCCCCCATGCACACCCCACCTCACGCTTTCTCGCACACGCATTCTCTCTCTCTGTCAAAATAAATAAATATATTTTTTAAAGCAATTTGATTAATTTCAAATACCCGTGGCAGCAACGTAATGGTGCATTTGCAAACAGAGATAAATATAATGTACTATTAACAGGTCGTATGTGACACGATAAGCCAATGGTTTGAGAACGGTTTTCTCTCCTAAGTAGGTTAGACTTGTCTCTTCGATTGTGTTCGCACAATTGATTAGTATCTGGAGCCCTTCTTGAAGTACAAAGATAAACTTCAACCCAATTAAGATTGCATTATCCCTGCTTCTCATTAACAAAACTCAACATAGCAAAATTTCCCCACGCATCATCACTTACCAAATGAATATGGTTTTGTGTTCACTCGCGTAAGGAAAACCAGCATAGCTATAACTTTCCCACCTGTAACTCAGGTTTACAGACCACCCTCCCCCCAGAACTGGGTACAACAAGTGAATTTATTGTGAATCTATGACATGATGGGAATAGTTTTAGGCATTTTATGTGTATCACCTCGTCTGGTTCGCACAACGCTCCTGTGAGATTGGAATCATTGATTCTACTGTAACCATGAGACACTGGGTGTCAGAGAGCTGTGGCTCGCACACACAGCCCTAGGTGTGTGCGCTCAGCCATTTGTGCGTTCAACAGACATTCACGGAGCCACTTTGTTCGGAGTAGAAATTAACAGGTGCTGGATGACCGTAACAAGAACGTCAGGGTCCTTGTTTACCTCGAAACAGCTCCCCAAGGTCAGGTACATATTTGTCAAAACCGGTGTCCTGGACTAAATTCGGAATTTAATTTCTGCTTCAGAACAGACTTTGAAACAGAACTTATCAGTGCGTGACAAAGTCTGATGTTGATGTATCGACACAGAATCAGCGGGAGAGCCTTCTAAAACCCGAGATTTCCTGCGGCGTATCGTCCGAGTTCAATGCTGTGGGTTCACGGCTCAGCCTCGGAGCCGGGAATTCTCGTTCTCCGAGTTCCTGTGCAGGTGCTGTCCTACGGGAACAGCTACCTCTCTTCTCAGGTGTCTTCGGCCGCAGTTACAGGCATTCAACGGGGTTCCCTGGATTCAGCGGGGTTGAGCCTCGAGGACGGTAGTCTGGACTCACTCTGTTCTCAGCCACAGGACGGCCACAGCACTCTGGACTGCATCTACTTCAAAGTCCAGAGTCAGGAAGCACCGTCTCTTTGTGAAGCTCCCTCTCTTTTTTTTTTTTTTCATATTTCTTTTTTTCGCTGACCCCAGCCAACGACCTCTCTTGTGTCTTTGGCCAGAATTGTGCCACATGCCACTGTCAGACATAAAGCACTCACTGGCAAAGGTTTGGGGGCCATCGCCAATAGTTCAGCCTAATGCGCAGTGAGCCCCGAGTCACCTGGGGAGGGGGCAGACACCCACCGGAACGCTGGGCCGCGACAGCAGGGAAGGTGGGAAATGGCCGTGGGGGTCTCCGGCACCAGGAAGCTGTGTTCAACTTAATTTGGGAGGAACACGGCGGTCGCTACTGTCATTGCAGAACAGAAGTACACGACAGAAAGCAAAACACCTGCGGCTATTAGCCAAAGACAAAAAGTCCAGAGCGCAGGACACGATGATACTTGAAGGGGAAGGAGACGCCAGCACATCCGTGGCAGGTGACTTTCACCCTCGCCTGGCCGCCGGGAGGCACGCGGGAGTGGGAAGGCCGGCGTGCTCACAACACAAAGGCTTATATAAAGCTGAACACGGCAGCTATGCTCATGTATTCCATGGCATTTCCTCAGTTCACACCCAGCCGAGGGAGACAGGGTCCTGTCCTCAGGGAGCTTCCCGAATAACAAAGGCACTAGGGTGGGGGAGGAGTACCTACTTCCAGAGCACCCAGTGGCCAGCAGGCCATGGGCGCTCTTAGGATGTACGCAGGTCAGGAGCCGCAGGCCCAGAGAGCAGGGCCCTCCGGGGCCCAGTGGCCCCCAACCGACCTCCAACATGCACCTGTCCCAAGTTTTTGGAGCAGGTGCACCCAAGACATTTATATTCATTTATGGCAAAGCATTACATGTATTTACAAGATACAGCGCCCTATTACGCTCGTGATCAATATGCTCCAATATAAAAATCTCAAAAATTTCATCTTGCAAAGCTTTATTTTAAAGGTGAAATTTTAGGGGCGCCTGGGTGGCGCAGTCGGTTAAGCGTCCGACTTCAGCCAGGTCACGATCTCGCGGTCCGTGAGTTCGAGCCCCGCGTCAGGCTCTGGGCTGATGGCTCGGAGCCTGGAGCCTGTTTCCGATTCTGTGTCTCCCTCTCTCTCTGCCCCTCCCCTGTTCATGCTCTGTCTCTCTCTGTCCCAAAAATAAATAAACGTTGAAAAAAAAAATTTAAAAAAAAAAAAAAAGGTGAAATTTTAGGGGCGCCCGGGTGGCTCTGTTGGTTAAGGGTCTGACTTCAGCTCAGGTCATGATCTCACGGTTTGTGAGTTTGAGCCCCGCGTCGGGCTCTGTGCTGACAGTTCAGAGCCTGGAGCCTGCTTCGGATTCTGTGTCTCCCTCTCTCTCTGCCCCTCCCCCACTCACACTGTCTCTTTCTCTCTCTCAAAAATAAACAAACATTAAAAAAAAAGAAAGAGTAGGGACACCTGGGTGGCTCAGTCAGTTAAGTGTCCGACTTCGGCTCAGGCCATGATCTCACGGATTGTGGGTTCGAGCTGTGTCGGGTTCTGTGCTGACAGCTGGGAGCCTGAAGCCTGCTTTGGATTCTGTGTCTCCCTCTCTCTCTGCCCCTCCCCTGCTCATGCTCTGTCTCTCTCTCTCTCTCAAAAATAAACGTTAAAAAAAATTTTTTTAATGAAATTTTACTTTCGACCTTTGTTTTATAAAATGATTTGATATTTTATTACTTACATATTTTATTTATTTACATATTATTTTATATTTTGATACTTTACATATTTTATATGATGCTATATTTGTGTATTACATATTATTATATATTCTCATATTTCTCAAGAGAGCAACGGGGCTGTTAGGCCTGCAGGATTCAGCATTTACAGCCCCACAAAAAACTGATTAGCGGAAGCGTCGGTTTTAACACTTACTTATTGTTTGGTCACGTTTGCGTTTTTCGTTGGTTTTCCACCATGTTTCAGCGGCAGGAATCTTTTGAAGCAGCTTTCTCATTTCGTGAGGCTTGGTTCAGAGTGAGTAGGGTTATGTAACCTGAGCCACGGCCTACAGACCACATGCAAACAGCAGCCTGTCCCAGTGCTCACGACAACAGGCGGGTCGCGGGACAGCTGTCAACCCCTGCCCACCCACTCACTTAGAGACCCAGGAGCCACGGGAGGGCACCAGGGACACCTACCTCTCTCAAATATCATTGAGGCTTCATTTCTTTCCTTATTTTTAGAAAAAAACTAGTTATGAGTAGAAGCTCTTCCCCAACTTCCCACAGCTGTCCTGTGCCTGCTTACAAGACTACTGCCAAGGCAACTGAGAACGGAGCGGCTCCTGCCAGAATATGCCAGAATGGAGGCTCAGGAGCCACCCACAGACTTCAGGGCCATTGCACTAAAGAGGCCATCTGAAGTCATGGTGATAACCGGGCTCCCCCAAGAGTGAGCAAGGTGGTCAGCTCAACCCTTTGCTCAGGGGTTAGCTCAGGGGAGCACCTGCTACCCGGTGAATCGGAACTGACCAGCAGGCTGCTTAGATACAGATTTCTGGCCCTTGCCTTGAGTTCCTGGTTCGACAGGTCTGGGGTGGGACCCAAGAATTCCCCGTAGGTTCTAGGTGACGCTGATGCTGCTGACCTGGGGACCACACTTTGAGAACCGCTGCAATGGACATTTAGGACATGGGCAGGAAAAGACACACCCATGAATCACACGAAGGAGGACTAGCCTGAGCCAGAGGAAGAACACCCGGGTCATGGAAGGCAGGACAGAACATATGTAAATGGAGCATGCATCACTCTCAGTGCTACGGAGAAGACAGGTAGGTCCAAGAGGTGCACTGGATTTGGAAACAAGGATGTGATGTGGCCACAATGCCCCTCAGCACAAGTGCCACCAACCCATGGCCATGGGCTGACAATGAGCCCACAGGTCTCCAAGATCCCTGCTTCTCTTTGAAAACATTAGACTCATCCTTCAGATGATAAATGGATAGACAAACATGGTCTTCCCATGGTCTGTGGGGTATCATTCGGCCATAAAAAGGAACAAAGGACTGATGCATGCTACAGCGTCCAAGGACCAACCTTGAAAACATGACGCTCAGTGAGAGAAGCCAGACCCAAGGGACCACATAGTGTAGGATTCCGTTTACATGACGTGAATGAAGTCGGTAAGTCCATAGAGACAGAACATAGATTTGTGGTGGCCAGGGGCTGGCAGGGAGGGGGCAACAGGGAACTGGCTTTACTCGGGGACACTGGAACCTGACAGAGGTGGTGGTTGTCCTGGCAGGATGCATTCAATAGTCTGGACATTCAGTTTTTTATGGTCACTCGGCTTCTAGAACACGGTCTGCCCCTTCAGTGTCATCACCTGACCCTCTTCTGCATGCACTTGTCACTCCCGCAGCACCAAATCACTGGCGGTTCTCAAAACACCCCTCCCTGCTTGCACCACAGGGCTCCCTACAAATCCCATTCACCCTTCCAGACTTCAGCACCCACGTGTGCCAAGCGCCCCTCCCTCCCAGCTCCCCTCCCTCCCAGCTCCCAGGTCACTTGAAGTGCTCTGCTCACTCTCAGTGATTGATTCCCCCTTTTCTCCTGCTCTTGACCAAGCTCCCAGAAGGAGGATCTACCTCCATTCATTTTTCAGTTTCTAGAGTGTGGCGCATAGTTGTATCCAGTAACTGGTGTCACTAGGTCATGCGGTCAATGTAGAAACTTAAATTTAAAAAAAAGTTTCCCCAACTTCTCTTGGAGCTCTTGTTTATTTTACACAAGCACTGTGTCCTTAGAAGTCCCAAGGTGTGTAGGCACATAGAGCAAATAAACTGAGGGAAAAGTGTTACTTCTACCCTGCAGGGTGCATTCCTGGCCTCTTTCTCCCCTGCATCCAGGGGAAACTGTAGACTTATTTCTTGTTTTCTTGCCCCATCTGCTGGCAAGATCACAGAACATCTTTCCCGCCAACATCTTCGATCCTTCCCAGAAAAGTTCATGCTTGCCTTTGTATTCCCACTGGTGCCTTTTGCTTTTTAAAAAGTGAACAGTGAAGCTGTTTCCCCCAAAACTACTGGCGTCATGTGCCACGGCTTTTTGGGTAAATTCCTTAAGCGTGCACGTTGTCAGGCTCACACGCATCCTGCCTTAAAGGTCTCAAACTTCTCAGCATAAAAATCACCTGGTGACTCCTTAAAAGAAAATTCCTCGCTCCCCTCCCAAACCTATTGAATCAGGATTACCTGGGAATGTGAGTTTTTACAATGCAGCAGGTGCAGAATACGCTGAAACCCAGCCTGTTCCTTCTGTCCCACAGAGGAGACCATAGACTTGGGGACGTGGTTTGGGAAAACTCCCAGCCCCCTGAATACACGCTTAAGAATAAAATAGCGTTCTCTGTGCAAAGGCAGCTTTAAGACAAGTCCGTCTAGGCAACTGTATTCCTGCTCTCCCCTACACTCCATCGTTAAGAAACTGTTGAATATTACTGGACTTAACTAGTTACATCAGTAGTCTCATGTCCCATCCCGACAATCCTGTCCTATTGGACAATGTTTACAATAGTTTTAATTGTGTTGGGGTTGTCCAATGAGGAAACGAATTCCCACTGAAGGCATCTAACAAAGAGCCTCGGATCAACATGGACCCAGAGCAGCGCGCCAGCATCACCGGCAGCTCGTCAAGAAATGGACCTCAGCCGACCCCACCAGCCGAATCTGCAGAATCCGAATCCCCAGGGGAGGGGGCCAGCCATCCGTGCTTTAACCGGCCCTCCAGGTGACTCTGATGCCGGTCAGTAAAGTTGAGAACAGCTGCCGTACACGTCAACACGCGTGCACTCGGCACACAATTTGCGCCCACTGAAATTTGCAGGTGCACAGCCGCCTGGCATTCTGGCTCCGGAACGGCTCTGGCTCTTTCTTTGGGGCAAAAATCCAATCTCATTTCTCTCTCCGATGAGCTAAATCGCTTCTAATTTTACGGGGCCCCCCAAGGTTCAGTGCATCACTTTGCGGCGGGGCGCTCACAGCTAACCCAGGCCCAGCGCGGTGCACCACGGTGTCCCCGGAGTGGGGAGGGGAGCCCGCCCGGGAGGGGAGCCCGCCCCGCCCAACCGCCCAACGGGCGATTGCAGCCCCGGCCTCCCGCAGTTCTGAGCTGGTCTGGCCCCGCCCCCACGGCAAACGGCCAGGCCGTGGCGAGTCAGCCAATCAGGGCGCAGCACGCGCACGTCCTCGCGGCGGCGCCGTTAGCCGGGTGTCACGTGCAGACGGGCTCACCGCCAGGCGGAAGTGTTCATCCGCCCAGAAAAGGAACGCCGCGCTCCTTCGGTGGGAGTCCGCGCCCCGCAACCGCCGGCAGGTGGGAGCCCCGGCTGGTGGCGACGGCGAGCGGCAGGGCTTCGCGGGCCGAGGGGCGCCAGGTCACTGGGGTGGGCATCGGGGCGCGAAGTCCCGGCGCGGAGGGATCCGGCGTGCGGTGACGGTTGGCGCGGTTCGGTCGGTGGAGGTGAGGCGAGGGGCTGGGGGTCGCGGGGCCCGCACGGCGTGTCTGCTTCCCTGTACCTGCAGCCTCTGGGCCTGGTGAGGCCGGGCACCGCGGCGACGATGACGCAGGGGTTGGAGGGGGCCTCGCCGGTGGGGAAGGGACAGGCCCAGGGGCGGGGAGTGCGGGGGGGGGGGGCGCATATCCGGACACTGCTGGGGACTGGAGGCCACTTGCGAGGTCAGGGGGGTATTCCTGGACGCTGCCCGGGTTCGGGAGGGTAGTGTCTGGGTCAGAGGGCATTTCTGGACACTGCCCGGGTTTGGGGGGCCCTATCTGGGTCAGGGGGCATTCCTGGACACTTCCGGGATCAGGGAAGGGCATTCCTGGACACTGCCTGGGTCGGGGGGCCCTATCTGGGTCAGGGGGCATTCCTGGACACTTCCGAGGTCAGGGAAGGGCGATCTTGGGTGCCACTTGGGTTGGGGGGCACCGTCTGGTTTGGGGGACATTCCCAGACACTGTTTGGGTCGGAGGGTATTCCTGAACATTGCCTGGGTTGGGGGGGCACTTTCTGGGTCGGGAGGCATTCCTGGACACGCCTGGGTTGAGGGGGCACTGCCCCTGTCAGGAGGGCATTCCCCGTTACTGCCCAGGGTGAGGAGAGTGGCACTGTCCGGGTCGGGGGAGCTCAGGGGGCCCTTCTTAGGGGGTTGGTCTGGACCGGTCTCCAGTCCACAGGGGCCGGGGCAGCTCTCGTTTGGGGGCAGGTGCTGGGATTGCATTGCCTCTGGATGGAGCACAGTTTCACCCGGTGTGGTTTCTAGCTGGGATGATGATTAGAAGCATCGCCTCCAAGTCTTACTTGAAAGTGACTATCTAACTCGTCTCCCGTTCTGGGGCGCCCTGAGGTTGGAAGGATGTAGCCGAGAACCACAGCTGTACCGGCCAGCCCAGCACGGGGTCTGCACACCCCACCTGTGTGTGGTTACGTGGTTGTCTTGGGTGATGGTGAGAATCACCTGGAGGCCTGCTGAAACGAGCCGTGGACCCCGTGGGTCTGGGAGCAGGGAACCCCCCTGTCTAACTGGCGTTTCCAACAAGTTCTAGGTGTTGCTGAGAGAGAGAGATCACGTTCTGAGAAGTGCGCTAGGAAAACGTTTTCTGTTGGAGGTGGCAGTTCAGCTTTTTACCAGGCTTAAAAAGAAACCCCAGACGTGCACTTGGGCCGGGCAGGTGCGCAGGACTGACTAGGACCAGCGTCTGCGTCTAGTGAGGGAGGGAATTATTGGGCTGTGCGGTAGCTGCAGTAATGCTGGTGGGACCACAGCCGTGTGGAGGAGGTAGGGCACCCCGTGGTACAAGGTGAATGGTGGAATTTACTGGGGTGCGTGCGGGAAAGAAAAGTCTCATTCTGTACCCCTTTAGTAAGCGCCCTGAGCACGTATGCCAGTAGGCCCAGGGCGGGAGTTAGGTGCGCACAGCCATTGTCCTGATACAGGCAGTATATGCGCGGTAGTTGAAGACGGCATTAAACACGGGTTCTGATACGTGGGCCCCTCGCAAATGATGTTTTGTAAGCTGCTTTGGAGATGGCTGACTTAGAATCAGATCGTGAAGGTTTCTACAATTTGGTAAGTTTGAGGATTTGCTTCCGATCCCGTGGAACACAACAGGAAGTCAAAGAGGGGTTTCCCAGTTGGAGGATGTCATTAGGTTGGTCTTTCTAGGAAGGCCCTCGTACAGCAAGGATTTTAGAAGCTGTTCAAACTGGAAAAAAAGATGAAAATGTGATGTGAAGCAGAGTGATCTTAAATGTAAGTGTCACAGCCCGCCCCTCTGTAATTAGAACCTTCGTGGCACCCCACCCCGTTGCCTGCAGGGCCCTGTGCATTCGGATCTGTGCCTGCCTCCGAGCTCACCAGCTTTCCTTCCCGGGTACCTGGAGTCCCCGGGCGGCTCCCAGTCCTGCCGACCAGCCACACTCAGCACCTCGCCCTGCTGGGGAAGACAGGCACCGTCTCCCTTCCAGTTCTAATCTTCCAGCTCCGTGTAAGTGCTAGCTCCATTGGAGGCACACTTCAGTGTGTAAATCAGTTCCTGCTTGCTTTTTGTATGAGAACGTTGTTTATTTGCTGTGTTAAGCTTTAAAAAATTTGTAGCTCAATTTCGCGTGCCTTTCCTACTACAGCTGATGTTGAACGTTCACTGTGTGTCAAGTGCCTCATGTGTGTTCTCACTTGAACCGCACACTGGACCTGTGTGGTAGGTTATTAACTCCCTATCGCAGATCAGAGAGGAGTCAAGGTTATGTGATGTGCTCAAGGTCACTTCTGTGAAGGAGTGGGGTTGGGGCAGACTAGCTCTGAGGTCTACACCTTAACAACCCGACGATACTGCTGTCCACTCTGGTGGGGGTGAGTGGGTGGGGAAACTTGGCGTGGTAATGTCTCTGACGCCCAGCACCGTCCTGGCCCCCAGGGCCTTGCGAACACGGTGTCGGAGAGAAGTGTTGGGTCAGAAGTAGCAAGAGCAATAAAGGAGTAGTTAAACGACTCCGTCCTTTTTCCCTAGAGGCAGTGGGTGGTTGTGCTGCTCACCGAGAGAGAGAGTCTGGAGCACGAGTGATGTGCTGTAACAGACACTAGTTTGGGTGCATTCACACGTGAACCTGCGGGGAGATCCCAGAAGCTGTGCTACGGGTGTGCGCGCACGCGCGTGAATTCCGTGAAGGGCCTGCCCGTGCCACCAGTGCCCGGTGTCCTAGATACGTGTCCGGATGTGAAAGAGCTAGTCCCCACCCTCAGACGTTTCTTAACAGTTTTCTCCCTGCGTCTGTATAAGACGATAATTCAGGGCGCCTGGGGGGCTCAGTCGGTTAAGTGTCCAGCTTTGGCTCAGGTCCTGATCCCGCGATTTGCGAGTTCGAGCCCCCGCTCTGTTTTGTCAGCACAGAGCCCATGTGGCATTCTCTCTGTCCCCCTCTTTCCCTTTCTGCCTCTCCTGCATTTGCATTCCCTCTCTCTCAAAACGAGTAAACTTTTAACTATTAAAAAAACCCAGTAGTGCAATGAAAATGAGATACCGGTTAAAACAGGTGGTCCTGCCAGCGCTTGAGTTCGTTAGAGGACAGGTTAGGAAGATACGTGGTAATTCAGGAGCTTCTTTTAGAATCTTGAAGTTTAAAGGTCACGTCGTAGAAACAGTCAAATTGTGCACATTGAGTATTGTGTTTGTGATTATCTCCTCTCAAGGAAGAAAAATGACCGGGCGAGCCAGAGCGAGAGCACGAGGAAGGGCTTGCGGCCAGGAGACGGTGCAGCACGTGGGGGCCCCTGCTGTGAGTGCTTTACCATTTCTAACTGCAGAAACGACCTTTAGGAAACAAAAATCTGTTAAATCTGCTCTTTAAACTTTTCTTTAATGTTTATTTTTGAGAGACAGAGGGGGGGAGGGGCAGAGAGAAGGAGACACAGAATCCGAAACAGGCTCCGGGCTCTGGGCTGTCAGTACAGAGCCCGGCCTGGGGCTCGAACTCACAAAACGTGAGATCATGACGTGAACCGAAGTCAGACGCTTAACCGACTGAGCCACCCAGGCGCCCCAAATCTGTTAAATCTTTATCAACTTAGGCTGTTGAAAATAAGTTGAAGAGACTGTCCTGTGAGGGACAAGGGAGGAGAACTAAGACGATCATGTTCCCTTTCCTGAGGATCTTAAGAGTTGGTTCTTTAGTGACCGTTTTTGAGGAAACTGCTCTGTGGGAACACAGCGTTAGTTTTCTAATTTAGATGACTTGTGTTTGAGTGTCTCAGTCGTGTTTAAGACGGTTTCCTCTGTTGTGTGACCTTTGACGTGAAAAGCCTGCTGTTTATTTGCATGTACCTATAGAGTCAGCCCCCTGGCTTCGTCCAGCCTCGGCCTCAGCAGCCGGCAGCAGAGGGGGAGTTAGTCGGCCGTGGACGACAGAGAGGAGCAGGCGGAGCGCCGGCCAAGTCACAAGGTGAAAGGAGGGTAAAAACACTTCGCGCGCGCGCGGTGGCCCTGGCACGGCCGCCGCTGTGCAGACTGCTTACGATGAAAAGCCACGGTCCTCTAAAGTATGACGGGCGCGCTCGGGCTGTGTGGGGCGCCACGGGGTTTCTCTCCTTCTTGGAAACGAAAGCGCGTGTCCTCGCCAGGCCCCCAGAGTGGCTCTCACAAAGTAGTTCTGGGGGCGCCTGGGTGGCGCAGTCGGTTAAGCGTCCGACTTCAGCCAGGTCACGATCTCGTGGTCCGTGAGTTCGAGCCCCGCGTCGGGCTCTGGGCTGATGGCTCAGAGCCTGGAGCCTGCTTCTGATTCTGTGTCTCCCTCTCTCTCTGCCCCTCCCCCGTTCATGCTCTGTCTCTCTCTGTCCCAAAAATAAATAAACGTTGAAAAAAAAAATTAAAAAAAAAAAAAACAAAAAAAAAAACAAAGTAGTTCTGGACCAATCCTACGTCTGCTTCTTCGCCGATGAGCCACTTAGAACGTTCTTTGGGCATCTTTAGTAATTTCACCAAAAGCTAGACCACCTGTAACGTTTCTGACTTTGCTTTGCAGGACACGGTGTCGTATGTGTTGTGTTGGCTCCCCCCGTTTCTCGGGCACAGAAACTGGGGGCCAAAGTTGCGCCAGCGGGTGAGGTCAGAACACCAGTTCTGATTCCAGAAATTGTGCTTTTTCGTTACTTTGTTACAAACCTGGATTACTCGGGCGCTTGACGTAAGATTCTTCAGCAGTCAAGTTCGGTTTCAGTGTAGGACAGGCTCCCCCGTACACGCGGGACCTGACGTAATGACGCCAGCTTTCCTGCCGGGGCGGCCACGGGAGACGGGCTGTTCCGTGAACTAGCGTGGGGACGGCTGGTGACGGGGCGAAGCTTGTGCCCGGCTTTGCTCCGTGGGTGACGCCCCCAAGTACTCCAGAGGTCTGGTCCTACCCAGTGAGATCCGCAAACGTCAGAGGAGCCCCTGGATGAGTCTGTGGTGTCAGAGCCACGTAAACGGTGCCGTGACAGCCGCCGTCCGTGTCAGAAGCCCGGAAACTTGGGGAAGTGATGGTGGGGCTGGGTCTGTGGCCCACACAACGCTCCTATAAAACCCGTGATGTCTGACAGGCTGCAGGGAGGCGGGCAGAGGAAAGGGGAGGGCAGTGCACTGAGAACCGCAAAGACTAATGAAAACAGTAAGCCTCGTGAAAGAAAGTGAAATCAAACGAACATTTTGTTTACCTGTCTGTTGTTCTGTCTTACCGCTTTGCCGATGTTGGTGGTTGTCAGGCCGGCACTGTCCTCCCTGAGGGGTTGTACGGTTGTACCGACTTTTGTAACGTGTAGCAGCCGTGACGGTGCCCTGTCGTTAGCACGTCCCCTCCTGGGAGTGCACCCGACGGACCGGGGCAGGGACGGCATGACCGTGTAAGGGCCGTCACACACCCTGCCCCACACTGGGAGTGCCTGCCCAAAGGGTCGGAGAGAACTGTCGCACTAACGGCACGGCACCTTGTTACCACGCTCAGGGGTGTAGACCCTCGCCTGGGCTACAGCAGACAGGATCGGGTGGTGAGTCAGCGTGATCTTTGTATTTTTAATGAATACGTGAGTATGTGTGTGTTTTTGTTCAGAAACGTTTGAGGGAAAATGTCAGTTAATAGTGCTACATTTGAGGGGCACCCGGGTGGCTCAGTTGTTTAAGCGTCCGACTTCGGCTCAGGTCATGGTCTTGCAGTTTGTGGGTTCAAGCCCTGCACAAGGCTCTGTGCTGACAGCTCAGAGCGTGGATCCTGCTTCAGATTCTGTGTCTCCCGCTCTCTCTGCTCCTCCCCTGCTCACGCTTTCTCTCTCTCTCTCTCTCTCTCTCTCTCTCAGAAAGAAATAAACATTAAAAAATTAAAAATAGTGCTACATTTGAAGAGTCAGTGAGAAGTCTGGAATGGTCTTTTGTTATGTATCCAATTACCTGTTAACTATTCTGATATGTGATGTTTTGTTTTTTAAGCTGCCTGATGAGAATTCATTTATAGGCATTAATCTCTCTAAATTTATAGGGTGTTAGGCAGTCACTTCCTCTTCTATATTTGATGCCTTTGTTCCTTCGAAACTTAGAGTACTCGACATGGTCAGTGTGTTCGCCAACAGCTAGATTTGCTAAAGTTGTTTCAAAAACATTTCCCTACCGTTGCAGCCTTAAAATTACGGTAAGATTGTGGGAAATACGTTAATTTCTTAAACATGCTCTATATTGACCGTTATTAATCATTAACCGTTGTGCATGAACTTAAATTTTGTGAAACTCAGTTTCCCATCTATAGAAAGGTAGCATCTAACTTTAAGGACCATTGTGAGGATTAAATAGTACTTGGAATAACAAATTATGTCATCTCACTGCTTTGGGGAGGGTCGTCATTTCACTTCACTGGGAACTGCTTGCCCCAAATGTTCACGAATCTACTAGGTTTTAGAAACTGAAGTGACAAGTTAGGTTTATTGTCAGTAAACCTTGTTTATTGATTTTCATTCCCAGGGACTCTGTAGTAGAAGAGTAGCGAGGCCTAACGTGTAGTTTGTGTAGTTTTAGTCGTTCGAGCAGCTGCTCGGAGGGGGAGGTTCTAGGTGGACCTCAGAGATACGGCAGGCCCGGTTCCAGACGCTGCAATACAGCAGCTGGAACAAGGCGAGTCGTGTGAATCGTTGGGTTTGCCGGCGTGCATGGAAGAACTGTTCGCACTGCTGTCGTCTGCTAAGTGTGCAACAGCATTGTGTCCAGTGTATGTACCTAATTCGAAAACACTGCTAAAAAGCGCCAACCATCATTTGAGTTTTCAGCAAGTTGTAGTTACTGATCACAAATCAGTGTAACAAATACAATAGCAAAAAGTTTGAGACGTTGTGAGAATTACTGAAACGTGACACAGAAATGAAATGAGCAAATGTTGGAGAAATGACCCCAGCAGACTTGTTTGATGCAGGGTTGCCACAAGGCGTCAATTGTAAAAACTACCTGCAAAGCACAATAAGATGAGGTATGTTAACAATTAGCAAGGTTTACAGTTTTATTCGTTCTGAAACCTGTTCTCTTTACAGGTTGACAGTTATGCTGTCGCTAAATGTGATAGCAATACTGTGTGTAGAGAGGGGAATGGACTTCATTATTTATATTCAGAAACTTACAGTTGGGTTTTTGTATCTGGAATGCAATTTTAAGACAAACTCAGATTTTTTTCAGGAGAAAAAAGCCACTGTGACCTGTCATTGTTACTAAGTTGGATTCAGGACGGTTGACCTGTGTTAGTATACAGTTAATCACCCAGTGCCGAGGATTCTCTAATTTGAAAGTTTTGGGGATAAAAAATTCACCAAAGGAGACAAAAATAGTTAAATATTTAAAGGATTTTTTATCTTTAAGAAAAAAGCGTATTCATTAGAGAGAGCACTCGTGCACATGAGAGCAGGAAAGGGGCAGAGAGAGTAAGAGAATCCCAAGCAGGCTCCGCACTGTCAGCAGGGAGCCTGACACGGGGTTCAGTCCCAACTGTGAGATCATGACCTGAGCTGAAATTGAAACCTGGATGCTCCACTGAGTGAGCCACCCAGGCAACCCTAAAGGACTTTGAAATAGGGCCCCTGAATATCGTGAGGTACAATAATCAACATGTTTAGCAACACCTTTGAGGAGTTTTATAAATCATATTCTCACTTAAAACATACAACATACCCGTAAAGTTCCTCACTTTTCCACGTAAAGAAGTTGAAGCTGATGTTAGAATAACTGGTTTCCAAGGTGTTTCAGGAACCCGATATTTTCCTCAAGCCGCTGTGTCCTCTTTTTTTAAAATTTTTTTTTTTCAACGTTTATTTATTTTTGGGACAGAGAGAGACAGAGCATGAATGGGGGAGGGGCAGAGAGAGAGGGAGACACAGAATCGGAAACAGGCTCCAGGCTCTGAGCCATCAGCCCAGAGCCTGACGCGGGGCTCGAACTCCCGGACCGCGAGATCGTGACCTGGCTGAAGTCGGACGCTTAACCGACTGCGCCACCCAGGTGCCCCAAGCCGCTGTGTCCTCTAATGAGAAGTCCAGAAGTTGGCAATTGGGTGCTGAATTTGGAACTTGCCACCAGAAGAAGACTGGGTTCTTCAGTCACTTTGTTCTTTTGTCCCAACTTCTTGTCATTAAGACATACATTTGGTGATCACGACCAGAGTCCAGGCAAGATTGGCAGGCAGGGGCACAGAGAATGTAAACGCCAGCCACTGGCTCTCCTCCCAGGGTGCTTTCCCCGAAGTTTCTGCTTAAGTCTCCTCCGCCGTCCTTGCCTGCAGATAAGGTGGAATTCTAGTCTTTTAGGTACGTTGTTCCCTAAGTAAGGTATTTTAAAAAAGAAGGCTGAGAGGTTGGGAAGGCTGAAGGCTCTAGTACATGAAGTATCATGCCGATTAACTGAAAGCTAGAATTCTAACACGCGACCACAAAGCCCGTGTTCATTCTTGGGCCCACATCATACTGTGATATGAGCTGCTTCCATGTGTTGTAAAAATTGAAAGCTTTAATGATTTTGGATATTATAAGCAGTTTTTGCAACTAAGCATGAGCTGATAGTTAACCTGTCCCAAAAGGACAGGTGCATGATGGCCATGGGACAGGCACCACGAGGTTCCATCTGTTATGCTGGGTGTTCAAGGAATTAGTGAGGAAATTATGCTTTAGACCTGTATTTTCTATTTCAGGGTACACGTTGAAACATAGGAACCACTAATTCCTGTAGCTATAATTGTATCATAAAGCTGTGAAAATTACTGATAAAAAGGTCCTTAGGTTGTTCAGAAGTTAGATTCGAGAAGAATAACTTCCTAGTCAACAAAGGTACTCCTGAGTTGTTGAATCTCCGTCCAGTTGTCTTAATCCTTTAACGGTACGTATGTCCCATGGGGGAGCGGCAGAGCTTGGCTAGGCCACGGCGAGAAAGGCTTTATAGGAGAAGTCCTAGCTAGGATGTTGTGATGGCCAGAGATACCTAAAACCCTTTGACGGGACCCTTCTACGTGATCTTTAGCACCTCAGTAGCTTTCGGGTCTCATATGGCATCATTTGGGGTGTTGATGCTGTTGTCGTTTATTTCGTGTTTCACGTTACTGTGTGTATAATTTCTTCTTTTTTTTTTTTTTAAGACCTCCAGATATCCGCTGGATTTCAGGAGTTATCGTTAGCAGAGAGGGGAGGTCGTCGTAGAGACTTTCATGACCTTGGTGTTAACACAAGACAGAACCTAGACCACGTTAGAGAATCAAAGACAGGTAAGTGATTATGAAGAACACAGTGTTCACGAGATTACGTTTCAAGTACGTAGGACGCTGAATTGAGGCTCCGCGCTTCGCACATCCACGCGTGACGCGGTCCTGGGGAGGAGAGGCGCATCTGCATCTACTCAGGGTGCCACGTGGCTGTTCCACTTCCCCCTCTCTCTCTGCTCTGACGAAATAAGTTACAGAGGTCTTCAGCTGCATTGCAGTCTTTTATTACATGTGATGTAGATAACGTTTTTCTCGTAGAGGGTTTTGCCATAGGTTTGGTTGGTTCTGTTGTACGTTGCTTAGTCTGAGGGGGATTTACTCCTAAATGTATGCTTTTAGGAACTTCCCCGGACAGGACAGTGGTCCTCCAAGTCAGATGTCTGAGAACTCTAGTGTCCTGTACTATTCCCAGCCTTGTGTTTGCAGAACCGTGTCTGTTTGCCACAGTAGGAAGGAGTTCAGGGAAGACGAAACTTGTTAATCAAATGCGACTTCCTTTTTGCAGGGTCTTCAGGTATTATAGTAAGGCTGAGCACTAACCATTTTCGACTGACGTCCCGTCCCCAGTGGGCCTTGTACCAGTATCACATTGACTATAACCCGCTGATGGAGGCCAGAAGACTCCGCTCAGCTCTTCTGTTTCAACATGAAGATTTAATTGGAAGGTGTCATGCTTTTGATGGAACAATATTATTTTTACCTAAAAGACTACAGCACAAGGTTATTTGAAAACGTCGGGTCAGGGAGAGGGTGATGGATTCCCCACTTCAGAGCAGAACTGCCACAGTCTAGGGTAGCTTTTAGAGAAGCACCAGTGGCCTTCGGTCTGATGTTCCATGTAATAAACCCATGGGGGACTTGGGCAGTTTCATTTTCAGATCCACCCAGTAACTTGATTACGATTACATTCATAAATCTTTTTTTAACGTTTTTATTTTTGAGAGATGAGGGTGAGCAGGGGAGGGTCAAAGAGAGAGGGAGACACAGAATCCGCAGCGGGCTCCAGGCTCTGCGCTGTCCGCACAGAGCCCGACGCAGGGCTCAGACCCACGGACCGTGAGATCATGACCTGAGCCGAAGTCAGACGCTTAACCGACGGAGCCCCCCAGGCGCCCCACGATTGAATTTATAACACGGGCCGCAACCACTCTTCCTCTCCTAGCATTTTTCTTTGTTTTTTTTTTTAATTTCAAACTGTTCTGTAGTCCTGTCGTTGCCTCATTAGCAGGAATTATGTGATTGGGCTTACTTCTTTTAATAATTACAAGTGTGGTTTTCCACTGCTCCGGCTTCAGGTTACTGAAGTATTTAGTCAGACCCGAAATGGAGAGCACGTGAGGATAACGATCACCTTAACAAATGAGCTCCCACCTACATCACCAACTTGTTTGCAGTTCTATAACATTATCTTCAGGAGGTATGTCAGTGTTTTCTAACCCTCTACACAGAAAAATTAAAAATCAAGGGGAAAGTTGAAAAACCAGTGCGGTGAGGACCTGTGTGTTGGAGATACTTGTCAGTATTCACATCTCTGTTCTGACTTTTGAATTTCTAGGCTCTTGAAGATCATGAATTTACAACAAATTGGACGGAATTATTATAACCCAAGTGACCCAATTGATATTCCAAATCACAGGTTTGTATAAGGCGGAAGCTTTCTATTCCTTGGGCTTAATCGTGGACTTGGAAAGGGGTGCTGCAGTTTGAGACGATCAGATTGACTACGGGGGCTGTTAGCGGTGCCCGTCCTGGTACGTGAAGTTTCAACTTGGTCCGAATAATAAAAGAGACCTCCCGGATTACTCGGCTTTAAAGACATCACATGCTCTCCATCTGTCACTGGGGAAGCATAAAGAGCTGTCCAGCATTTGTATTTGGTCTCGGGTAACCAAACTTACGAGCTCAGGAGATTGCTTCAGAAGTTCCTTTGTATGGCGTGCGTTCAGGTGCGGCCCACACGGGTCAGGCTTGTAATCACAGGTGCTTTCAGTTAGATCGGCAACTTTGTTAAGGCTTAGTCCAGCGTCAGCAATAGTTTAACAGAGTGTATTCAAAATGGAACTTAAAAATTACGTTATGAAGAAGCATTCGTTGTTGAGATCTTAAAAAGATGGGTCTCTATATGGAACCGCGTGAAACCTAGAAATAACAAAATTTACTCACTTCAGGAACTTTTGTACTTTAGACCCGGTTAAGACAGGAGAAAAAGACAACGTGATACGTGCAGACCATGTTTGGGCGTTAGAGGTCACTTCATGTCTTCATTCTGCTTGACAGGTTGGTGATCTGGCCTGGCTTTACCACTTCCATCCTCCAGTACGAAAACAACATCATGCTTTGCACCGACGTCAGTCATAAGGTCCTCCGGAGTGAAACCGTGTTAGATTTCATGTTCAACCTGTACCATCAAGTAGAAGAGCATAAATTTCAAGAACAAGTTTCCAAAGAACTGATAGGCTTAATTGTTCTTACCAAGTAAGGCTTTTTTTAAAAATGCACAGCGGTCGTTTTGCGAGTCTTAAGACCTCATGGCTTTCTGGTCCATCCTGTTCGAAAGTAGGGTCTACAGTTGACTGGTGGGAAGAGCATGAAAACGGGGAGGGGTGTGTGTCACCCTTCGCAAGACACGAGTTCTCGGGGGGTACAGTCGTCTGAAAAGGCTATCTAATGACTTTTATCTTTGTCAGCCTTTGTTTTCTGGTAGTAATTTAGTCCCTTCCCCACCCATCTAGCATGGTCTTTGAGAAGATTTCCCTTTTCTCCCCAGGACGTTGTATATCGCTAAGCTATTTGAAACTTTATTTTTTAGGGACTACATACTATCTCTATTTAGGTTCTTTTTAATAATATCTCTGCATGTTCCAAGCAAATACCAGTAAATCTCAATCATTTCATAGGTATAACAATAAAACATACAGAGTAGATGATATCGACTGGGACCAGAATCCAAAGAGCACCTTCAAGAAAGCAGACGGCTCTGAAATCAGTTTCCTAGAGTACTATAGGAAGGTAAGGGGTCACCGTGGACCTGATCTTTTAACGTGTGGTATTTAGGCCTTAGAGGAAATCTGAACTCTACTCATTAGGATTTTCTAACGCTCGTACACATGGAACAGATTGCTTTGAAAACCGTAGAAATGTGTTTGTTAAGGCGGTCGGAGCATAGTTCACTTGAACTCGTTATCCAATGAGAAGTGCTTGGGCCCGTTTCCTTTTTCCCAGCCAAACAGAAGATGACATTTGAATTTAAGCATGGGGAGGACAAACAGGATGATAGGTAGTGAACACCAGAAGTTCACTGTTCTGACCCATATTCTGCAGTGGACACTTTTTTAGATTCACCCAGGGATGGGGGTTAAAGATGGCTGAGTCTTCAGCATGAGCTGAATCTGCCTGTGGGTTACTCTTAACTTGCATGTCCCGTATCGACAACCTCAGACCAGCTTGTATCATCCAGGCTAGGTCCTTTGACTATGTGACCTTCCAACGCTAGTTTTATACAGAGTAATCGCTGAATTGACAACAGCGGCAAGAAAGAACCGCTGGGACTAGAAGAGAACACAGTGTTTATGCAGGAGCGTGCACGAGCGTTGCTGTCCCGAGAGGGGCAGATCTGGCCCCTCAGTCCTTAGAAGGTTGCATATGCTCTGTTACAAGTGCTGGAAAAGCGTTTGTGAGACGCTCTGCACTTAAAATTTTAAAACTTGGTTTTGAAGTGCTAAGATTTATCTTCTTTTTTCTACTTTCAGTACATTATTTCCTTTTCCTAAAAAGCTGGGCAGATGAGCTGTTTGTTGTGTATTTATATCTTATGTCAGAATCATACGTCAGGTTGGTGACCCTGAAGTGTCTTGTTACTTGCTGGTTATCGACTGTTGTCTGACCTTCAGCTGCTCTGCTATGAATGAAAAGATCAGACGCTCTGGAGGGAGAGGATTCTCTGTGAAGTCGCGTTAAGAGCTGTTCTCATTTTGGGCAAGATGAAAAACCGGCCAGGGGCCATCTCAGCTTGATTTCCCTCCTGCCCTTTTCAACCTCTAACTGCTTGAGGAGTCCGGCCATGTTTAACCTAGATTCCTTCCGGGCGTTCGAGGCCACCGTGAGAAATGAGTTGGCGTCGTTGTGTGGTTTCGTAATCCCTGTCAGGGTTGGGAAAGGTTGGTACGTGTCAACAGCAGACGCGAAGGAGTTCTCAGCGGAGAGTCTGGTTTAGACCCGAAGGAAGGTCAGAGGAAAGTCCTCCCCTCCTCTGCCTGGTAGTGAGTCTCAGGTGGCAGCTCCTTCTCCGAAAGTGGCCTTCTACACGTTGGCATACTGAGAGGCTCTGCCTCGACCCCCGACCCAACTACATTTTAACTTGCTAGGTGATCTCCAGGCTCGTCTGTTGTCAGACTAAAAGCGTTCTACGTTCACAGTTCTCCGGTTTCCAGCTGCAGCCCAGACCTGTCTAAGCCTTCCGGTTCTCAGTGTTTGCAAGTCTTAAAGGCTCCTTCCACGTGACCAGCGCTGAGCATGTTCTGTCCCATGACCTGGCCCCTGTGCCCCGCTCTGGGTCACTGCAGGGACTGTCACTTCCTCAAGGGCAGGGATTTTGTGCTTTATGTGCCCCTCCCCCCCACTCCTGTGCCCGCATAGGCACTGAGGTATTTGAGTGGACGAACACATGCCTGACGGACAGTTACAACCCCCTGCCAGCGGGACAGCTATGCCACCTGCCACCTGCTTACCTTGCTGTGTTCCTGGTCACCTCCCTGCCGGAAATGCCTCTGTCCTTCCCCTGCTGAGGGGCTGCCCTCCCTGTGGAAGCCCCCGCTGTCTCTCATCCCGCTGCGTTCTCGGTTTTCATTTCTCCTGCTTCCTGATCCATTTTCATACTCCTGCAGATGGGATGCTGTTTTCTACCCACAGCACATGAGTGGTTTCCCCTGCTCCCGTGGCCTGTTGAAGTGCACTTGGTCTGTATCCAGTGAGCCCCTGAGCGATGCGGCCCTGGCCTGCTTGCCCTTCCTCACCTCTGTCACCCTGGCTGTGTTCTCTAAGCCTGGGGCTCCCCCTGCTTGGAACGCTCTCCATGCCTCATTCGTGTTCTGAGGCCTCAGTCTCCACTCAGATGATTTCCTCTGGAGGACTTCTGTCCCAGCCAGGCCTCAATGGGTGTATCTGCTAGCTCTACAGCTAATCACAACGGAGTAAGGGTGAAATGTTGGAAGGATTCCAGGCATTCTTAGGACTTCCCAGTGGAGAGGCAGTTTCAATGATAAGTGATAGCTTGGATGTTCTATAGCAAAGGTCATATTTAAGGAAGCACAGAGAGAGAAGGGCCTTTGAAAGGAAAGATCACGGTCAGTTTTTAGCTTCTGTTCGGGCCCCGAATATAGAGAGGGGGTCCCAGGGTTCTGCAATAATAAGGAGCCCTCAGTGAAGTAGGGACACACCTGCCTCCACTCCCACCCCCCCCCCCCGTGGGTGCACCCAGGTAACAGACACGGGAGGCAGAAGGGCGGGGGCCGTGAGCAGGGGTGCGGGGTGCCGGGGGGCTCAGGCAGTTGAGTGTCCGACCCTTGGTCTTGGCTCAGGTCGTGATCTCGCAACTCGTGGGTGGGTTTGAGCCCTGCATTGGGCTCTGCATGGACAGCCCAGAGCCTGCCTGAGATTCTCTGTCTTCCTCTCTCTCTCTGCCTTCCTCTCTCTCTGCCCCTCCCCCACTCGGATGTGCACTCTCTCTAAATTAAAGAGCACCAAAATCGGTAGTGTAGGTGCACAGAGCAGAGGTTAGATAAGAGCACTGACGTTTTCTGCCCTGAAATAGGAAAATTAGCTTTCTTCCTGAATGGTTGCTGAAGAGTTCAGTACAGGACAAAGTCAAGAACAGACTGGGATTCAAGGTCTTCATTCACGAGGGTGGGTGGCCGGGACCTTGTCATGGGATGGGAACAGGGAACAGGAAGTAGTTCTTACTGTGTTGGTAAGAGACGGGAGCCAACGGAACGGCCGTGCTGATTAAGCTCACGTCATGTGTGCCAAGTAGAGAGGTGTGGTTCTCTTAAAAAGAGCCCGATGAACCGGGGTGTCAAAAGATGCCAGGAGAGGGTACGAGAGATGCCACGAAGAGGGACTCTAGGAAACCAGGCCGGAAACCCTGGTGAGATCGTGCAAGGTCAGTCCCGTGGTTCTGAGGCCACAGGGCCAAGCTGGAGGCCCGCAGGCCAGCGCACACCTCCACTAACCCCTGGAAGTCAGCATTTTTGTCCCTTTCTGTGTTGTAAAAACCTGGCGATTGATGTGGGGAATCTGAAGGCTACTCACTGAGGGCAAGTTCAGCTTCTACCAAGTGTCAACATTTGGTAAAAACTATTCCTAATTAAAAATGTTCTCTGGCATGCCAACCTCTTCCTCCCCCACATTTATCGTTCTAGCAAGACTTGTTTCCCCCACGCTTCTTGCCGTAACACTAGCAGTTTTGGGGGGATTGTTGTGAGGACCCAGAGGTATACAGACTACTGTTGGTAGACCAAGAAATCACAAAACGAAGTGAACTGTGACTAAAAGTCAGAGTTTAGATAAAGTCAGGGACAGTGAGGCTCTTAAGTTCTTGGAAAGAACGATGAGCGATCACATAAATCACACCTCGTTTTGGTAGGATTAAAAACACGCCTTGTAGGGGGCACCTGGGGGCTCAGTCGGTTAGGTGTCTGACCTCGGCTTGGGTCATGATCTCACGGTCTGGGAGTTCGAGCCCCATGTCGGGCTCTGGGCTGACAGCTCAGAGCCTGGAGCCTGCGTCGGATTCTGTGTCTCCCTCTCTCTCTGCCCCTCCCCCGCTCATGCACATGCTCGCTCTCTCTCTCTCTCTCTCTCTCTCTGTCTCAAAAATAAAAAATAAAAACGTAAAAAAAAGTGCACCTTGTTAGCTTTCCTTGGAAACTGATAACCAGCCTTGCTGTGGGCGTCAGTTCTCAAAACACAAAACAAAAACCCCTTGGTCCTCCGACCTGTTAGCAGAGGCATTGCCGTGAACGGTGACGGCGTCTTTTCTTGACCAGCAATACAACCAAGAGATCACGGACCTGAAGCAGCCTGTGTTGGTCAGTCAGCCCAAGAGGAGGCGAGGCCCTGGGGGCACCTTGCCGGGGCCCGCGATGCTCATCCCGGAGCTCTGCTATCTCACAGGTACTGCTGCGCCCCGGCTCCCCCAGCTTGCTGCCCCGTTCTCTTCGGGGAGTCCTGAAACCCTCGCCGAGACGCCTGCCCCCTCCCCCTCCACGGGAGCCCTTCCTGCTGCCTGGCCCGTCTCCTCACCACCCTGCACCCCAGCCGTTCACAGACTAGACCCTTGTCACTAACCCGCGCCTTCCGACGTCTCGTTTAAAGGTCTAACTGATAAGATGCGCAACGATTTTAACGTGATGAAAGACTTAGCTGTCCATACCAGACTGACTCCGGAACAGAGGCAGCGCGAAGTGGGAAGACTCATTGACTACATTCATAAGTAGGTCCCCCCCACGGCTCTGGAGCGTGGCTTCCAGTTTGTGGTATTTTCTGTGGGCTTGGGGAGCGACAGCGCAGTTTTGGTTCCCTTTTGCGTGTGCGGTCTTCGGGGCGGGCTCTTGGTGTTTGTAGGCGAGGCTGCTGTCGTCAGGGCCTGTCGCATTCTGTAGCCCGCGGCCTAATTCTTGGGTTAGAAGGAGGTAGTAGAGCAGAAGGTGAACCGTTTCGGACAGACGGATTTTCTGTCTTGGTGACGACATCGAGGGGGTTACTTTGAAGAGGTGGTTCGGGCATCAGAACTTCAGGTGAAAGGCCATCGCGGAGGGACCCAGGGCTGCGGGGAGGGCGCAGCGGCCGGCACCTTGCGTGTTTCCTGGCGCTGCGAGGCTTCCGGTCCCGGGAGACACGGGACCGCGCGCTGTAGGTCGGAGTGGGTCTGTTTGCCTGCGTCTGTTCCTGCCGTTTCCTTCTGTTGAGTGGTACGTAAATATGTTAAATTTACAGAGATGATAACGTTCAGAGGGAGCTTCGAGACTGGGGTTTGAGCTTTGACTCCAACTTACTGTCCTTCTCAGGAAGAATTTTGCAAGCAGAAAAGATTCACCAAGGTGGAAAAACAGTAAGGCAGTTCTTAAAGTTGCCAATCACGTCAGATTCGGGTGTGAGTCGTGATGCAGTCCCACGCCAGTCTGCTGCTGTGCCTACTCCTCCCCTCGCCCCTCCCCTCGCCCCTCCCCCTCGCCCCTCCCCTCGCCCCACCGCCTCCCAGGAGCCAGGAGGTGGGCCTGTGGGAGCCTGGGGCTGGGTCATCGGTGAGACTTCACTGAAAGCCGGCTTTACTTTTCCTCGTGACACAAGTCGTTGAGCTAAGGTATTGGGTTGGCGTGATGTCTGCCGCTGAAGTGATTTTTTATCCAGGAAACTTCCAGTCTATTTGGCCTGGTCTTTGCCTGGATGACTTGTTTGTAGAGAAACATGTTAAGTGTTGCGATGCCTTTTATGCTTTATGCTCAGGAAAGGGAAGCAAGCATTCTGAAAACATTCTGGTGTGTGATTGAAACCCGCAAGTGCTAGAACTTGAAAAACCCTTTTATAGAAAATGATGCCCTCTCACCTCGTAAACGTTCTGCGAATAACAGCCCGATGAAGTAGTTTCGTATTTTAACAGCAGGTGTTTTTATTACCCCCGTGGCAATGGTAAAAGCATCCACCCCCACATAAAGGTTGTCGGGAGGTGGGGAGGACGTGCAGAAAGCACTGGGTGGTTTTCCTCTAGGGGGAGAGTAGCACCAGGTCACTGAGCTTCTGGCCTGTGAGCCCTCTGTCTTGCCGTCAGACATGGTCACTGCTCACTTTTGGTACTGACACCTCAGCCAGTTACTCCCGTCTCAGAGCCTTGTTTCTCTTGGGTCTTTATCACAAGGGAAGTACCTCGCGTCCTTGCCGTATCTCAGCAGAGGAAGGCGGGAACGGGAGGCGGCGGGGCGGGGAGTGCCTGGTGGGATAGGACCCCGTCGTCTGTGGATACCTCCGTGTCCCTTTCTCCTCCACCGAGGCCATTTTGTCTGTCACCACAGTCGAAAGTACAAGAAGTTCTGTAAGGTTCAGGATATGCCACGAGAGGAATTATTACAGACTTGTTGGCTTTGTCACCGAGAGCATACCGTGGAATTCACAGTGTCTCTGAACTTTCTTCTAGTTTGATTACAATCCACAATTTGCAGATTGGTCAAAAGAAACCAGAGGTGCACCGTTAATTAGCGTGAAGCCACTAGATAACTGGCTGTTGATCTATACTCGAAGGAATTACGAAGCAGCCAATTCGTTGATACAGAATCTATTTAAAGTTACACCAGCCATGGGCATACAAATGAAAAAAGCAATAATGTAAGTCTATCGAGTCATTTCTACTCTGAAAAATTGATGAGTAGTCATTTGGAGGGTGTGGGAACACAAAAGCGATGAAAGTGTTGGAAACGTTCTAGATGACGGGAGTTGTGCTCCAGTCCCCTGTAACGTGGATGCGGAACTGTATTTGAGTAACAAAGAAGGGGTGGGAGAGCAGGCAGTGGCTCGTCTCAAATTATCTCTGCTGTTTGTGTTAGAACGACCTTTGCCTGAATGACCACTCTCGGCGGTTTATTTCGTATCTCGTTTGGAACGTGTCGTATGTTACAATCTATAGGAAACTGTTTATGTAGGCACGTTTCTCATTGCTTTTTCTGAATGTTGGATACCGGGTTTCCATTCCAGGATTGAAGTGGATGACAGAACTGAAGCTTACCTGAGAGTCCTACAGCAGAAGGTCACATCAGATACCCAGATAGTAAGTAGCGCGCAGATACGTAGGTGGGTGTCCCGGAGTGACTGGTTTCAAAAACGGCATTTGTAAATCTTAGTGTTTGAGTTTGAAATGTCGTAGTTAGGGTCATAAAGTAGCCACACGACAGAGGTCTCACCTTCATGAAGTGGCCCTGGTGATGCTGGCGTGACTATGTGCAAGGAAGGGCCGGGGGAACAGAGCCATCTCGAATTTATTTGGATTCGAAGGCTTTACCTGTATGGGTCCCACTCTGGGTTCTCTGTTCTATTCCATTGGTCTGTGTGCCTCTTCTTGTGCCAGTGCCATATTGTCTTGACGATGACAGCTTTGTAGTAGAGGCTGAAGTCTGGGATTGTAATGCCTCCCGCTTTGGTTTTCTTCTTCAGTGTTACTTTGGCTATTCAGGGTCTTTTGTGGCTCTAAGAAATTTGAGAAGAATGCTGGTGCAATTTGGATTGGGATTGCATTGGATGTGTAGATTACTTGAGGTGGTATTGGCATTTTAACAATACTTCTTTTTCCAGTCCCTGAGCATGGAATGTCTTCTTGTTTCTTTGTGTCTTCTTCAATTTCCTTTATAAGTTTTCTATAGTTTTCAGCACACAGACCTTTTACATCTTTTCGTTAGGTTTACTCCTAGGTGTTTTATGGTTCTTGGATCACTGACAAAGCAGGAAAGAGCATCCAGTGGAAAAAAAGACCATCTCTTCAGCAGATGGTGCTGGGAGTACTGGACAGCAACATGCAGAAAAATGACCCTGGACCACTCTCTTACACCATCCACAAAAATAAACTCAAAATGGATGAAAGACCTAAACATGTGACAGGGAGCCATCAAAATCCTACAGTTGGAGAAAGTAGGCAAAAACCTCTTCGACCTGGACCACGGCAACTTCTTACTCAGCAGGTCTCCAGAGGCAAGGGAAACAAAAGCAAAAATGAACTGTTGGGACCTCATCAAGACTAAAAGCTTCTGCGCTGCAGAGGAAACAGTCAACAAAACTAAAAGGCAACCAACGGAATGGAAAAAGGTATTTGCAAATGACATATCGGATAAAGGGTTAGTCTCCAAAATTGGTAAAGAGCTTAACCAAACTCAACACCCGTGAAACAAATAATCCAGTGAAGAAATGGGCAGAATACATGAACAGACACTTTTCCAAAGAAGACATCCGGATGGCCAATAGACACATGAAAAGATCAAAACCACACTGAGATACCAGCCCACACCGGTTAGATGGCCACAATTAACAACTCAGGAAACAACAGATGCTGGTGAGGATGTGGAGAAATGGGAACCCTCTTGCACTGCTGGTGGGAATGCAAACTGGTGCAGCTGCCCTGGAAAACAGTGTAGAGGTTCCTCAAAAAATTAAAAATATAATTACCCTACGACCCAGCAATAGCACTACTAAGAATTTATCCAAAGGATACAGGAATGCTGATTCATAGGGGCACATGTACCCCAATGTTTATAGCAGCACTCTCAACAATAGCCAAATTATGGAAAGAGCCCAAATGTCCATCAACTGATGAATGGATAAAGAAATGGTGGTTTATACACACAATGGAATCCTACTTGGCAATGAGAAAGAATGAGATCTGGCCATTTGCAGCAACATGGGTGGAACTGGAGGGTATTGTGCTAAGTGAGATAAGTCAGAGAAAGCCCGATATCCATTCATATGTGGATCTTGAGAAACTTAACAACACCATGGGGGAGGGGAGGGGAAAAAATAGTTACAAACAGAGAGGGAGGGAGGCAAACCATAAGAGACACTTAAACACCGAGAATAAACCGAGGGTGGATGGGGGGTGGGGGAGAGGGGAAAATGGGGGATGGGCACCGAGGAGGGCACCGGTGGGGAGGAGCACTGGGTGAAGTATGGAAGCCGTGAACCACGGGAATCTACCCCCAAAACCAAGAGCGCCCTGTACACACTGTGTGTTAGCTAATTTGACAGTAAATTATGTTAAGAAAAAAGGCTTTAATTGTAGGAAATTTTGTGGGGAAAAGGCACAAAAGTAAAAATCAGTACTTAGTTGGTGAGCATGTGTACAGGTATGGCTAGGGTGGTGGCAGAGACCAGTGTGATGGTAAACAACATACGTATGTTGCTCTAAGCCTGAGAAGTGAATTGGCTTCAACTAATCCGTTCCCTTTTCCAGCCCTTCATCTCCTACTTAAGTGCCGCAGGCAGATTACTATTACGTTGTCGGGAATAACAGAGACACCTAGGAAAGCAAAGTGATTTGGTTGGGGACTAGAGAAAAGAGAAGAATCGGGGACTATAAATTAGGAAAACACAGTGAGTTAAAGATCTGCGTTCAATTCTAGAACACAAACTCGGATTGGGCAGGAATTGGTTGTTCTATTCCCAGTGTTTCTAAGACACGGTGGACACAGAGCAGCGTAAGTTGAAAGCGTAGGGTTGTACAGTGTGATTGTTGGACGCACATATATGTCACAGAAACGATTATCACGACAGGGTTAAGGCATAACGTGCACAGCGTGATCACTTGATCATCACAACGGCGATTTCTCTCCTCCGTCACCTCACTTACAGTTTTGTTTTTTTGAAGATCTGGTCTGTAGTACCTTTCAGGTGCATAACACAGCCTTGTCACCTGCACTGTACATCAGATCCCCAGAACTTAATTTATAACTGCAAGTTTGTGCCCTTTGACTAACATCGTCCCATTTCTGGCCGGGACATATTTAGGTTGGGCACTCCATTTTGTCCCCAGAATTGTCCGTGGACTTGCTGAGAAATTTCATAGGGTGATCAGGTTCTCAAGCCAGAGCTTTAAAAGTTTCAAAGCCATGGCGCGCCTGGGTGGCTCAGTCAGTTAAATGTCTGACTTCGGCCCAGGTCATGGTCTTGCGGTTCGTGGGTTCAAGCCCTGCGTCGGGCTCTGTGCTGACAGCTCGGAGCCTGGAGCCTGCTTTGGGTTCTGTGTCTCCTCCTTTCTCTCTCTGCCCATCCCCCACTTGTGCTCTCTCTGTCTCTCGAAAATTTTTTGTGCACCTGTAGGTTACCACTAACTTATTTTGCCCTATTCTTTATCCCTAAAGTACTCCAGGCTGGCAATAGAGCGTGTTTAAGTAGGTTCTCAGGTTTTCTTGGCCTTCAGTTTTGAGTTGTTTGCTCCACGTGGTTTCTTTCCTCTGTGAGTGTCTGTCACTGGGTTGAAGGGAATGGCAGACCGTGTCAGCTGACGTCACGCCGGTCAGCTCATGGTGGAGACGTGGCGGGTGGGCTTGGTTCTCTGTTCTCTCCCCTGAACTTGATCGTCACTTTCCTAATCCTCTGTGACGAGAACGTTTTTTGGTTTTCAGGTTGTTTGTCTGTTGTCGAGTAATCGGAAAGACAAATACGATGCTATAAAAAAATACTTGTGTACAGATTGCCCTACTCCAAGTCAGTGTGTGGTAGCCCGGACCCTGGGCAAGCAGCAGACAGTCATGGCCATCGCGACCAAGATCGCCCTGCAGATGAACTGCAAGATGGGAGGGGAGCTCTGGAGGGTCGATATGCCCGTAAGTTTCGTTGATATAATTGGTGCTTAAATGCTTTGTTTACCAAAAATGGACTTTTTAAATACTGCTGGTATTCCGTTTATCTAAAAGCACAGGGTTTTTGTTACAGCTGAAGCTGGCAATGATCGTTGGCATCGATTGTTACCATGACACCACAGCTGGACGGAGGTCAATTGCAGGATTTGTGGCGAGCATCAACGAAGGGATGACCCGGTCAGTGTGGTCGGGTGACGGGCGGTTGGCTGTGGACACCGCAGGAGAGGTGTGCGTGCAGGGCCGACTTCTGGGGTCTGCGAGGTTCTCTTGAACCTATTGACTTCTCTGAATTCGATAATCAAGAAAGTCAGGGAAGTGGAATAACAGCTACCTGGCCATTTTCTGCTTTGTCCCCTGGCCCTTAACCTGTACTAGTCAGATCACATTTCCGGCTGTTTCATAGGTGATTTCTGTGGGGGGGTGGGGAGCGGATCTCCTTAAATGCGGCCACCTCTGAGAAGGTCTCTCGTAATTTTTATTGACCGCTGAAACGTACCTTAAAGTTTCGGTGTTGACTTTATTTCGGAAAACCCGTTTCTTCAGTTTACCCAGTCACTTGTGTTTTGATGGAGTGAAATTGCTTTTCAGTGCTTTTCTTAGAACTAAGCATTGCCAAGAATAGGAAAGGATGAAAATTGAGGGAGTGTTGATGTGTGAGCTTTAGTAACGGCATATTTTAAGGTATTTTATCTTTTTAAAAGAGTGAAGTCTGTAAAGAATGTCTCCTGATGAGCAGAGCGAGAGGGGGGCGTGTGTGTGCGGGAGGGAGGAGGTGTCTCTGGGTACCCTGCTTCCGATTTCACTTTCGCCTCAGCAGTGGAATTGTGTCGACCTGTAACGAAAGAAAGCTTGGTTTGTAGCGTTATAAGTGGCTTGGCATTGCTGTCCGGGGTTTCCCAAAGCACCGGACATGCCGGGGGACCTCTTTAAAGGGGCTGAAGACGAGCTGCTGGGAGGGAAGCAGTGGCGTGAAAGGAACCGCCTGCGGGCGAGGGCGTTCTCACCGCGGTCCGGTCGCGGTGTGTCTCCCAACAGCTGGTTCTCCCGCTGCGTCTTTCAAGATCGAGGACAAGAGCTGGTAGACGGTCTCAAGGTCTGCCTCCAAGGTTGGTCTCCTGTAGCCTTTTCACCCTGGTCCCTGACGCGGCCCTTCGAGAGGTGACCCCGGGGTTACGTGGCGCGGTGCTGGCTTTCCCGCAGCTGCCCTGAGGGCTTGGAACGGCTGTAACGAGTACATGCCCAGCCGGATCGTCGTGTACCGGGACGGCGTCGGCGACGGGCAGCTCAAAACCCTGGTGAACTACGAAGTGCCGCAGTTCCTGGACTGCCTCAAGTCTGTCGGGAGAGGCTACAAGTAAGCGTGCGTGTCGGAAAGCGTTTTGTGTCTGTACGGTCACGGCTTTCTATCTTCGAGGTCCGTGTGGTAGGATGAGAGGTAAGGGAGCCCTTAACCTCAGGTGTGGGGGGGCGGGTGAGATTGCGGAAGGGGCGGGAGGTGCTCGCGGAGCCTTCCCTGGGGGCGAGGCCGGAGGCGTGGAGGGTCCCTTCCTTCAGGGAGGATGCGTGAAGACACCTCTGCCAGTGGTCTGCCTTCGGCCTTCTCGCCTGGGGCCGTGGCGCAGGATCTGAGTATTCGGAGACGTCTGCAGGCATCTGCAGGAGCGGTTATTAGAAGAAGTTCCGAACAGTCTTCGTGTACTCTTTCTCGATTGCTTTACACAGCGAATACTTCTTTGTGAACTCGACTGGCACTGATGTCTTACTCCGTCCGTGGGGATGGCGTGCACGTGCGAGGGACACACTGGTCCTCCCCGAGCACCCCGCCTGTGCCCTTGCAGACCGTGCTGCTCTCTGCCTTCCTCCGCTCCCCCGCGGGAGTGAGACTGCGCCGTCTCCACACGGCCCTTTGGAGAAGTTACGTTTTGCTAGTCTGTCGGGTGGTGAGCAGGCTGACGTCCGTCCGGGACCGTTGTGTCAGGGGCTCACTGGTGCAGAATGACGGCCGGCGGAGTCAGTGTTGAAGGAGCCCCAGAAGTTCCGAGAGGCCTGTTTGTGCGTTCAGCCAGCAGTTGGTATCGTTGCAGAAAGGAGGGCGTCGGAGAGCCCTTGAGTGCACCTGGGCACCTGTGGGCTGGGCACCCGGAGCCGTTTGCTTCGCTGGAGTGGAGGGTACTTCCGGGTCGGCCTCGGCCAGCTTCTCGGTGTTGATGGCACCCGTTTCTTAGAGTGAGTTTATTAGTAAGCTCTCAGAGCAAGTCAGGGAGGTTTTTCAGATTAAAATGCTAATAAGCATTTTCCGATATTTTGGAAGTGGACGTTAATGTTCTTTTCTGTCTCCTTTAAAAACCTTAATGCTTGCATTTTCTCACTAAAAGAATGGTATTTGCTTTCGGTCTTCGAAATGTAAGCCTTACTGGATGTGTTTCTCTGAGTTCAGTGCTCCGTCCGCACGGACAGAGTTGGTGGGGGGGTGGGCAGAGGAAGGTGCGGAGAGGCGGCTGCCTGCTGGTCTCCTTTCCAGGTCCCTGCTCTAGCCCTCAGCGTCTTCTAGCCCCATTGCCTTTTTCTCACACTGAGGGGAAAGGAAATTTCCGGGAAGTAAGGAGGAGACGCAATGGTGCAAGTTGATCTCACAGCCTCGAGCTGCATGTCGTTTGGGTTTGGGGACACACCCTGTGGCCGTGTGGGGCCTGGGGCTCTGCTGCTGGGAGTCTTTCGAGTCCTGTGGGCTTGGCTCCCAGAAGGAGCAGCAGAAGTTGCTCTCGAAGAGGAGCCCGGAGCCCGAGTGAGGGGAGTCGGTGAACCGGGTCCTGCCCAGGGCGGTGTCACAACCAGGGTGGCTGGCGGGGGGGGGGGGGGGGGGGGAGGGGCTGCCGGCTCCCGCTCCGGGGTGGGCTAGACGGGTGCGGGGGAGGGGACTTCATGCCAAGGCCACACGAGCCTGACCAGCTGGCACAGGACTGGAGCCACGTTGTGAGTTGTGCCAGGACGTGGCGGCTGCGGGGAGAGGTGACCGAGCGCAGGGCGTCTCAGGAGCAGGGCCGGGTTCCACCCAGCTTCACCTGCTGCATCTGGGAAATGGGGAGGCGACCAGCCAGGGTCGTCAGAAGGAATAAAGGAGAGTACTTGACACAGTACCCGATACGCACTCCATAAATGGTGGAGAACTCGTGTGTGAAGTAAAGTAATACCCGAGAGTCGTTCCTCACTTGGAAGAAATGCAGTTTGGATGTAAATATTCGTAATTATTCTTAGGATCACAGTATTTGTGTTTTGATTGAAAGGGTGATGTTAACTTTGTAAAAATGCATAATGGATTAGCCGATTTAGAATATTTGGCAGAAGAAGAAATCAAAATGTCACCTCATCCTTACGACTTTGTTTTGTGACATTTGCTGAGTCGCTTCCTGTGATGTCAGAGGGCCGGAACCCACCTGCCTTAGGTTCCTGGGACTGGCTTTGTTCTATCCAGAGCCGCAGTGACTGGGCAGCAGGGTGGTGTCTCTAAAAATACCTTCTGTTTATTGAAGTGACATCACCTCCCTGCCCCTTGTCTGTTTAGTTACTGCTACCAGGAAGGAGTGAAATTAGGTTCACCACGGAACAGAAGTTCCCATTTCGGGGTCTCTTTGCCCATTTGTCCAACAGTGTACTCTGGACCCCCTTCCCAAGCCAGACGTTCCAGATCCCACTGCACGTAAAGCCCGTGGCATCCCAGAGTTTGCAATCCAGTGTACTGAGGCTCTTCAGGAGCCAGTGCTCTGGTTGGGAAAAGGGCACAGGGGAAACCGAGGCATCGATAACTGTCCTGTTTATCAAACGTCCATCCCATGCCAGCAGGGTCCCGAGTGCCTTCCATGCACCAGTTCACGTATTCCGTGTTTCAAACGCTGGATTTGACGTGGGCCTTGGAGGTGGTAGAGAAGGTGTGAAAGTAGTCAAGCCGCACATGCTGCCCTTGAAGGGCTGCCCTGCGGGGATCCAGGGCCAGGTTAGGGGCCAGCACACCTCCTCGCATGCAGAGCCGGACGCTCGGGGAGAGGGACTCAGTCCTGGTGCGGGAAAACCAAGCAGAGAGTCTCACTGGGGGAGACGCAGAGGGCACATTCTCTGCTGCCGTGGGGTGGGCTGAGGGGTGATTGGGCCCCGGGAGGGAGACGGAGACAGGGACCCCCGATTCCTCGTGAACTGGTAATGCTAGGCTGCACTCGGACACTGCTCGCACCAGCCCCCCTAGCAGGGATTTTAGACTCGAGGTCCTATTTTCCACGTAGAAGAGGCTCCGAACTGTGTGCCGAATTTAGTGTTTCAGTGTGATAGGCAGATGATGTGCTTACCTGTTGATTAGACACTGGGCACGTGCATGCTGTCCCCTCACACCCTGGATCGGTGCCCTGCCCTGGGGGGGGGGGGTGGAGTTCTGGTTAGAGCCACATGAGTGGGTTGTTGATTGACTGAGAGTGTGGCTAACTCGGTGTCGTTACATTCATCCGCATCTGCATCATCATCGTCATCGTCGTCATGTTTTAAGCCCAAGACTAACAGTAATTGTGGTGAAAAAACGAGTGAACGCCCGATTTTTTGCTCAGTCTGGAGGAAGACTTCAAAACCCACTTCCTGGAACAGTTATTGATGTGGAAGTTACCAGACCAGAGTGGTAAGTTGTGTAGTGTTCACTGAACATTGTTTTCTGCTTTATCCACTTTAACTCGTTTACTTTTTCTTATGTTTTTTTTTTTTTAATTCGTTTGAGAGCAGCTCCCATGTGAGCGAGCAGGGGAGGGGCAGAGAGGGAGGGAGGGAGAGAATGCAGGCAGGCTCCACAGCCAGCACAGAGCCCGACACGGGGCTGGAACTCATGAACCACAAGGTCAGGACCGGAGCCTAAATCAAGAGTCAGACGCTTAACCGACTGAGCCACCCAGGTGCCTGTTACTTTTTCTTCTATTTCTTATGAATCCTAAAGTCCCCGATTACTTTGATCCAATAGTGTTACTAAAGCCTACGATTTATTTGCGTCTGAAATGGTCAACAGGTTTCTGTGCAGTTTTTCTTTGGGGGAAGAGGGTTCTTGTCTGCGGCACTAATGATCTAGAGACGTTAGAACTGCTGCTGTAGATTGCTTTTGTCTTTTCTTTCTTTCACATCTGTATCTTCAGATTGTTTTCTCAGTAAAAAATTTTTAGGTCTGTAATGCTTTTAATTACCCAGAGGTCAAAATGTTTCATCTGAAACACAAGCACAGGTAAGAAAAGTGGCTTCTGAGTAAACATTTTTATGCAACCTGGGCTACACTTTGCCGTAGATAAATAAGCTAGTAAGTAGGACCTGAGGGGCATGTGGTAATGAGATTAGCGCACAGCGTTCCGCTGTCCAGTGCTGAAGCCCGCTGGCCCCTGGGAAAGCTGCGTGTGCGGCTGGGCGCCCGGCCCGTAGGTCCTGTGGGTAGTGGGAGGTCCTCCCTCGGCCCAGGCTAGCCCCTCCTCGGGAAAGCACGCTGTTGGGACTGTTCTGTTTCATCGTATTGGCGCTTTTTCAAAAGGCAGATCTGGGGCGCCCGGGTGGCTCCGTCAGTTAAGCAGTGACTCTTGGTTTCGGCTCAGGTCATGATCTCATGGTTTCTCAGTTCCAGTCCCACGTTGAGCTCTCTCTGTGCTGACAGCGTGGAGCCTGCTTGGGATTCTCCCTCTCCCCCACTTGCTCTGTCTCCCTCAAAAATAAGTTTAACCAAATTTAAATTCCAAAGGTAGATTTAACCAGAATCAAGTGCAGACCTAGGTGCGAAGCTGTTAGTGTGCTGCTCCCGTATAAACTGCGGTACAGGAGGGTTTCTTCTGCTAACTTCGTGTGGATAAACGATCATACAGGTTTCAATTCTGTCAAGCGACTGTGAATGTGTGACCTTGGATCCTGGCAGTGCTTCAGTAGGATTCTACTACTGGGGGGGGGGGGGGGTCAGCTGAGAAAGACAGAATAGCTAAGATACTAACTTAGGTTCCTTTCCTGCAGGATCCCTTAACCAGTCAGAATGACCCCATGGTACTTTCTAGTAACGGTATTCCTGCTGTGGTAACCAGAGCTCAGGGGGTAACACGGACCCGAAGACAGCCGATGTAAACAAATTGGGTAAAATCCAAGTTGAATTAAGAAGTATGAAAACATTTCATTACTTTTATTAGATGCTATTTAAAACTTAGCTGATCATGCTATTGACATACCTGGAGAAGTCCACTTTTAAAAACGTTTCTGTTTATTTTGAGAGGGAGGATGGAAGGGAGGGAGAGAATCCCAAGCAGGCTCTGCATCGTCAGCATAGAGCCCAGCCTGGGGCTTGAGCTCATGAACTGCGAGATCACGACCTGAGCTGAAATCGAGAGTCAGATGCTCAACCGACTGAGCCCCCCAGGCGCCCCTGGAGAGGTCCACTTTTAAGGACTAGACCAGAGTCGGTGTCAGCTGCCAGCACGTTGGACGGTGACTTGCCTGTGTTGGGAGCGGAGATTTTGACTCCAGCTCTGGTGTGAATTCTCTGTTCTTTGGGGCAGGTTGTCACTGAAACCCTCATTCTTCTAAAACACTACAGTGTTACCGATCAGTTCTGATTTTTATAATTTCTGTAGTTTTCAGTGGACCTAGCAAGTTGCACACGTAATCCACTTCAAGTCCGGTAACAGCCTCTCTGGATTGATGTTTTGTTGTCCGTCTTGTCCCTTTATGCTGCACTCCTTGGTTTTGCTTTACCCTTTGGGTCCTGAACAAATTGTGCTTATGTCCTTGGACGCTCTAGTCTAAAATTTGTTTTTTATCCTTGACGAGTAACATTAAGTGTATTTTTGTTAAGTAGCACTGGGAACAGCAAGAGGGGGAAAGGTCCTGGGGTGAAGGCAGATTTTGGAAACCGCAGAGCCCGAAACGAGACTTCCTCCACTCACCCCCACCGTCACTGCCTCTCCGGGCCCGTGTTACGGCTCCGTCCTCCCCTGAGCTCCCGTGTTCACCGCCGTGGAAGCAGCCCCGCCGGGTGCCGAAGGTCCCGAGGCGTCAGTGACCGAGACCTCAGATACACGCAGTAGTGGCAGCTTGAACATCCTTCGCACATAAGCACTCCGAGATGGTCCGCGAACCGCAGTCTCTGACTTCAGGAGGCGCGCTCTGTCTTGAACGAGGAGGTCACGTCGGTGCGCGGGATCCCTTCGCCGTCCGCTTCGGCTCTCGTTCGCCTCACGTCCGTGTGGTTTTTCTGCCATCCTTGCAGGTATGACTTTTTTATCGTGAGCCAGGCGGTGAGAAGCGGCAGCGTCTCGCCCACACACTACAATGTCATCTACGACAACAGCGGCCTGAAGCCGGACCACATACAGAGGCTGACGTACAAGCTGTGTCACGTCTATTACAACTGGCCGGTAAGTGTGTTCGTTCACTTCAGCGAGACTCGGAAGGCAGTTGCTGGGTTTTTAAAGGCCTTTTATGGTTAACACTGACATGTGTCATGCACACCAGATTTAGAGTAACAGGCCCTGTGTTTCTTCCTCTAAAGGGCGTCATCCGGGTCCCGGCTCCTTGTCAGTACGCCCACAAACTGGCTTTCCTCGTGGGCCAGAGCATTCACAGGGAGCCCAACCTGTCACTGTCCAACCGCCTGTACTACCTCTGACCTCCACCAGAGGACGACACACAGCGGTTTCTGTGTTGGGAATGTAACGTCGGGCTTTTCTTAAGCTTTTTATTTCTTTTAGCTGTTATCTTTCTAGATGAAACTTGGGGAAGGAATTAGGTCTGGAGTCTTATTTCTAGCATTGCTACTTTGACTGGCTTATAGGTAAAAATTCAAATTTTATATTTTCTCTTGTTTGTTTCCTCAGCTACAGTGTGAGGATTTTTGTTTTGGAGAAAGATATGGATAAGGTGCTTTGTATTATAAACAGACTTTTAGACTATTTGAAAAGTGGGGATTTACTCAAAAGTACTTTCAGGAGTGAGCAAGTCCTTCTTTGTAAGCCTTACGTTAATTATCTTCTTTTTGAAATATTTTCATTTAAGGAAGCTCACTAGAACTGTAAGGTGGGGTTTTATTTGGGTATCTGATCTATTTTAGAGATGAAAGCTGCCATTAAATAACCTGTACAAGGTGTGGGAACTGTATGAGACTCTGTGGAGAAGTAGGCTAATTTTTTATTTCATTTTGGGGCTAGGTGGTATAGGGGTTAAAAGAAGATGGTTGAAAAGTTTTAAATTTCTGTCCAAAGAAACATTTTAAGACTCTTAAGAGGTCAGTAATCTATATTAACATTACGAGTTGTTTTGCAACTGAGACATTATCCTGCTTGTTATAGAATAAAATTGGATTGTTATCCTGTTCAGGAACAGTTTGTTTTTACTGAAAGCATCTGCATTTTCATTCATTTACTGTATTTTTTTTTAAATGGGGGAGAGTTCACTCCGTCAAAGGGCTGTGATCCATTTACAAAAGCGAAGGTCCATGAGTTGGAGCCCCGCGTCGGGCTCTGTGCTGACAGCTAAGAGCCTGGAGCCTGTTTCAGATTCTGTGTCTCCCTCTCTCTCTGACCTTCCTCCATTCATGCTGTGTCTCTCTCTCTCTCTCAAAAATAAATGTTAAAAAAAAAAAAAAAAAAAAAAAACCACCGAAATCCGCATCACTTGAACTTGAGGGTCTATGGCTGCCATCTGCCTAGTTTGTAACACCAGAATGGGAGCCGTAGCTCAGAAGTGCAGACCAAGAAGGGTGTTGTTGAGTTGATAATCGTAGACGTAAACGTGAAATCGTTCACGTTTACGTATCTGTAGGAATTTTCAGGAAATTCTGCAGTTAATGAACGGAATTCACTTTTAAATGTTGCTTAAAACGTAACGGGTGTGAATGTTAGCGATCATATATAAACTCGTCTAAGCATGTTATACTTGTCTTTTTAAATAAATGCCTTATTAACATGAATGAAAACCATTTTATTTTCCTTTTAGTTGTAGCTAATAACTGTTGTTAACACTGATCTTGGCTATTAGCCCAGGTTCCTTAAGCTACTTCCTTAACCCTGTGAACATGAGAGGGAAAGGAACAGGGCCTCGCGAGCGTTCGGAAAGCTGCCGGAGACAAGATGCCGTTGCAGAAGTTGCTTTAGAGGCCGTCCTGGTTCAAAGGGGTGTGAGGACGGCTAACCCTGCAGCTGTGACAGATCGGTTTGGGGTATTTGTGGATTTGTAGTGCTGGCCAGTGACTGTTAAGTCATCAAAGCGTCATCCGTAGCAGCTTTTACACGATCTCTTAAAGGTTTCAGGTCTTTACCGATTCTTCAGGATTTCAGTCTAGAGAAGTTTCAGTGGCCAAGAGACGCTCACCCAAGCCCGAAGACTTTGCCTCCACGGACGGAACATCTGCTCAAATTCGTTCTGGCCAAAAGGGCTCTGGCTTGGCTTGTTCACTCATCACGGGCAGTGGTTCCCAGATTGAGTGTTAAATGTCACCCATTCGCCTGGTCTGGGTCCGCGCCTAGGCCCAGAACCTCTGCCAGGTGAACTGTCCCGTAGATACATCCCAGGGCTTCGTCTGGGGACTTGGGCCAGTGCCAGTTGAGAAGGCGTCTGGAGCCTAGTCGACAAGAGGATATGGGGTGGGGGGGGGGGGGTTCTGTTGTCTGCTTTCTTCTGCGCTGGTGTTGATGGGCCTCCTGGGGGGACAGAGAGGGCCAGAGGGTCTAGGTTTAGGTGTCCACCTCACCCCCTTGGAAGGGGCACCCTTTCCACAGTAGTGCTGGCAAAAACCCTGGCCGTCTACACCTCTGGGAACCTAAGGGATGCACATCGGGATAGGTTGAGCCTGGCTCCCGTGCCGTGTCCAGGAGCACACGTGTGCGTGATGCCGAAGGGACGGCACCCACGGGAACGGCCGGGGCCGCGCTGTGGGGTCTGTCCCCACTCTGGTCCGCCTGGGTGGAGCAGGCCAGGTGGGGACCTCGGGCCCCTCCGCTTCAACACGTGGCAGAAACACCCGTTCCGAGCATTCCCTAGTTGTCTGTCCCAGGCAAGCCCACGACCCGCCTCGCTGACACACCGACCCGCGGTCAACGCTGCGTGTCCCCGGTCTGCACCCTGCCCCCCTCCCCCCCCCCACCCCCGCCGGCCCTGCCGCTGCTGCCCTGCTTCTCCAGCAGCCTGGGGTCGGCCACGGCCACGTGCAGCCTTCTCCCCCATCACTGGGGTCCCCGGACTCCCTGCTGCTGCGTCTGCTGCCACACCTGCACGCCAGACACACCCACTCCTTCGAGGATGTGCTGTCATCGCGCCTCCCCTTGCCCCGCATCAGCGTTTCCTCTGCCTGCCCCCCTCTCCGGGGCCGACAAAGCCGGCCGTGTTTTTTCCATCCTAAAAAGGCCCCCAGGGCTCCCGTGGTCCCTTTAGGTGGGGGAGGGTCAGTAAGGTGTCCTCCTACCTTCATAGCAAATGGCAAAGCCAGCCACTTACTGGGGTAACTCCCTGCGGGGGGCCTGGTGGGGAGGTCGCGGCCGGCGGGAGGACAGGAGGGGGGCGGGCAGAGGTAGGGAGTTCGTCCCGGGGACCCTACAGCCCGAGGTCGGCCCCCCGAGCCACCGCAGCAGAGAGGACGGTCACACGAGCCTGCCTGGCTATGCCGGCGGAAGTCCCTCTGGGCGCACCTAGCGGGGTCCTCGTGTGCTTTGGTGCCACGTGGGGGGCTCGCCCTGCCGCGGGCCCTTCGAGGCCAGTGACGGCGGCCAGGGTCGTGCAGACCACACGGCTGTGGGCTCTGCCCTCAGCAACACAGTGGCCGCTGGTGACGAGCCGGCCCCGCCCCAGCTTTTCTCCACTCCTCACTGGCGAGGGGACGACTGCCCCGGCCTTCCTGCTGCACAGGGGCCTGTGCGCCCCGCACCCGGCCTCAGACACCCCCGTGCTCAGAGAGCCATGATTCTGGAAGCCCCAGGCACAGGCTCCGTCTCCTTGCACGTTTCATAGCAAGGGGAGGCCGGGTAACAGTGGCCTCCTCCCGGAAGGTGGCCCTGCCGGGGGCGGGGGGGGGGGGGGTGGGGTTCAAAGTCCGGCGCGAAGCGTGCAAGCAGCCGGGCCGAACGCGGGCCACGGGGACACCAGAGTGGTTCTGCAGGCGAGCAGAGCACTGAACTTCCGGGGCCGGCATCCAGGGGTGCTGCCGAGGCCGTGTTCTGCCCCCCCACCCCCCGAGCTAGTTCACCCTCCTTTCTAGCAGAGGTCGAACAGTCCAGTCCTCCCAAACTCGGCCTAATCGTTCACATAAGTGCGGCAAGAACAGCGACGGGTCGTCTAGGCTCCCTTAACTCTGCTGGGGCTTCTCCTAAAGAACTTCAGTTAAAAGTTTCTTCAATGGCTTCATTTTGGGGAGCGAGTGAAAAGGGGAGATGCAGGGAGAGACAGAGGATCTGCAGCGGACCCTGTGCTGACAGCAGAGAGCCTGGCATGGGGCTCGAACTCACCCTGAGTTCATGACCGGAGCCAAAGTCCGACGCTTAACCGCCCGAGCCCCCCGCCCCCGGGCACGCTTCTCCTAAGGAATTTCAGATGGAGCCTTTAACAGCCGTTCAAGGCCAAGAGCCCCACCAGATGCTCACCCGCCAGCAGACTCGCCTGCAACACCGTCTGCAGCTTGGAGTTCCCTCCCTTCCTGAGTTCCCCAAGACCTGCCGAGGTTCCTGAGCCTGTCGGGCAACGACCTCCCTCATTCACCTGGTCAGGCTCCCGGGAACCCCGGAAGCAAGGTACCAGGCTAGTGTCTTCCAAGGGCTCTGTTGGGTCCGTAAAGTCAACCCTCACTCCCTAAAGCCGTGTGGGCGCCTAGGTCTCAACTACACTTTCCAGTCAAAGCCTTGGTGGTAACAGCCAGTGTTTCCAATGACGTCACAAGAACAGATTGTCCTCAAACTTGTGCGAATAACGAACCGATTTCCTTCTGTTGCCACAAGCCCCAGCCCCGTCCTCCTGGGTATGAACTGACACGGAATTCACCACTCACACCCCCAGGGCCTGTACCTGTTTCACCAGCGTTTTTCCCCGGGGGGAAAGCCTCTTGGATGGCACCCAGCCCCTTCGGCTTCCGAACCAAGCCACATACAGGTCTTAACACCTGCGCTGGTCGGGGAATAAAAGGCCTCCGGGAACCTAACAAGAGCCTGGAATTCATCTTCGGGACCGGGAAGGTTCATGCTGTGTCAGCGACCGCATCCCCCATCACTTTTATCCGATGAACTGAATGACCCCGCCCTGGGCTCTTGCCAGCACCGACCTGCCATCCTCCGGACGTCACGCCGTACTGACGCGGCCGCTGCAGACCGAGGGTGACTCTCGGGGTCCGCAACCTGAGTTCACCTGCCCTGGTTAGATCCAGACCCTGCGGAACGTCTACCCCCACGTGTACGCAGGGATGGGGGAACTACGCGCCAGGAAACGGGGGGAAGAAGCCCGCGGATCCGTAGAGACTAACGGGAGCTTGCTAATCTGTCCCCTGTAACCATCGATAAGCCTTCTCTCTCCCCCAGATTTCAAGGGTTTCTTCAGGTAGGTGTGCATCCAGCTCCAATGCCTATCGGAGCCGGTTCGGTCTGTAGCAGGACCAGCAGACGCTCGGGGCGCCCCCAGCTGCCGACCCTAGAGGGCAACGTTGTCCCTACCCTGGTCTCCACCCCGAAATTCCTCCATTACCAGACGGGCAGTCGGCACACCAGTTTCTGAACCTTCTTTCAAGGAAATAAACTCCTTTCCCTGAGGTCGTGCTTTCCACACGCTAGACAAGACCGGATCCGCATGTTCCGATTTTCTCGCGGGTGCCAGATGCGACATCTTGCCACAGCTGGGAGAGGCCTGGATGGGCTCCTTCCCATCGTCGTCGGCAGGATCCTGTGTTGTTCCCAATTTTCCCACCCGTCCGTCTCGTCTCCCTGCTGTGGGAGTCTCGGCGAAGCCGGTCTCCACCGCGGCTGCCGGAGCAGCAGGTGCGGCCTCCATACCGGCCTCTAAGTGCCGGGCGGGCTGCACGTTCCCAGCCAATCACATTAGCCAAGGGCCGGGGTCCTCTCGAGCAGTGACTGAGGCCACCCGTGACCCCCCAGACCCATGTAACGTACTACGGTGCCCCCGGCGTCGCAGCCGGGACGCCCGACCTGCCACCACCTCGGCCCCTTTGCTCCACCAACGCCACGGACAAGGGGAAGGCCCCCCTCACCCTGGGCAGCCCCCTCGCCCATCCGCGCCTCTCTGGTTTCCGCCTCCTCAGGAGGTGGAGGAGGGTCCGTGTACCCTCCAGACCGAGAAGACCCTTCACTTCCGAAACACACGCACGCCAGCCCACCGCTCGCTGTCGTTCGGGGCGACTTACCGCAGCAGACGACCCAGGACACCCCGGCCACGCTCCGTGCAGGACCGCCCGCAGCCCGCAGCTTTTATGGAGCATGGCCGTGAGGGCCTCTGCGGGTTCTCTGCAAGGGCGCCACCTGTATGCCTGGGGGCGGGGTCTCTGCGAGTTCTCTGCAGGGGCGCCACCTGTATGCCTGGGGGCGGGGTCTCTGCGAGTTCTCTGCAGGGGCGCCACCTGTATGCCTAGGGGCGGGGTCTCTGAGTTCTCTGCACCGGAGGGGAACCCAAGATGGACCTAGGACGCCCCCTTAAAACAAAATTCTGTTGCCCTCAACCCTCTCATTTCCTCCGCACCCGGTGGTCTTAACGAGATTCCCGCCTCCCCCCCCCCCCCCGCCCCGCCCCGTTCCCGTGTTGCTAATCGGTGGGTTCCCAGCACTCACACCCCACACCCATATCCCCTGCCTCGGAAGCGCTCCCTGTGTCCGGCTTCTGGGGTGCCGTGCTCCGATGTCCCCTCCGCCCCCCTCCCCGGGGCCTCCCGGCTCCACGGAGGGGTGCCTCCGGGTCTATCTGCGGAACCCCTTGGTAACTCCGTCCGTCCCCACGGCTCACTTCTGCGCAAGCGCTTCCCAGATCCACCCACTTTTATCCCGTCTCCCTCCCGAGGCTGGCTCGGGAGGGCAGTGACTTGTGTCCGCTTCACTGGCGTCTTCGCGGTGTGGTTCTCAGCCACCGAGCCAGTACCGCCACTCCTGCACTCGTGTTCCCTGGGCACGGCCGAGTTCAGGAACCCTGTCTACTCAGCCACCTGCGGCACACGCCGCGCACCCGAGCCGCTTGTCCTGCGCGAGCATCCATCCGGGCCTGGGACCTGGACACGGGTGCACGCCGTCCTGCCAGGGCTGACTGGGATGCCAGCACACCAGAACAGGAGGGGCCAGCCGCCCGCGTGGGCAGCGGCCGTCAGGCCCCGAGCCCCAGCCTGTGGACGCACCTCAGCGGGCCTGCAGCCGGCGGGTTTCCTTTCTGGGCCCCGGCTGCGCAGGCGCGGCCACCCCACCCTCGTCCGCGCTGCCCAGCCCCCCGCCCCACCCCCTCCCACCCCCTCCCACCCCGCTCCTGTCCGGTACAAGGGTGCGATGGGGGGGTGGGGGAGCGCCAGGGGCAGCCCTCCGAAGGGGGCCTCCACGGTCCCGGCTGCTCTGTGGCCAGCAGCCGGGGCTGCTCCTGGCCCCGGGGCCACCACACCCGCCCTGTAAGTGGCCGGAACACAAGGCTTTGCTCCAGGGCCTTGGAGCTCCTACCTTAATCTGCAGTGTCTCTGCCCTTCCCGGTCCGGCCCCCAGGCCTGCAAGCCGCGGGCGGGCAGTCTGCGCACCTTCTTTCTGGACAACACGTCCCTTGTGTTCCCGCTCACCCGACCTCTGTCTTAAATCCACTCACCGAGTTCCAACCTACACCTCCGCATACCCGGCTGGACGAGCTTCGGCAAATGCCTACACTCGCTCTCTGCCATCGTCAGATTTAGAAAACGTCTCTTGCCTCCCTGCCCCTTTGCGAAGAGTCCTTCCCACCTGGTCCCCAAGCAACCAACGACGTGCCTTCCACCTGCTCTGGGATTTAGGACCACGAAATCCTGCACCCCGTGCTGCTCTGGGCAGAGTGTTTCAAGGACAAACCCACGTGACTGTGTAAGTGGCGTATTTGCTAAGCTGTGTTCCGTCCCATGCGGTTCCATGTTTATTCACCAACGCAGGGATATTTGGGGTGTTTCACACGTGGGGCTAGTACAACTAACTGTAGAAATTTCTGAAGGCTTTACGCGAGTATCTACTTTTATCTCTCGTGGGCAGACACGCGGACACGGGCCTACTAGACCTGCGAGCTAAGAGTCTGACTGGATGGAAGCCGCCCGGGGCCCCGCTCTGTAAGACACGACTCCGGCCGACCCGTGTCTTCACCCATATTTGATGATGTCAGTCTTTTTAATTTTCACAGAATTTTAAAATGTTTAAATTCAACCTAAGATTAAACACACCCATAGCAGTGGGCGTAGAATGTTCTCTCATTTGGGTTATTAACTGCATTTCCCTGCTGGCAAACGATACTGAGCATTTTTTTGCTTGCACACTGGCCGTTCTTACATCTTTTATAAAATACGCGTTCAGGACACTGGGTGGCTCAGTTGGTTGAGCATCTTTTTTTTTTTTTTATGTTTATTTTTGTTTTTGAGAGAGACAGAGGCAGAGCATGAGGCAGAGAGAGAGGGAGACACAGAATCCGAAGCAGCTCCAGGCTCCGAGCTGTCAGCACAGAGCCTGATGTGGGGCTCGAACTCATGAGCTGTGAGACCATGAGCTGAACCGAAGTCAGTCGCTTAACCGACTGAGCCAGCCAGGCGCCCCAATCTCCCTGTCTCTACGCCCTTCCCCTTCTCCTGCTCTTTCAAAATAAAATTTAAAAAGTTCAAATCTTTAGCAAATTTAAAAAAAATTTTGGTCTTATTGAACTGGAAAATGTTTTTCTACCTTCTAGACAATTCTTTTGTCAGATACACGTGCTATGCATTATGCTGCTGTCTCCCAGTTTCCGGCTTGCTGTTTTGTTCTCTTAAGTACCATTCAAAGAGAAGACATTTTTAAATCTGCTGAAGTCCTGTTACCAGGGTTTACTTTTTTCTGGCCAATTTTCTCCGTTTTCTTCTAGCAGCTTGATAGTTTTAACTTTTTCATTTAGGGCGGTGATCTGTTTGGGATTAATTTTTGTGCACCACGTGAGAGGAGGGTCAGTTTCCCACCTCCTCCCCTGTAAGTAGCTCTTTCTGCAACATTTCTTTCTAGAAAAGACCATACTTCACGTCTGTCTTCCCCTACTGAGCTGTCTCGGTACCTTTGTTGCAAATGAACGCACCACATACGTATGAGTCTACTTCCGGACTCCCCAGTTCATCCCAGTGATTTCAACGTGCGCATTTTACACAAAACCAACACTGCCTCCGTCACTGTAGCCTTACAAGTCTCAAAATCGGGCCACGTGACTCTCTTCTTTTTAAAAAAAAATTTTTTTTTAACGTTTTATTTATTTTTGAGACAGAGAGAGACAGAGCATGAACGGGGGAGGGGCAGAGAGAGGGGGAGACACAGAATCCGAAGCAGGCTCCAGGCTCTGAGCCATCAGCCCAGAGCCCGACGCGGGGCTCGAACTCACGGACCGCGAGATCTGACCTGAGCTGAAGTCGGACGCTCAACCGACTGAGCCACCCAGGCGCCCCCACGTGACTCTTTTCAAACTCTGTTCAATCTTTCTCAAAATTGTCTCGGCTGTTGTAGATCATTTTGCATTTCTGTATCAGGACTTAAACCAGCTCCTCAATTTCTAGAAAAGGCTTGCTGGGATTCTGACTGGGATTTCACTAAATCAACAGATCCGCTTGGGAGAAATTGGAAATTTAACATTACATTTTCTACGCCACCAACATATCCCATTTAAGAGCTCTTTTATTTCTAAGTGACGTTCTTTATTTTTCAGTATACAGGTTTTGCTCACGTTTTGTTAACTTTACCCGGAAGTATTTCACGGTTTTGATGCTAATGTAACTAATCACGTGTCTTTTTATTTTATTACTGTACCGCTTCTCTTTTAATTTCGGTCCTAATTGTTCCCTGCTGGTTTGTAGAAATACCGATGATTCGTGTACGCTGGCCTTGTACCTGTTCTCTTGCCCAATGCACGTGAGTCCCAACAGCATCTTGTAGCTGACTTAGCATCATATCATCTGCACATAAACACCATTTTGCTCCTTTCTTTCCAAACGCTGTGATTTTTCTTTCCCCTCCTTTCCTTCTTGTGCTGCCTGGAAGCCCAGTACGATGTTGAATACAAGCAGTCAAATGGACGCGCCTGTGTTGTTTTTGATGGAAAGAAAGAAGCGGTCAGTGTCTGCACCATTAAGTATGGGGTTGGCCGTTAATTTTATGAAGTTGAGATCAACTCCTTCCTTGGCCGAGTTTCTTGAACAGGTGTTTTAATCTGCTAATATTTTGTTCAGGGTTTTTAAAAAAAATTCACGGGGCTCTTGGTCTGTAGATCTCTTGTAACGTCCGTGTCTGGTTTTGTATCAGGATACGGCTGACCTAAGGGGTCTGGGCATCTGTCTTCTCTCCAGGAGTCGTGTACGGTCGGCATCATTTATTCCTTAAACGTTCAGTAGTATTCGCCAAAGCTAAGCGCAGCTCGTACTGTCTCGGGTTTGCCAACATATTTTGGGAAATTTGTAAATTTTTTCAAAGATGTAGAGGAGCATTAGTTCTGGCTACTTTTGCTCATTTTTTTTTTTTTTTTTGAGAAATTGTCAACATTTTTTTTTTTTTTACTGTGGTAAAGTATACGCAGGAAACTTCGCCATTTCAACCATCTTTAATTGTGTAGTGGCGCAAAGTGCGTTCACACCGTTGCGTAGACTTTAATTTCTAAAATCAGCATTTCTTGAACTAGAATTCTTTTTTTTAACTTCAGACGTGCCGTTGAATCTAGCACTGTTTTTACATTAGTTCTTCAAGGTGGATTCATCTTGGGCAACTAAAGCTCTGTGTGTGCCCTCCGACCTTCCCGTGCCCCCCTCCCCCCGGCCCTGGCACCCAGCATCCCGCTCTTGTGGGTCGGTCTTGGATCTCACACGTACACGACACTGTGCGGTGTTCTCTAGTCCCATCATTTGAAGTGTAAAGCTGCCAAGGGAAAGGTTACAAATACGGCCGGGGTTCACCCTCGAAGCCTTGGCTGTACGAGAGTGGTCCTCGCGCACAAGAGATAGCCACTCAGCGCCAACTGCCTCCGTTTCCCCGAGCGGGCCGTCTGTCGCCTGTGCGCACGGGAGAAAGGAGCTCTGGGAGGCTGCTCTGATGAAAAAGCGCTTGAAACAAAGACACAGAGTAAACGGCCTTGTATAAAATAACAATTTTTATTCCTAGAAAATATTTCACACTAACTGAACACATGCACACACGCACACGATACGTAACCACACGCTGAGTAATTTCCTTTTAATAAATGGACCACATACTAATATATTACAATTTACAGTAGAGGTTTTGAAGACACAATGGGCGAAAGCTTGGTCATTCGTTTATAAACCTTCCATAAATTACAAAAGAAAGGCAGTCTGAAAAGTATGTACAAAGAGTAGAAACAATTTACAAGTGGACAAGAATTACAAAATAGAAACCATCGAATACATCTGCCGGCAACTTTGCAAGTCTCTTGTTCGAGTGCCAGTGGTGAACAGACTGAGATGTCGGGGGCTGTACGTGTGGCCTGTGCATCGTGGGGGCTGCTCTACTGTGTGTTGCTCGCTGCTGGGGGCTGTGTGGGGGGAGGCGGGCACCGGACAAACACGGAAGCAACAGAAATGCATTTGCCACGAGAGGGGACACGGAAAGCCATGAGCCTGGTCAGCTTCCTGGCAGGTTGGAGGAGTGGGACTTGTCCGAACAAAGTCCCTCCCTCCCTCCCCCCCTCTCTCTCTCTCTCTGTTTTTGAATGATGTGAGTAAGTAAACATTTCTTTTCTGTGTTTCTGTGTTACCCGGCTGGCTTGGAAAGACGAGAAGCCGGGATTCGGAACGCACAACTCGATTCCGGAGCAGTGTGTCTGTGGGGGTGACGAGCGCCGAATGTACAACACGTACGAAGTGCACACCGTAGATTTTATTGGACGGTACAAACCATTGTGCGTTTATAAGGCAGAACATCAAGGCGGTTGAACTAGGAGTTTCAAGACCAGAGTTAGAGTGAGTTGTGCGTCATGAGGCAAGCATTCTGGAAAGGGGGTCAAGGTGGAAACCATTCCTTTAAGGGCGGATGACAAATGCACAGAGACCGGAGGAGCCCGAGGAGCCCCTGGCCCCCCGCGTGTGTGCAGAGGAGCCCCCCCACCCCCGGCCTCCAGGCAGCCCTCGGGCAAGAGCGGGGGGGGGGGGCGGGGGGGAGGGAGTGGGGGGGGGGGAGGCTGGGGGGAGGGGCACCAGCAGCTCTTTGTCCTTGCGGTGGCCTTAAAGTGCGCGGTGGCGCAAAGAGCGTTTCTCTACCGGTGTCAGGGGAGAAGAGTGTTTGTTTAGGAAGGTACTTGAGTCATGAAAGCCCTGGTTTGGAATTAAGGAGCATTACGGAGGTGTGGGAGTTGTCCAGAAGCACACGGGTCATTTCACTGCACCCAGCCTTTTCAGCAGTTTCTTGCCTTTGGAAAGCAGCCCCTTTTTCTTTTTCGAGGACATTCCCCTGCCTCTCCCAGGACTACCAGTACCCACAGATGACGCAGGTGACCCCGAATGGAGATGGGCTGAGGGGGATGACGCTCTCCTTGCTGTACCTGAACCCTCGGGAGGAACCTAGTAGGTACAGTGTGACAGTTTATTGAGTGCGTGCGCGCCAACAACATCCATCCACTCGGTGACACCACACCGTCCCCGTCTCCCACCAGGCAAGACAAGGGGCGGCCCGCAGCTTCCCTCGGGGTGGAAAGGGGGCCCCGCAGCGGGCCCGAGGGGGACGGCCTGGCCACCACCGGCTGCTTGGCCGTCACTTTGTCTTCGGGGCCGGGGGGCGGCCGTTGCTCCGGCAAAACAAAGCTGGGTAGTAATTTACTTTGTAAGTCAAGACCAAATGCGGGAGCGTGGGAGGTGGGGGTGCCGCTTTGAGCGGAAGTGGCCGAGGACCCCTCGGCATCGCACGAGCGAACGCTCTGAAAGGGGGCTTCGGGGGCTCGGCTATGGAAGTGCGGACCGTGGCGGGGACGTCCCCGGGGGGCGGGCCGGGGGGGGGGGGGGTTAGTGGGCTACAGCAGACGGCACACCGGTTGAAAGAAAAGAAAAACTAAAATGAACCTCAATTGCAATCAAAGGAAGCGTCAAGCCCTTGTCGCCTTTCATCATTTCCAAGCGACTGGAGATGAGGTTTTGCCAACACAGCGCGCGCCGCGGTGCCTGCGGGTCCTCCGCGCGCTGGCACCCGGTGCGTCCCGTCCCCGTCCCCCGTCCCCGCGCTCGACGCGCCGGAGACCCGGGTCCTCCGCCCCGCACCCCTCGCCTCCCCGGCCGCAACCTCTGCCCAGCACGGGTGTTCGGGAGCCAGCAGGCACACGAGAGGCGCCAAGGGCCCGACGCTTGCTTGGATTTAAAATCAAGGTCTCGTTCCAATGGAAAACACCTAGTAAAGCATCCCAAAGGACACCTGAAGATACCATCTATGCGTCTGAGGCAATCATTGGAGCTGCATGTGTCGCAAAGCTCAGTGCTGCACCGGGGCCCCCGCCCGTGTGCTCGGAACACGTGTTTGTGCTTTGGCGAGGAGGCTCGGCTCGCTCGCGAGAGAGAGGTACGGTGGCCCGAGCGAAGCTCGCCTGGCACGCCAGCCGGCCCGGGGCGTGTTCGGGGCCAACGCTAGGCGGCCGCACGCCCACTATTCATCTGCTTGATCTCGAGTTAACGTGTTTGAGAGCGAGATCTCCTAGAGTAAACAGAGTTGTGAGCTTGTGCTTTTTCCGAGGGGGCTAACGATGCGATATGCAGCTTCAGTTATGAGGAGACATTGGAACATTCTCTATGTAAACAAACAATTAGCCTGTTAAGAAATATGTTCCCAATGTTGGCCTTTGAAATGTTCTTAATGGAGACAGTGGGAAATGATTTTTCGAGACGATTATTCTACTGCAGATTCAGTTGCTTTACAACTGAGGCCAGTAACGGCCTGAAGTTTTAGGTCCAATGAGTTTTTGAGACATATTTCTTTTTTTTTTTTTTAAACCCCACAGTGAAGCCTTAAGTCTACTGCACTCGTCCGTGTAAGGTAGCTTAAGTTGGTATCTTTATAGGTATCTTCAGCTGCTCACTTACGTGAAGGGCTACAGTGCCTGATTAGGGTGTGAAATGAACACTCTTCTTCTGTTTCCAAGCAGATGAGCAAAGAAATAAAAATATATATATATAAAAATGTAATATATAAAAACTGGCAGTGATGGAAAAAAATAAAAATGAGACACTACACACGAATGTAATCTAATAGTCAGTTACGCTCGAGGAGCCCTCGGGTCTGTGGTAAGAGATCTGAAACCCTGGCGGGGCAGGCGGCCGCCAGTGCCCCCTGGACGGAAGGACTGGCCGACCCCTTCGCTCTCAACCGAACCGGAATGTGCGTCTATGCTGTAGGACGGGGGCTCCCTTGGTGAGGAAAGGCGGATTTGGAAGAATCGAGAGGGTCTGTTTTGGCGAACTAAACAAGCTTGCGTAAGAATCTCGAGGCACAACCCCCAGGGAAGGGCGGAGACAAAAAAAGATACAGAAATACCAGCACAAGGACTGTGGCAGGCCGTACGTGGCAGAGCGGGACACAAGTCAAAACTGCTGGGGGCGTGTGCTTACCCGTTTGGCCTTGGAGCGCGGCGGTGCGTCTCGGGAGTAGTGACAGGGCGCGTCGGAAAGGTAGACCTCCACGTCGTCAGGCACTTCCTCCAGGAAGTTGGAAGGGACAAGGCCTTTCTGCCCATTAAGTTCCCCCTGGAAGCACAGAAGAACGAGTTACCCTGTTTTTCCGGAACCCGACTTCCTGCTCCAGCAGAGGGAGGGAAGCTTCGAGCCGCGTGGCCCGCCGGGTCTGTTCTGGTTCAACAGCGGAGGAACTTCCAAAGGGACCCCGGTGTGTCCAAACCCACCCTGGTCACGGGCACAGCCTCACGACACGCCGACCAAGCTCCCCGGGGTCTGGCGTCTGGCCAGTCTGGGCTGACGCCGAGGCACCTGTGTCTCGGGCAAGGGGCAAGGGGCAAGGGGCCCGGGGCCACTCCTGGGCACCACGGGCTGGGATGCCCTCACGGAGCGGCCGTCGACCCCGGCTGCCCTCAGAATCCCTACGGAGCCTTGAAAAACACCATCCGTGCGGCACACGGGTCCAGACGGACCGAACCCATCCGGGGCGATGTGACGTGCGGGCAAGACGGGGAGCTACTGATCCGTCCACACACGTCATCTCTAAAAATCCAAACAACGTGGGCAAATGAAAGCACCTGCTGACCCCTCCTCGGACGATACTGCTTCCCTTCCAGAACGTCCTCTCCTTTCCATATCTACACAGGTCGCCATCCACGGGACATCTGTACCCAGCAGGTCACAGCCACCTAGTGGCTTCTTCCCCACCACCCCCAATACAAACCTGTCCCCGCGGTGCCCAGAACCAAGTCCCAAACTGGTGACCCCGGTGTGCATGGGAATCTGCGTCCCTCTTCACAAGTCTAGGAAACGGCGGCATGGACGGGCAGCCGACTGCCTCAGAACCAGAAACTGCGCCCAAGGACACGGCCAACAGCGTGAAAAGGGAACCTACAGGATGGGAGGGTATCTGCCAGCCATTTATCTAGGAAGCAGCTAACGCCCAGAATGCATCAAGCGCTCTCAACACCACAACAAGAAACCGATTAAAAAACGCACAGGCGCCTGGGGGGCTCCGTCTGTTAAGCAACCGACTCTGGATTTCAGCTGACGTCATGATCTCACAGTGTGGGGGTTCAAGCCCCACTTCAGGCTCTGCACTGACGGCACGGAGCCTGCCTGGGATTCTCTGTCTCCCTCTCTCCCTCCTCCTCCCCTGCCTACGCTTTCTCAAAATTAATACACGTTTTTAAAAACGGACAAAGGACTTGCATAGACACTTCCCCTGAGAAAAGACACATAAATGGCCACCAAGCACATGAGAAGATGCTCAACATCGATCGACATGAACGTCTTAGAGAAACGTAAGTCAAAATCCCAGGATACCACCTCACATCCGTTAAATGGACAGGACAGAAAACAAAATCAATTAAAGAGAAAAACGACCAGAAAATAGTGTTGCCGAAAACACGGACAAGCCGGAACCCTCGTGTGCTTGCTGGTGGGGACGTGGGACAGAGTGGCTGCCGGGGGCAAAACCGTCCAGCAGCCCCAGTTGAACGCAGAAGCACCACCCGACCCAGCGATTCCACTCCTGGGCCCAGACCCCCGAGAGCTAGAAGCAGGGTCCGAGGGACGTGTCCGTGCAGCACGCTCACGACTGTGTACTTCACGGGAGCCACGTGCCCCTGATGGGGGTGAACGGGGAGCCAACCCGTGTCCCCACCGGGGAGCAGTACTCGGGGGCGGACACGTGCTACGACGCGGGCGGCCCCGCGGGACTCGTGCCTGGTGAAGGCGGGCGGAACAGAATTCACGCGGTGACCGCATTTCCACGAGGCCCCGACAGCAGGCGGGTCCACGCGGAAGGAGGGCAGACGGGGGGGCCGGGACCGGGGGTCGGGGGGTGGGGGAGGGTAAAGGCTAACTGTGTTCAGTGGCGACGGAGTCTCGGGTTTGCGGGACGGCGACCGTGGGGCGTCTGCGTCACGCCGGGAACGTATCCACCGCCACTGAACGGCACGCCTGACGACGAGGACGGCCAATTGTACGGTTTTTGCGATTAAAAATAAAACTTAATTAAGCAAGAGAGGCGGCCCCAGGTACCTCCCACGTCTCCCCAGCAAGAACTCTCGCTGGGCCCGGGACGCACATGCCCGGGGGCACCTGCCCTGGCTTCGACCCTGGAGACCCCTCTCCCCTTTCTGGCGACCCCCCAATCCTCCTTCCTGAGGCCTCAGCTAACTTTCTTCAGCGTCCCTTAGACTCTCTCTAGGACACGTGCCCCCGGGCCTCTGCTCACATCGAGGGTCCCCAGTCACATCTCCACGCAGGCACTCAAGCGTCTCTGCGGCCCAGACGTCTCTCAGGAAACCCGGCCCCACCAGACTCCCCGGCAGCATCAGAGAACTCGGCTCCTTCGGGTGAGGCCGCGGGCGGCTCGCGTCTGGGGGACGTGGGACCGTGTCCCGTGTCCCGTGGGAACGCACAGCCTCACGCTCAGCTCCCTGGTGGTGCCGTGTTCACCTCACGCAGGCCTGCGGCTCCCCGACCCAGGACGGCCCTGTGCACGCTGGCGTCCAGGCGGACCCCTGCTCCGGGCCTCCCACAGGCCGTCTTAGGAACGCTCGCGTTGGAAGTGCTCACGACCCCCTCATGGTCGCCCTCTCTGCTACGTGCTGCTGCATCTGACCTTCTGGTGGCCACTAGAATCTTCCAGGATCAACGGCACGGAGGCCGCTCCGTCTTGGAGAGGGTCAGATGTCCTCCAGCTCGCTATTTGCCAAAGCACGTTTTCCTCTCCAGCGTGTCCTTACGCCCGTGTTCCCAAGGGCACCCATCACCTGAGGCAGAATCTGGGGGTCCTCCCCGGACGACACTCTTACCCCAACTAATGGCCTGAGCTCTGGGTGATACAGACGCCAGCTGCTGTCCACTTTCCTCCGTCTTTTGGCCCAGCCCGCAGCCTGTGCCCTGGCCTCTGGGGCCCCCACCGCCCTTCAACCACCTGCACGACAGGAAGCCTGGCATTGTCCCACTCACAGACCCTTTAGAGTCTCATCCAGAAGAAACGGGACAAAGCGTGAGAGGCCTCACTAGTCAGGACCTGCACGAAGTGAGGACCCTTGAGTCCCACGTGCCTGAAGCCGTGAACTCGTTGGACTCAAAGAGAAACCTGCCTCACAAAGGACTTGATGGTTTCCCAACCATTCTGATAAAATAAAGGGGGTGGTGGGGAGGCTGGTGCAAGATGGGGGCCCTGTCCCCAAGCCACCACTGCACCAGGCCCCCCGCAGTCCTGCCAGCTCCGTGGGCTCGGAGGGCAGCTCTCACAGGAGGCGCCCAGCGCAGAAACGCTAAGATCAGCCTGTCGGTGGGCATTCTTAATAAAGTAATTGTAATAAAACTCTTTTCCTCAGCAAATGCCAGGAGCCATACCCCCAGGAGCACCAAGGGGGGAGGCCGGGCCCCCAAGGCGACTGGGTGGAGACCCAGAGCCCGGGCCAACGCTGCCAACAGCCATCAGCCCAGAGGACGGTCGGGGAGGAGTTCTACATTCTGTCGGTGTGAAATCATTAACTTTGCTCACTCGTATTTCTTTCTTCTCCTGTATGAAAACACATTTGTTACCTTACAAATAATCAGAAAGTTAACTTGTTTGGTATGTGTCTGGATGGAAGAAAATCTTAAAGACAAGAATGTGGGAGGGCGCCTGGGCGGCTCAGTCGGTTGAGCGTCCAACTCTTGGTTTCAGCTCAGGTCACGAGCTCACGGTTCGTGGGTTCAAGCCCCGCATCGGGCTCTGTGCTGGGAGCGCGGAGCCTGCTTGGGATTCTCCCTCTGCCCCTCCCCGCTGCTCCCTCTTTCTCTCTCTCAACATAAACAAACTTCAAAAGACAAAGACCGTGAATACATGTGCCGTGTTCACGGCTTACACACGTGGGAACTACCCCTCACAGAGGGGAAGGGGCAGCGCGGCACACGGCACGGCCTTTCTGCATTAGACGGGACCCCGCGGAAGGGACACGGGGCAGGCGGGCCTCTCGGGGAGCCGAGCACACAGCGCGCACCCAACTTCAGGGGCGAGAGTATCGATCGCGAGGCGGTGCTTCCTGGGGGCTCCGGAAACTTACGTAATAGAAGCCATCTTCATCGATTTCACCGAACACGGTAATAATGTCTCCCGTGCAAAACGTAAGCTCCGCCTGTAGAGACGAACATCAAGTTAGTGACACTTTCCCGCACAAACCAGTAGGGTTTTTGTTTTTTCTCGGTTCTTCACGATTGCCCTACTGGCTTCTTTCTTCTCGTTATTTTGGTGTGGAGCCACTCCCTCAGTCGTCGGGGAAGAAAGGCAGGAGGCCGCCGAGCGCCTGTAAGCACAGCTCAATGTGAGGCCCCCCCAAAACGAAAAGCGCCCCGGCGCCGGGTCCGAGGCCACAACTCGAGACCGCTGCTGGGCTCCCCCGGTCGCCGTTCTTTGAAAGTAGTCAAATAGTTAACTGGAAAAACCCTGATCTCCAGGGAGACGTTCTCTGCAGACTGGGGACCGTTACATAAATTACCGCCCCCCCCCCCCCCCCGCACTGAGCGCCAAAACAATCTTGACTCAGTTCTTAAATGCCACTCCGCTCAGTGCCAGGCAGTGGTGGAGGGCGTGAGAAAACAGGAGCACGTGAATGCAGTTTATCTCCGGACCTGGAAACGAGGGAGGGAGGCGCGCATCTAAGCGCCACCAGGCCTGGCGCACGAATCAATCTGCACGGAAGTGCCTGGTGAGTCAGTCGCACTCCACGTCTGCACCACGAGCTGGGGGCGGGTCCCCCTCCGAGTCCCGGAGCTTCGTGGCCACACCGGCCCAGGCCACGTGCAGAGAGGACACCGGGCCTGTCCCTCGGCTTCTTGCGTGTCGGGGCGGGGAGGGGGGGGCGGCGGCGGGAGGGGGGACGTACTGCTCTGCTTTCCCTCGGGCTTTATTTCCCTCGTCAAGACGACCCTCCGGGGCCACCCCCGGCAGACCAGGATCACAGCTGCTCTGCCCGGAGCATCGCGGATGGGGACCTCCCGGCCACAGCAGTGACCTTGGTCAGCACCTGCTGTGCTCTCTCTGTCTCCTCCCTCCTGGCTCCCTAACACCATTCACCGCTCTGGTAGCGCCCCCTGTGGACGGTTCCAGCGATGGCGGGAGGCCAGATCCCGGTTTCCCGGGGCAGCACCGCAGTGAAACCGCGCTCCGGGTACCTCGACATCGATGTTCGGTGAGCTTTCCCTGGGGTCGTAGTCATACAGGGCCACCACCCTCCGAGTCGCCCCCGGGTGCCGGCCGCCTCTTCGGCTTCTCTCTGTTTACACACAAGAAGAAAGCCGTCGTGTGGTTATTTCGAAAGGAGAGGTGCCCCCTCCCTTGCCCCAAGCAGCACAACAGGCTGCACTTGGCCGCTGGGACCAGACCCGCACCCTCTCAAGGGGGCCGGTCGCCCTGGGCTGCATGTTCTAGTATCTCTGCTCGGGCACAGCCCTCCCACCCCCAACCGCCAACATACACACACACACTGCCAAGGACACTTTCCTTTCCCTGGCGTGTCCATCAGGCCGGGAGACAGGTGAAAGCAGAGATTCTCCGGAATAATAAATCTAAACGATTTAGAACGTTACTCCTGAAGGAAGTTGGCATTTGTGCTTTTCTTCCAAACACAGCCAGCCACTCTGCGCCTAGAATTGGTTTCTGGAATTCGTACAAATGAAAACCATGGAAGGCAGGTATTTTGAAAGCACCTAAAGTTGGTTCTGTGCCCTGTCAGTGGTTTTCAGCTGGCACAGGGCCCGGCTGTGCAAAGGTCCAGAGATCACCCACACCTCGGCTCCTGCCCAAGAGGCACTGCTTAATTTAGAGAAAGCAGGGCACCGTTGTAGGGCCTGTGCACATGCTTCCTTGAAACAGAGAGGAGAGTTATTCCAGGGATCGATTAGAGCCCTCCCGGGCTTGTTAGTTTTCCAGGGCAAGTTGCAAGTATGAATTCCTGCAGGTGGCAGTAACAATGAAATTCACCCTTTCCGGCATATGCTGGGTAAGCTTTGAGGAGCTCACACGGTCCTATAACCACAGCTGGCAGCAATCAAGGTGGACAGTTCTGTCACCCCCCAAAATCGCCGGGTGCTTCTCTGATGTCACCTCCAGCCCCAGGTAACCACCGGTCTGCTTTCTGTCCGGAGACTTTTACCTTTCCAGAACAGCCTTTAAGTGGAATCATCCCAGATATAGTTTTTTTAGAAAGTGGCTTCTTTCGTGGGGACAATGCACCTGAGACCCACTCGTGTGACCGCGTGTATCAGCAGTCCTACTCTCCCGCGCGAGGAGCAGCCCCCGTGTGGACGCACCAGTTCCCCGATCCGCCTACCAGGGGAAAGGCACCTGAGTGTCCCGCTATGGGTGGTGCCCAGGCAAGCCCCCTGTGAACACCCTGCGCAGGATTTGAGTGGGAAGTTCTATTCCTGTGGGGTGAGCACTCAGCGGGGGAGCGGGGGAACTGTGCCGGAAGTGTGTCTAGCCTCGGAAGGACCTGCACACTGACTGCAGAGACGCCCCACGCGGGTTCACCTCCGGCGGACGGTGTGCTGGCTCCACATCCCTCCCACGCACGGTGCGCCCCCGTGGCTGTGCCCGTGGGTGAGTCCTGGCTCCCTGCCATGCCTTTAACTTGCATTTCACTAATCACGTGAAGCATCTTTCCACGTGCTTGTTTCCACGTGTCCTCCTTGGTGAAGGCTCTCTTTAATCTTTTTTCTTTTATTTATTTATTTTGGGAGAAACCAGGACAGAGAGTGAGCAGAGGAGGGGCAGAGAGAGACGGGGGGGGGGTGGGGGGTGGGGACACAGAATCCAAAGGAGGCTCCAGGCTCTGAGCTGTCAGCTCAGAGCTCGACGCGGGGCTCAAACTCACAGACTGTGAGATCGTGACCTGAGCCGAAACCAAAAGTTGGACACTTAACCGACGGAGCCCCCCAGATCTCTTCAATCTTTTGTCCCCGTTTTTATTGGTCATTTGCTTTCTCGTTGTTGAGTTTTGAAAGCTTCTTATGTGTCCTCTGGATTCAAGTCCCCCTTCAGCTGGGTCACGTGCAAATCTTTTCCCCCAGCCTGTGGCCTCTCTCTTCCTTCTCTTCACGGTGTCTTTCTCAGCCCAGAACAACTCGATTTCCGTGAAGTCCAACATCAGAATTTTCCTCTTCCGTGGCACGGTTTTAGTGTCACATCAAAGACAGTGCTGCCTGACCACCACCAAGTTTTTCCATGTTTTCTTCTAGAACTTTCACGGTCTTAGTTTTTATATTTAAGACCGTGTTCAGTTTTAAGTTAATTCTTCTGGTTTGGTGGGAGTATGGCCCGAGCTTCATTTCCCCACCGAATCAGCACCTGTTATGGAAAAGAGTGTCCTTTCCCATTGAACAGCCTCTTGACCGTGGATGAGAATCCGTGGACGGTCTTATGTGTTGGTCCGTTTTGTGGACTCTGTTCCGTTCCATTGATCTGTGTGCCTGCGTGTCCTCCGACTCCACCCTGTCTGGATTCGTCTCCCTGTATGGTCTTACAATCCCGTTAACGTCCACTCTTCTTTTAAATCTGCTTGGGCAACGGTAGTTCCTTTGCCTTTTCAGACACGTTTTTGGCTTAGCGTATCGATTCCAAATAAATCCCTGCCCAGACGTTGACTGGGGTTGTGTTGCATCCACAGGACAGTCTGGGGATGCGGGACGTCTCGCCGCCCCAAGTCCGGGAACACGGCGCCTCCATGCACTTGGGGATCTTGAGCGCACAGATCCCGCACCCATCTCGTTAGACTCACCCCTCCCCCTTTCGTGTCTCTGTTGCGTTACCATAAATAGTATTACTTCTTAAATTTCCATTTCAAATTTTTCACTGCTAACATTTGGAAAGACAACTGCTTTTGCATCCAGTGACCTTGCTTTAATAAACTCACTAGTTAATTCACGGGATCCTTTGAGATTTTCTAGATTTTCAGGTCACCTGTGAGTAGAAAACGTTGAACATCTTCTTTTCCGGTCCGTACACCATTCCCTCCTGTCTCCCCGCGCGTGGTGCCCGAAAGGGACTGAGAGGCAGACACCGTCGTCCAGCCCCAGCCGCGGGAGGGGCGTACTCAGTCCGTAGCAACTAGATATTTCCTAGTGCTAGAAACGGACGTGGTATCTCAGTCTGGTTCCTTCAGAAGTCATGTTTAGGAAAACAGAATAAAATAGACATTTAATCTAACCGATCACATGGATCGAGCTGGTTTCTGGCAGAGCGCTTGTTGGCTTTCCGGCCCGCGGCATACGGAGCCCGCTCCCCCTCTGAACCGGGCACGTGGCTCTGGGGACAGAGGCGGCGTGTACTCAGACGGCTTCAGCCTCGTGGACTTGACCCGGGCAGCACATTCACAGGAGGCCTCGACTATCAGATGTGGGTTCTAACTTCAAATGGTGCGTTCGTTCCCACCAAAGAGACTGAAACGCGTTTGATGTGATTTTGTGACTGTCCTTAAAAATATGCGTATTCTTTGAGTCGTTCAGTTTTGTCTCTGAAATCTCATTTCGAGCGAAGTTCACCTTATGTTTTGAAGTATTAAAACCTTAAACACGAATGGCATCAAACGGATCTGTCTCCTATTTAGAAAAAGCAAAGGCGCTTCTAATGAGATTTTTCCTGCACGTGGGCAAAATCACAGATCACACACATAATGTTGCTTAGAGTCACTGAAAATAGTCTGCTGTGTGTTCACGGGTGCTCGCGGACTGGTTCGTGATAGGCGGGGTCATCGGGTCCACGTTACAGGTGCGAACCCTTGATGGCTTCTGGAGAAGCAAGCGAAGAGCGTGGCAAGACCTCATCAGACTCTGGGACTTCACCACCGACGGGCTAACGTTCGAGGCACGTCACCGACGTCTCAGTCCGTCCGCGCTGCCGGGACAAAACACGGTCACTTCTCACAGCTCTGGAGGCTGGACGTCCGAGACCAAGGCGCCGGCAGATTCGGGGTCTGGTGAGGACCGGCGTCCTGGTTCACAGATGGCATCTTCTCGCCCTGTCCTCACAGGGTGGACGAGGCAAGGGACGTCTGCGGAGCGTCTTTCAGAGGGCAGGAATGCGCCTCCGACGGCTGCACGATCGTGACCTCAGCTCGCCCCAGACGCCATCGCCGTGGGGTTTACATCATAACTTAAAATTTTAGGGGGACGCAACATCCAGTCAAAAACACCCTCAGAGCGGTAGTCTGTTTTCTAGACGGGACAGACTTTAAGTAAGGCTACACTTCATCTTCCATTAGAAAATCTTCTGTGTCTGCAGGGATATGTCGAGCACATATGCCCATAAAGCGTGTAGGACTGTCATGACCTGGTTTGTAGAGTGGATTTTGCCCCAAAAACTGGATGGTTAACTTTCGGATTCTCTTGGGACGTTCATTTGATTTTTAATGTTTATTTTCAAGCGAAAGAGAGAGAGATGAGGGTGAGCAGGGGAGGGTGGGAGAGAGAGGGAGACACAGAATCCCAAGCAGGCTCCAGACTCCTAGCTGTCAGTGCAGAGCCCGACACGGGGCCTGAACTCACGAACTGCGAGATCGTGACCTGAGCCGAAGTCGGACCCTCAACCCACTGAGCCACCCAGGCACCCCTCCCCCGTGATGTTTAAACGTCACAGACTGGACCCCGCCCACAGGCCTCGGGCGCCCGAGAGCCCGTGGCGTGGCTACGGAGCGCCGGGCAGGGGCGGGGGTGAAGGGAGGTGCAGGTGAACAGGGGCCGGTCTCTTACCTATTTTCTCCACAGGTGTGTTCAGAGGAAGGAACCCTTGCCTCAGAAGCTGGTCCATCATATCCTCGTCGTCGGCTTGGATCTCTGAGACCATGTTGCAGGGAATAAGGCCGAGCCGGGCACAGGTCTCCCCCCGGTAAAAGCCGTCGGCGTCTTTGTCCCCATACACCTGGAGCCGGTGTGAAAGGCCAAGGCGGCAGGACCGTGGGTTCACAAGCGCCTCAGCCCTGCCGGCACGTCGTCAGAACACGCTCGAACGAACGAGACCGCGGTCACCCACGCGTGCCCCACACAGCTGCGCTCCTGCCCTCGGCCCCCGAGTTTCCGCCCCAGGGTTTGGACGACACTGCTCTCCCCATCAGCTGGTGGCGGTGGGGCCACAAGTCGGGGCTCTGGCTCCACTCTGTGCGCGGCCTGCGTATCTGAACTCACACAGCAAAAGCCGCGTGCGATGACCCCACCCGCGGAGAGGACGTCTAGACCCCACGCGGCGGCGTCTCCGCCCGCAGCAAGTGGCTTCCTCCGCCAGACGGTGTGGCGTGTCAGGATTCCAGAAGGTAGGAATGTCATCTAACCCAGAGCTGTTCATCACTCTCTGGGGTCACAGCACCACGCTTTAAGGGCGTGTCTTACTGGACACGTATCATAACCACGTTCAAACGCAACTTGGCGTGCCCTCTGGGGAACCCGAAAACCTAGGGCTCAAGGGCTCCCTGTTTCCCTCTGCTACTGAGCACCAGGCTTTCTCTCCAGCTCCTACTTCAGACTCACGACGTCCCTCCTCTCTGCTGCTCAGCAGGCTGGATATTTAATGCACCAGAAAAAAGCCAGCCATTGGGACGAACTAAGGAGCCAAGGTATGGTGAGACCGCTCCCCCCTTCCTCGGGTGCCCCCACCAGCCCTGCAGCCCCCAGCCAGGCCCCCAACTTGATGATCTGTCCCCCCAGGTGCCCCACCAGCCCAGTGGCCCCCAGCCGAGCCCCCACCTTGAGGATCTGTCCCCCCAGGTGCCCCACCAGCCCTGCAGCCCCCACTTTGATGATCTGTCCCCCCCAGGTGCCCCACCAGCCCTGCAGCCCCCAGCCGAGCCCCCCACCTTGAGGATCTGTCCCCCTGGGTGCCCCACCAACCCAGTGGCCCCCAGCTGAGCCCCCACCTTGATGATCTGTCCCCCCAAGCGCCCTACCAGCCCTGCAGCCCCACCTTGATGATCTGTCCCTCCCCCCCAGGTGCCCTACCAGCCCTGCAGCCCCCAGCCGAGCCCCCCTCCTTGATGATCTGTCCCCCAGGTGCCCCACCAGCCCAGCGGCCCCCAGCCGAGCCCCCACCTTGATAATCTGTCCCCCTCGGTGCCCCCCCCCCAGCCCAGTGGCCCCCAGCCAAACCCCCACCTTGATGATCTGTCCCCCCAGGTGCCCTGCCAGCCCTGCAGCCCCCACCTCAATGCTCTGTCCCCCCCAGCCCTTCAGCCCCACCTTGATGATCTGTCCCCCCCAGGTGCCCCATCAGCCCTGCAGCCCCCAGCCGAGCCCCCCACCTTGATGATCTGTCCTTCCTTAAAAGGAAGCTCTTCTTCTGCAGCATCCGGATTTGGGGACATGGTGAGGGGGTCATAGTCAAAAAGAGCCACAAAGATTCGGGCTGGGAGCTCTTCTGTACCAGGGTCTGTTTCCGACTCTTCATAGAAGTCTGGAGAAAGGTGGTCTCGCTCACTGTATTCATCTGGGAGCAGGTGGGGACAAAGACAGAATGCTAGGTGATTCCTGCCCTCCATGCCCCCCCCACCCAGCCCCTCATTGACTCAGAAATGTGTGCTGTTAATACGAAATATGGCTCAGGGAATAAGGATGGCTGAGACACTGGAACTCGTCTTTTAAAAGAAGTCTGCGGTTAACGTGGGGACCGACACCAGTGGGTCTGAGTGGCAAATCGCTGTCATCAAGCACCAGTATGAAGCCCCGCCCCGTGTGAGTCCGTGACAGGTGGGTGATGCTGGGCGGCCTCACCAGCCGCAGACCCGAGCGAGGGGTCAGTGGGGTTGGACAGGCCATCCGCCACCATGCAGAGCGCCACCCGTGTCCACAGCAGGCGAGGACAGCGCCTTCCTCTCGTGACCGAGACACATTTGTGTGTGCGTCTGGGGTCATCCGCTGAGCTGTCCGCTCAGCTCTAAATATTTCAGCAGAGGGGCGCCCGGGGGGCTCAGTCGGTGAAGCGCCAACTTCGGCTCAAGTCATGATCTTCCGGTTCATGAGCTCGAGCCCCACGTCGGGCTCTGGGCTGACCGCTCAGAGCCTGCAGCCTGCTCCCGATTCTGTCTCCCTCTCTCTCTGCCCCTCCCCCACTCATGCTCGGTCTCTGTCTCTCAAAAATGAATAAAACGTTAAAAAAATTAAATATTTCAGCAGCAACAAATGCACTCTTCACAAAACTCCCCTATCATCCAGCTGCTAAAAATTATTCTTTGAAATCCTATTATGTTCGCATATATCAGATATCATCGTCGATGTCGCTGTATACGTCATCGTAGGGGACCACGCTCCCACGGCAGCGGGAAGCGAATGGGAACCGCCACTGAGGCAGAGCATAGGCGGCTCACACAGCCAGCCAGGCCCCTGGCGACCAGGACCCCGACGGGAGGACGCCACAGGGACGCAGAAAAGACAGGAGACCAAGTGAAGAACCAAGCCACTCGGTTTCCTTCACCAGAAAAAAAAAAAAAAAAAATTAGTTGAAAAATAAATAAAAAGCACTTTAGCAGCCGAAAAAGTGGACTTTTAAAATGCAGTGCACTGTTGACGTTATTTAAATTGGGGACCCTTTAAGGACGCCTAGATAATCTAGAAATTCAGTGATTTCTCTTCTGCCAGGGAACAAAGCTTGTCAACGCAGGGCGTCATTCGTGTCCTAAGTTTTTATTTTGTTTATGGTCAATGGAAAGACCTCAGGCGTTTCCCCGTAATTTTCAACGTTACCTAACTGAAATCGTGGCAAGCTACATAAGCCACCCCGTGGCCTCCGCGGATCTCGGGTGAGCGCGTGCAGGGGGGAGGCGGAGAAAACCGTCAGCAGCACGAAGGCGGCCGGCTTCTACTCCGGGCAGGTGGCTGGTCCGCAGAAGGGGCCCGGTGCCCGCGACAGCACAGCCAGCAGCGCCCTGCCCTGGGCAGACAACGGAGAACCGCCGGGAAGGCAGACTCACTCCCAGGGGTTCTCGGCCGTCTCCGATGGCCAGACAGAGCGAGGGCCGGGGACTAGGTCCGCTCCTAGGCGGAGGCTGGCCACGACGGCCATCGTCCTTGAGGGTCTCGAGCCACCCCTGCGGTCTGCACTGGCCTGCACACCCTCGGAAGCTGGCCCGGCTCAGGGACCCTGACGGTGTCTACACTGCCCGAGGCACGGAGGCCAGGGCAGGCATCCGAGGCTGGGTCCCAGCGAAGGCTCCAGCCGGAGTCTCCTGAAACGGGGGGAGACCACGGCAGAACTGCCCACCTGCCCCACGGGCTCTTTCCGGTGGGGCAGGGGGTGGGAGTGTGGGCAGGAGGGGGGCTTCACTGCCTCTTCTTGCAGAGAAGGACTGTGTCCACGTGGAACATGGCCATGGCCCTGGCCTCCCCAGAGACCGCAGGGAGTGGCCAGGGGTCCGGCCCGAGGAGGAGGAACTCCCTTCCAGCCCTGGTCTGACCTGGTGTGGGCACTCCTCCCCCTCTGTCCTGAGGCTATGACCCCGGGTCACCCTGGCGGGTTCAGGGGGGTCTCTTCAGGAGGGAGAAAGGGTCTGCACACCATGCGCCCGGACAGGCCTCCTGAGTCCAGCCGTGCCGTGCCAACAAGCATCGTCTCGTACGGGTGAGACCCGGCCCTCCCTGCCTGAGACCAGCAGCCTTCACCGGTAACGTCCGCGGTCATTTGTACAGGGGAAGAGGGAGTCGTGAGTTAAACATACTTCACGCCGTCTCATTTTCTCCTCGCCGGGAAACCCGTGGAAAAGGCATCTCTGTTCTACAGGGCCAAGCTTCATAGGTTCATTTTCAATTGTTCCTCTCTGCACACAGAGAGAACGTGCTGTGTTTCCTCGTTCTGGGAGCTTGGCAGCCAGGACAGCCGAGGAAATGGGAAAACCTGGAGAGGCCACAGACTCCTAGAACGGGATCCTCGCCAGGAGAAGGGGCACCCTCCGGGTACGCGGGTAAATACAAACACCAAACAGGAGAAAGCCAGAAGCCGGGCCCAGGGAAATCCACCCGTAGAGTCACCGATCCGTGTCCTGAGGCCCCCCTCACGCTGACTGTGAGATCGACACTACAGCTGTAGCTCCCCAACTTGTCTTTTTACATCAGGAGGGGCGCTGTTTCCTTCATTTTGGAAAACGCAGATAATACGAAAAGGTACAGTATTTTAATTCAATGGTGAGTGCATTGCTTCTTAAAAATGTGTTGGGGAAACGTATGGTCTGTAGACTTAGGGTCCCCTGGAAAAGACCACACAGATGCTTCTGGAGTAGAGCAGACCCCTAAAGTAACAACTGATATTTGCACAAGAAAAATGGAAGAGGACCTGGGGGGAAAGTCTCCCGGCGCGTCACTGACCACTAGCTCCCGAGGGTCACTGGCAGCTTCCGAGCGCACGACACTTCTGTCCTTTGAGAGCATACTAGGCGTTTCTGTGTGTGTGTGAACATACCACGTGCATGACACCAATCGTGCTTTTACGTGGTTTCTTGCATCGCTACACGGTAAGAAGTCAGGTACAATTAAAGCAATGAATCACAAGTTTATGCAGCGCTTTTTTGAGTTACGTTATCAAGAGCTTTTGTCGTTAAAACGTTAGCGTTACTCTTTCCGTGAACGTCAGTAGCGTCTTACTGAGATCAAGACACGCGTGCAGCCCTTTCGATCCTTTACCGGAAGACACAGCCACTCAACGGCCCATCCCGGGGAGAGCGTCCGCTGGCCCGACTCGGACGCACTGATGTTTCCCCTGTGCGCCACCCCCACCCCCACCCCGCCCCCGGCAGTCCACGGCCACGGGCAGACGTTCCCTCCCTGTCCCAGGGGACCGGGGCCAGAGGACACCCCACGCCAGCACCCACAACACGCACGCTCCCACCCCGGGAACAGCAGCGGCTCCGTGACAAGCCTCGCCGTGCTCTCCATGCATCCGGTCGCAGCCCAGTGAAGACCCGGACACCCAGAACCGCAGAGAAGAGCAGAGTCTGGGCGTGCGTCTGGCCCAGGCCTGCCTCGTTTCCACAGACGGCCCGTCAGTCCCCCACAAGCCGCTCACACGCCAGGAGAACCCCGCTGGGCTCGGAAACGGATACGGGGGATGACGCGCAGATTGCGGGAGAGACCAGCGTCTCCCAAGTCCGACTGCGCATCTGCTTATCTTCCAGTTAACGGAAAAGACCCTATCCCGTGAAATTGTTGCCAATAGATAAAAACATCCTGAGGCTGTGAAGGTGGAAGGGGAAACGTTTTTTTCCCTGCTAGAGGATCTGTTTTGTGTTATGACGTCTGTCTGTCTTTCCAGCTGCTGTGACGGAAAGGACAGTCTAGTCAATGTCAGCGGTTTGGCCGCGATTAGGGCCGTGTGTGCGGGCGTCTAGAGGCCCCTAACTCGTCTCCTGGAGCCCTGAATTGCCAGGCCGAGGGGTCTCATTCTCTTCTACCCGTCCCCAGTCCCGCCTGCTTTGTTTCCCACGCGTGCGTGCGTTTTCACGAAAGGCTGGCTGGTTTGGGCTGATGACCCTGGCGGACACCTTCCCATCCGACCGCCCGCCACGTCCCCCTGGCCCAGCGGGTCGGTCACAGGGACGAAAATGACGGATGTCAGCAAGACTGGCTCAATCCCAAAAAGGAATGGAAAGAACGGACACGGGGTGCCAGACGGGGACCCGCGAGCAGGGAGGTGACCGGATGGGGGAGGGCGGCACATGCTCCGAGGACACATTTGGGCCTCCTGGCGTCTCTGTCACTTTGGGTCCCGGCTGCCAAAGCGTGTTGTGCACGCGGACAACTCTCCGTCACTCGGGGCTTATTTCTGTGTTTGGAGACTGGCCGCCATCCCCGCTCCCGTGCCGCTCTGACCACGCGCATGTCCCGCGGGCAGGGACACGGAAGGCAGTGCACTGCGACCTCTCCGGGGCTCATGCCGTCCGGCCGCTCCGGGAAAACATAAATAAAGATCGGCAGGGAGAAGACACACCTAAGAAGCCAATATGGTACTTGGTTTTATCTATCCTGTGCTTTCTGCCTTCTTTTTGCCATAAGCAATGGAGAGTTTTCTGCGTGTGGTTGAAATGCTATTTCTCGTAAGTTTTTAAACGTGTTTAGATCAAGGACTAAGCAGCCATGTGCTCTGTGCTCGGAAGAAAGAGAAAGGTGTCAACCAGGCCCACTAACCGATGGATGGGACCATCACTGGCCGCGACCTCTGAGGGCCAGCACTGCCGTGGGGGAACCTCCGGCCCGCGTGATCCGCCCTGTCGGCCCGTCCTGCAGACACCGGGTTTCCTAAAATCTAAAGACAAAACAACGGAGTCATAAGTCTTGCCAGCCTTGGGGGACACAAGAACTAAGTCAGCCAAATCAAGTCAACTTAGAAGCGGAAGCTCTAAAGGCAACTAAACTTAGCTTTTAACTGAAAGGTTAGCTGAATAACCTGGAAGAGAAACAGGTTGCTCACCCCAGGCGCCCCGTCTTCCAGACCAGAGTCCCTTTGCGACACACTCACGGGGGTGGGGGCAAGAGGGGACTCCTCGGGAGGCACCGTTTCCTGCGGCTACCGCTGCGGAAGCCGGAATCTTGGAACCAAAGCGAGAGGGGCTGACACAGGCACCTGATGCCCCTGGCACCGCTGCCCGCCCACGACCCTTGCCTGGTCCCAGAACCGCCCACCGCCGGCAGCGATCACGGAGGCGGGGAGATGACTGCATTTCCAAACATCCCGCCTGGACCGCGCTGTACGTGAGGTTACCAAAAACTCAAAGACAGAAGTTTCTGCGCATTATCGGCCGTGAAACTCACGGCAACGTCCTGGCCCTAATCCGAAGGCGCCAATCAATTTTCAGCGCTGACTCGGATGGTTCTCCTTTATGGACGGGTTCACTCCTAATTTGCACTAAAGGTCAGAATCATACGAGAGAGTCACAGCGAAACCTCCAGCTCACTGGGAAGTAATTTGAGTCAGGAAGTTCTCAGGGACACGGGGCATGAACGGTGGTGAGGGAGTCCCAGGAATTAGGCGGCTTGTGACAAGCAGGGGCAGGTAGTGGGGGGCTGCGGGTGGCAGGTGACTCAGCGGGGTACGGATCGGCGCCCTCTGGTGGACACACCGCGACTGCACGGGCTCAGACCGGAGGCCCGGCGCCCGGCCGCGTCTCGCCCTTGTTTTCATGGAAAAGTTCAGCGTGACAGGAGCAGATGTGCTGAAAAGAGGGCACAATATAGACATGAACGAAGCCTTGAATGAGCCCCTACTCTCCACAGCCCACTTGCAAGCCTGGAACACAAGGCAGGGGGTGCGTCTACAGCAGATGATGGAAAACCCATTCTGCAAACTGGACACAGGCAAGAAAGGGGGAGGAAACAAAACAAAAACAAAACCACTTTGGAAACAATATACAGAAATGGATCTCTTCGATAACTGCTTTTTTTCCCCCCCCCCCAGTTATGGATAAAGACCAAAACACAACACCAACCAAACGCCAAAAGCATCAGTAAGGACCGCCGGTGGTGGTCACCAACAGGTCCCTGGGGTTCGTTTTGGAAAAAAAAAAAAAAAAGTGTTGCCAAACTTTTGGATCATCACAGTTCAGCTAACCCTTAATTAAAATTTAGATTCAGTTGCCCTTGAATTAAAGCAGCCATACTCATCGCTGATTCTGTGGGGTGGGGGTGGGGGAGGGGGTCAGTATTCGACAGCAAAGTAAAGGGATCGTCAGCGTGGGCAAAGACCAGGAAGCAATGGGACGGAAATCAAAATGCATGGAAACCAAAGCCAGCCAGCAGAGGGGCTCCCCAGGGATGGCTACCAAAATAAATCGACCGGGGGAGAGAATGGAAATGGATTGGCCTGGCAAGCGGACGTGAGCAGGAAGCGTACTTCACACACCAAGGGGCCTTCTGCGGGCCCGGGACGCGGCTGCGCCTGGCGGCCAGTGGCCCTACTGCCGGGCACTTTTACGCTTTTCTTGCAGACGTCCCGCGAGCCTTGGTGAGCCAGGGGCTCCTCCCAGCCAGACCTCCTGGGGGTGGCTCTCTCTGGGCTCGGGGGGGCGCCATCGCTCCTGAGGGCGTCACCGGGGACCGCCTGCTCCCCAAAGTCCTCCTCGATGCTGCTCTGCCGGGTCAGCGTCCGTCGCCGGGCCAGCAGAGGCCTCAGGCTCCTCCTACAGCGACAGTGCCCGGGGCCTGGGCTGCACTTGGCCGCGTTCCGGAAGCTGAAGTGCAGCTCCTCCTCGTCGCTCCCACAGTCCAGGCCACTGTCCGGGCTCCTGCTGGCCGAGCGGCCGAACCGGCAGCCTCTGTCTTCCGGCACGAAGTCCTCGGCGTGGGGGCCGACCCCGGGGCCCCTGGGTTTTGCCGGGAGCCAGGACGCCGGGGGGGCCTCGTCCCCGCTGCGGGCGCGGGCCCTGGCCCTGGCGGAGTACCCTAAGCCCTGCTTGTGCAAGAACCACAGCTGCTCCCCGTCCTCGGCTACTTCGGGGATACTGAACAGCCCCTTACTGTGGTAGGTCTGCTGGGGGTGGTCGGGGCGCTCCGGGAAGACCCCTTCAGTGCGGCTACTCTGAAAGCACTCCTTAAAGGGTGGTGTGTTAACGCGGGGTGTGACCGAAGTGACATGGGGGAAGGAAAGAAAATAGACAGGATTAGTCTCAGACGCGGTGAGGGGCAAGCATGCGTGCACTCGGGGGCGAAAGGCATGCTCTGGCCCGGTTCTGGAAAGAGAACAGAAGGTTAACGGACGGTGCCTGGAGCGGGGCCGGCGGGAGGCGCGCTCTGAGTGGAGTGGAGGCCGCATGTGTGGGGGGCGGTGGGCGATCAGCCGGAGGTCTGGGCGGGCCTGAACTCGGAAGTGGCAGTCGGTGCGGGGAGGCGGTCCCCACGGCGCCCCCCCTCCTCTACAGCTAAACGCCTGTGGGACGGCGGGACCTCGGCCCTTGGGCGCATCCTGGCTGGGGCAGTGTGGCTGCACAGCCCTGTTCCACCAGTGTCTGCAGAGGACCTGGTGGGCCTGGCCGTCTGGATCCTGGCCCCTGGCGCGGGAGCCGCGTTCCGCTCCCCCCCCCCCCCCCCCCCGGGTCTCAGGCCCAGCCTGCCTGCACAGCGCCACCCAGGAAGCTGCCCCACGCCAGAGGTGACCTGGCCACTGCGAGCCCACAGGTCACACACATTTCTGTCCTCAGGGGCATCCTCGAGCCCATCCTCCACACCCACTGAGCCCACCCAGACAGCTCCTCCTTCCGGAGGCCCTCCCTGCCCCTGCAGGCAAGGCCTTTCCTCCGGGACCCCCACCTGGGGCTCCACAAGCTGGGGGCCCTGGCGCATTTCCCCGGCGCTGTGGCTGGAGCTCACTGCTTGCAGGGAGGGCCTGGGCAGCGCGCCCTTGCCCTGGACCCAACCTCTCCCCTTTGCTGACCTGACGCCAGAGTCTGTTTGGGAGCAGGGGTCTAACCGGGGCTTCCAAAGCGAGGCTGCCTTGGGGGAAGCTGGCCTAGCGACAGGGAACTGTGCCGAGGTGGGAAGCAGAGCCCAACCATGCCAGACTTGGTGGGACTTTCTAGAGAACTGCAAGTCCACACCAGCCTGTGAAATCTCCTGACTTAAAAACCTGTAAGAGTGCCATGGGCACAACAAAGTAAGTGAGGCTGTGGCCGCCACAGGCCAGCTCTGCCCTCTGCCAGCTAGCTCCCAGGCAGACAGGGGATGGAGGGGGGGGGGCACTGGGCCATCAGTTTCCTAGGAACTTGTCGCTCTCCAAGCCTCCCTCTGCTTCTTTACTAAACTCTTTGCAGAAAGTGCCATCCCAGGGGCTTTCTCATCCAAAGGAGAAGCATCCTGGAAAAACGGATACAGGCTTCGCCCAGCCCAGCCACAGACACCTGCAGGCAGCTCTGGGGCCAAGCAGGGGGAGTCTCGGTGTGGGGGGGGGGGGGGTCTGGGGGGAGTCAGGCTGGAGCAGGGGGCAGCCTGGGGCCTGCCTCCCTCAAGGAAGGCTGCTGAGAGTCCGCTGGCCAGTGTTGCCTTGGGAGCTGGCAAGAGGCTCGGGGGGAGCCACCAGGACCGCCGGGAGCTGCAACCATGCAGGATTTGCATGCGCATCTGGCATGTTCTTTGGTGACAGAGGATCTCCAAGGCTCTGCCGGGGCCTTTGCTGGGAGAACATCTGAGTCTTGTCTATGCAAGCGGGCACTGAGCTGGCAGCCAGCACCGGATGTTGCCTTCTATCCACCACTCAAAATGCCTGGCTGCGTGTCCTAGAGGAGTTCGGTGGTGGGGTGTGCTATCCCCCAGCAGAACGTTCCTCTCCGTGGCCTTTTCCAATTGCAAACCCCACAGGGGTCCCAGCAGCCGGGCGGCCCTTTATCTCCCCCGGGGTTGGGAACGGCCGCACTGCTGGCTCGGCCTGGCGCAGGGCCTGGTGCAGAGGCGGGCGGCTCGTGCCCCGGGACGCGGTCAGGGTACGGGGACGCGCACGGGGACAGGCCTCCTACTGGGCTCTCCGGAGGCCTCAAGCTCATGTTCCGTGAAGGTGACCCCCATCCAGCCTGTCACTGGCGGCCGCACTGGAGGTGGGAGCCAAGGACGCGGGGCTCTGGGGGTGTCTGAGAAGGGGCCTGTGTGCGGAGCCCGTGTGGCCCCTGCTGCCCCGCCCTCCTCTGGCCGCCATGCCCCGTGGAGCATCGCGCTCCCCAGCTTCCTCCTTTCCCGGAAAATCTGCAAAACCTCCGCTGGCTCTGCTCATCCCCAGCCCTTGTCTGACTCAGACACCGGTGTCCCGGCTGCTGGCTCTGCGGTCAGCACTCAGGGCCGGGCCGGGCGTCTTCCCTGTGCCGTTTTCCTATCCCACTCCATTCCCCGTACCGAGTCGTGCACCCCCAGGGGTGAAACATGCTCTGGAGCTCCTCCTCCCGGGCTTTTGGGGCGAGCCTGGGACAGGAGACCGGAGGAGTGCCTGAACATGAGCTCAGCACCAAGGAAGAAGCCGATCGAAACGGCAGGGCGCGGCCCCGGCGGAGGGACAGGGAAAGGGGGCCCCAGGCCGCACGGAGGGAGCCGGTGACCCGGGCCACTGACCTTGAGGGCGTTGTGGGATGTGCCGCCAGGCCGCCTCCTGCCCCCGTCCTCCAGCTGCGTCTCGGAGCAGAGCTCCTCCTCGTCCTCCTCCATGATGTCGGACAGGTCGGAGCCCCGGCTACTCTCCGTGTGGTACTCGTCTCCGTGGCAGCAGTGCGGCTGGGGGCCGAGAGCAGGGGACACCGTGGGGCCCCCGGAATCGGGGCCCCCGGGCTGTGCTGCCACCCTTTTCCTGCCCTGCAGCCTTGGGAGCCCCCGATTCGTGCGTGTGCGTGTGCGTGCACGTGTGTGTGCATATGCGTGTGTGCGTGTGGCTCCCGTCGGCAGTGACAAGGGCCTGCACGTGTCCATCCCATCAAGCGCAGGGAGCCAGGAGGACAGGGAGACGGCCCGGGGCTGCCCGCTCGGAGCCCGGTGGGAACAGGCGCAGACCCTTGCCGGCTCAGGCGGCCGCAGGGCTAGGGCACGCGGTGTGTGCAGGGCGGAGGGCAGTGGGAAGCGGGCGTGTACACACCATATAAAGGCACTGAAGGCTCTTACAAATATCATGTGGTCTAACACGCGCACCGTGGGGCGTCTGGAGAACAGCCCAGCCTGGGCAGGCAGTGGACTCCCCCGCCATGGGCTGTGTTCACCCTGCGCCCAGCTTGGGGGCCGCGTGAACGGTTTCACAGGAAAGCCTCCTTGCGGGTTTGGTAACATGCAAACAGAAACACAAAGAGCCCGGCCAGGAGCTCAGCTGCAGTTCAGCGCCACGTCCTCACTCACGGAGCGTCCGTCACCGACACCCCCAGCACTGACAGCAAAACAGACTGCAACCCCCCGAAACTGAACGCCCTGACGAGCTCAGATTTACGAACGCGCCCTGCTTTCGCTAGATGGCGGTAAGAAAGGTTTCTTTATTTTCCTGGTGGGCGACAAGACAAATGCATTTCATCGCATCCTGCGACACACTTATTAAAAACACTCCCGCTTCCGATTACTACCCGAGATAAAAACATGCAAGCACTTCCAGCCACATTAAGCTCGTGGCCTAAGGTTTTGCCTGCATCGGCGGGGAGCAGTGGCCGGGAAGGTTCTCGGCCTGAGCCTCTGTCACCTCGGGGCTTGAGCTGTTCCAGCTGTCATTCTTTCAGTCAGGCACCAAGGAGAAGACGTACAATGAATGGCTTTAAACACACAGGGACCAGGCTGATTTTAAGGAGGTCTTCCCCCAGGTGTACAGAAAGTGCCCTCCTACACGAGAACGGTCTCATCGGATTCCAACCCCGTGATGAACGAGTTAACTCGGGATGGAAGCAGGTGTCTACTGCTCGCCAGGGACATCGTTGGTGGGAATCCTATTCCTCTCTCGGTGCTGGGCACATGATGCCCAGTGAGATGTATCAGGGAGTGACTTTTCTCCCAGTTAAGAGAAAAGTGCCTGCCCAATATATAAATCAATTAACCGCGAACATAAGCAAACTTATCGACAGGAATACTGTAATTGCAAGGGACTGTAATACTCCACTTACAACAATGGACAGATCATCTAGGCAGAAAATCAACGAAGAAACACTGGTCCTGGGGGCGCCCGGGTGGCTTGGTCGGTTAAGCGTCTGACTTAGGCTCACGTCATGATCGCATGGGTTCATGGGTTCGAGCCCCACGTCGGGCTCTGTGCTGACAGCTCAGAGCCTGGAACCTGCTTCGGATTCTGTATCTCCCTCTCTCTCTGCCCCTCCCCTAATTCCCACTCTGTCTCTCTCTTTATATCTCAAAAATAAATATTAAAAAAAAAATTGCCCTGAATGATACACTGGACCAGACGTTCTTGACAGATATATTCAGAACTTTTCATCCAAAAGCAGCAGAATACACATTCTTTTTGAGTGCACATGGAACATTCTCCAAGACAGATCACACACTGGGCCACGAAACAGCCCTCAATAAATATAAAAGAACTGAAATCATACCATGCATAGTTTCGGATCACAATGCTATGAAACTTGAAATCAACCACACACAAAAAAATTCTGGAAAACCTCCAAATACGTGGAGGTTAAGGAACATCCTACTAAAGAACGAATGGGTCAACCAGGAAATTGAAGAAATTAAAAAATATATGGAAGCAAATGAAAATGAAAACATGACAGTCCAAACCCTTTGGGATGCAGTGAAGGCAGTCCTAAGAGGAAAATACACTGCAATCCAGGCCTATCTCCAGAAGCAACAAAAATCCCAAATACAAAACCTAACCACACAACCACAGGAACTAGAGGCAGAACAGCAAAGAAATCCCAAGGCCATCAGCAGAAGAGAAATAATAAAGATTAGAGCAGAAATAACCAATACAGAATCCAAAACAACAACAACAACAACAACAAAAAACCAGTAGAACAGATCAATGAATCTAAGACCTGGTTTTTTTGAAAAAATAAACAAAACTGATAAACCCCTAGCTAGACTTCTCAAAAAGAAAAGGGAGACACCCCAAATAGATAAAATCACGAATGAAAGAAGGAGAGATCACAACCAACACCACAGAAATACAGATGACTCTCAGAAAATACTATAAAAAAATTATATGCCAACATGGGCAACCTGGAAGAAATGGACAAATTCCTAAGCACCCACAGACTTCCAAAACTCAAACAGGAAGAAACAGAAAATTTGAAGAGACCCATAACCAGCGAAGAAATTGAATCAGTTATCAAAAATCTCCCAACACGTAGGGGCGCCTGGGTGGCGCAGTCGGTTAAGCGTCCGACTTCAGCCAGGTCACGATCTCGCGGTCTGTGAGTTCGAGCCCCGCGTCGGGCTCTGGGCTGATGGCTCGGAGCCTGGAGCCTGTTTCCGACTCTGTGTCTCCCTCTCTCTCTGCCCCTCCCCTGTTCATGCTCTGTCTCTCTCTGTCCCAAAAATAAATAAACGTTGAAAAAAAAAATTAAAAAAAAAAAAAATCTCCCAACACGTAAGAGCCCAGGACCAGATGGCTTCCCTGAGGAACTCTACCAGACATTTAAAGCAGAGTTAATACCTATCCTTCTCTCAAGCTGTTCCAAAAAGTAGAAATGGAAGGAAAACTTCCAGACTCATTCTACGAAGCCAGCGTTACCTTGATTCCCAAACCAGACACAGACCCCACCACACAGAAGGAGAACTACAGGCCAGTATCTCTGATGAATATGGATGTGAAAACTCTCAACAACATAAACAGTACATTAAAAGAATTATTCACCATGATCAAGTGGGATTCATCCCGGGATGCAGGGCAGGTTCAATATTCGCACATCAATGTGATCCATCACATTAGTAGAAGAGAGGATCAGAACCATATGGTCCCGTCAGCAGATGCAGAAAAAGCATTTGACAAAATACAGCATCCTTTCTTGATGAAAACCCTCAAGAAAGTCGGGATAGAAGGAATATACTTAAACACCATAGAAGCCATTTACGAAAAGCCCACAGCGGCTATCGTCGTCAACGGGGAACAACGGAGAGCTCTCCCCGAGATCAGGGACACGACAGGGATGTCTCCTCTCACCCCTGTTGCTTAACATAGTGTTGGAAGTGCCAGCCTCAGCAATCAGGCAACAAAACGAAACCAAAGGCACCCAAATTGGCAAAGAGGAAGTCAAACTTTCACTTTTCCCAGACGACATGATACCCTCAGTGGAAAACTCGAAAGACTCCACCAAAAAGCTGCTTCCGCAAAGTCACAGGATATAAAATTAACGTACAGAGATCGGCTGCACCTCTACACACCAGTAACGAATCGGCAGAGAAATCAAGGAACTGGTCCCACTTACAACTGCACCACACGCAACGGAATGCCACTCGACAATGAGAAAGAATGAAATCCTGCCATCTGCAACAACGTGGATGGAACTGGAAGGTATTATGCTGAGTGAAATAAGTCAGCCAGAGAAGGACAGATGTATGTTCTCACTGATACGTGAAATTTAAGAAACTTAACAGAGGACCATGTAGGAAGGGAAGGAAGAAAACCAGTTACAAACTGAAGGGGAGTCGAGCCACAAGAGACTCTGAAATCAGAGACTCAGAGAACAAGTCTGAAACAAGAGACTCAGAGAACAAACTGAGAGTTGATGGGAGGTTGGGGTGGGGGGAGACAGGAAAATGGGTGATGGGCATTAAGGAAGGCACTTGCTGGGAAGAGCACTGGGTGTTGTATGTAAGTGACGCATCATGGGAATCTACTTCCGAAGCCAAGAGCACACTGTATACGCTGTATGTTAGCTAACTTGGCAATAAATTACGTCAAAAAAAAGAGACAGAGAGAAAGTGTCTGAAAAGAAAGCCCCCTTCTTTTTTCTCCCTTCCTTCCTTCCTCCCTCCCTCCCTGGGGGGCTGCCACATGAGGGTGTGATTATCGGAGCCATGGCAGCCACTATGGAACCACGAGAGGAAGGTCAAAAGCATCGAAGCCTGAGAAGCCAGAGCCCAGGCGCACCTGGAAGGCTGAATCAACCTTCCTCCTGCGTGGGCTTCCTATTCCTGTATGGCTGTATGGTGGGCTAATGAAGTGTCTTCATCCCCTCTGTCACCGTTAGCTGGGTGTCCTGTTTCTCGTGTTAACACCGAGGCAAGCGGAATTCTTTTAACCTTGCAGACAAAGAACCCCGACGGCTGGAGACGCTGGGGAACTTGCCTGTGGAGCTACCGCCAGCCAGGCAGGGCCAGGATGTGACCCCAAGTGTGTGAGTCCAACATCGCCCCCGAGGCCGTGACACTGCCCTGCCCTGTGTGTGCCGTGGGTGGCGGATGACCTGCGGTGTCTTCACGCCCTGACCCCCCCCCCCCCCCCCCCCGCCCACTGCAGGGCCTGACACCAATCAAGGACGCTTCCGTTAGAGCGCACACGTCCAGAAACTGCAGCCAAAACCCACACTGGATGCACCTGCCGCCCAAGAGGCTGATCTGGACGTTGTGTGCGCCGGGGGTGGGATGCAGACCCTTGAATTTCTGGTTCCCCCCGATGCCTGGCACATGGCAGATACACAACAAACATTTTTCCCATTAGTGACAGTGAATAAACAAATGGTAGGTTTTGCCCAACTTGACCAGGTGGTTGTCTGTGGCTTTACCTGGGCCACAAAACCACCCCCATGACCAGACGCCAGGACAGGGCAGTCGGGGAGTGTGGAAGCCTTCTGGAACCATCCCCAGGGGAGGTCACAACCGCACGGGCACCGTTACATCTAAAGCTCCCAAACCGACCGAGTGCCGTAACCGGGCCGGGTGCCTCCTCCTCCCCCGGGGACGGGGATGGCCCTGGCCCTGCAGAGGCCAGGGCACTGAGGCTAGGGGAGGCCGGCGGGGACCCCAGTCCACGCGTACCTGCTTGCCAAGCTCTGAGCCTCTCAGGAAGTCGTCCACCGAGGCGCCCCTCCTCTTGACGTCCGGGGAGCCGTAGCCATCCTCCTCGTCTGAGTTTACATACAGACTGCCACCCCTCTCCAGGAAGATGCTCCTTTTCTCTAACTTGGAAGGACAAGGAAAGAAGCGGTCGGGAGGGCTGCAGAGGGGAAGGGGGCCTCCGGGCTCCCACGTCTCCTGGGCTCGGCCCTTCCTTGGCCCAGCCCCCTGTCCCCCTGGGGACCACCACAAGCAGGGGCCTGCGTCAAGCGGCCCAGCGCTGGCCCCTGGGCTTGGGCAGGTTTTCCGGTGCGCTGCCCCGCTCCCTTACCAGAACCACTTCCAGTCTTGGCTGGTAACCTACAGAAACCAGCGGAAAGTTCTCTCTCCATGTGTCCCATTTGCCTGGCTCTCTTGATCCGAGTAACTAACGTTTTCTTGAAAAACGAGATTCAGACATTTGCTTTCTCTCCACGCCTTCCAAAAAGCGAGCTGGCCAGGGAACCAGCAGCCCCAGTCTCTGGCTCCCGCCTGCTGTCGGGGACCCTCCCCGGGGGTCTTAGAGCTGCGGGATGTGCGGCTGCCGTCCAGGAGAGCAGAGGGGCACCTGTTCACCTGCCAGGCCCTCCCTGCCCACAAAGCCTCGCCAAAAGCACCTGACATTCCGGGCCTGGGCTTCTGCTTTGTGAGACTCCGCACAGGGCGGGGGGCCCCCCGGTCAGTGTGCGTATTCAGGACCGTTCTCGTCACAAGTCACAAATTAATGTTGAACTCTTTTTTTAGGTATTCCAGGCCCATACTGAATCAACTAGGAGATGTCACATAAAGGCCTGGATTTGTGGTGTTTCAGACGACACTGAAGGCTGTCACTGAACCCCTCATCCCTGCTGGCTGTTCTGAATGTCCCTGTGTCTCTCAGCTCTGACCTTCAGGGTCTGCACCCTTCCGGAGGTGCCCTGACCTGGTCCCCAGCCCGGAGGCAGGCTGGCCAGCCCTGGGGACATCCCGGAAGTGGGGGCTCCCCAGCACTGGCACAGATCTCTCCATCCGGCAGCTCAGAGAGGGCGCCGTCAGGGGTCAGGCTCCTGGAGACCCTACAGGCTGGACAGGCAGAGTGGAGGGGGACACTGACCACCATGGTCCCTGTGCCAGAGCCCTGACCACAGGCCGCAGCAGACATGCCGGGCACCCCAGGAGACCGATACACCCGAGGAAGGGATGGGGTTCTGTCCCTGGCAGGGAGGGGGGCATGGCTCCCAGCCGGGCCGAGGGACAGTGGGACCAGGGAGACGACACCCAGCCTTACCCGGCTGCTCTCGGCCACTCTCTGCGCGGCTTCCCGGGCCATGGCCTTGGCGACGGAGGTGGAGACCGGGGTGCCCTGCGGCTGCGGCAGGATCCGGCTGGGCGAGGGCGACCGCCGCCCGGGGCCCGAGCCCTGCATGCTGGGTGGCTCCAGCATGTGCCCGTGGGCGGGGGCCGGTGCCCGGCTCTGCTCCCAGGCCTCATCCACCATGATGTGGGGACCCGGGTGTTCCTCTTTGGTATCAGGGGCTCCGGCACTTGCTAATGGCTTCGGTGTGGGAGCAGTTCTCGGGTAGGGGGTTGGAGGCACCAGGAGGTCAGGGGGAATGGCAGCGAAGGCAGAGTCCACGGACTCGCCCTGTGCAGAAAGGGTCCGCACGGTCACGGCCTTGGCTTCCAGGCTCCGCAGCCGCACCAGCTCCACGGCCGCGCTGTCCGCCACGGGGGAGATGACCTCAGCCACCTGTGCACAGAGAGTGCCGGTCACAGGCTGCCCGCGTCCCCCCCAGCTTGTCCCCCTGCACCCTGACCAGCGCGAGACAGCCTCTCGTGCCCAGGGACTGGGGCCCATCTGTGCCCAGCTAGACACACTGCCCGGCCTGGAGATCAAATGGGCCTTACAGAGGGGACCAGGCAGGAGTCAGGCTCCTGGACTGGGGGCTGGGGACTTCTACAAACCCTGCACCTGCCAGCTGTTGGAGGTTTCCAGGGCACAAACTAGGGCCACACTTTTTCCTTCCGTGTCCGGCACCAATCAGATACAGATGCAGGGGCCCCAGAGGCGTGAGAACACTCAGTGTAAACCAGGAAAGCCGGGTTGGGGGAGGGGGCCAGGCAAAGGCCACAATGGACCTCCTGCTGCCTGAGAGGGAGGAGGCTCCTCTTATGCACATAGCCTGCCTGTGGGCTTCCCCACAGAAGTGGAGCAGAAGGGGGTCCTGGAGAAGGAGGGGAAGGAAGGGAGCAGAGGAGGTCCTGAGGGAGGAGGAGGGACAGAGGGGAAGAGGAGGAACAGAGGGGAGTCCTGGGGAGGAGGAGCAGAGAGGAGGAGGGAGTAAGGGGAGGAGCAGAGGTGAGTCCTAGGGGAGGAGGGGAGCAGAGGGAGTCCTGGGGGAGGAGGGGAGCAGAGGGGGTCCTGGGGGAGGAGGGGAGCAGAGGGGAGTCCTGGGGAGGAGGAGCAGAGAGGAGGGAGTAAGGGGAGGAGCAGAGGTGAGTCCTAGGGGAGGAGGGGAGCAGAGGGAGTCCTGCGGGAGGAGGGGAGCAGAGGGGAGTCCTGGGGAGGAGGAGAGCAGAGGGAAGTCCTGGGGAGGAGGGGAGCAGAGAGGAGTCCTGGGGGAGGAGGGGAGCAGAGGGGAGTCCAGGGGAGGAGGAGAGCAGAGGGGAGTCCTGGGGGAGGAGGGGAGCAGAGGGGAGTCCTGGGGAGGAGGAGAGCAGAGGGGAGTCCTGGGGGAGGAGGGGAGCAGAGGGGAGTCCAGGGGAGGAGGAGAGCAGAGGGGAGTCCTGGGGGAGGAGGGGAGCAGAGGGGAGTCCAGGGGAGGAGGAGAGCAGAGGGGAGTCCTGGGGGAGGAGGGGAGCAGAGGGGAGTCCAGGGGAGGAGGAGAGCAGAGGGGAGTCCTGGGGGAGGAGGGGAGCAGAGGGGAGTCTAGGGGAGGAGGGGAGCAGAGGCGAGTCCTGGGGGAGGAGAGGAGCAGAGGGGAGTCTGGGGGAGGAGAGGAGCAGAGGGGAGTCCTGGGGGAGGAGGGGAGCAGAAGGAAATCCTGGGGGAGGAGGGGAGCAGAGGGGAGTCCAGGGGAGGAGGAGAGCAGAGGGGAGTCTGGGGGAGGAGAGGAGCAGAGGGGAGTCTGGGGGAGGAGGGGAGCAGAAAGAAATCCTGGGGGAGGAGGGGAGCAGAGGGGAGTCCTGGGGAGGAGGAGAGCAGAGGGGAGTCCTGGGGGAGGAGAGGAGCAGAGGGGAGTCTGGGGGAGGAGGAGAGCAGAGGGGAGTCCTGGGGGAGGAGGGGAGCAGAGGGGAGTCCAGGGGAGGAGGAGAGCAGAGGGGAGTCCTGGGGGAGGAGGGGAGCAGAGGGGAGTCCAGGGGAGGAGGGGAACAGAGGGGAGTCCTGGGGAGGAGGGTGCAGGGGAGCATACCGCCTGCAGGTGGCAGTGTTTAAGGACAAGGCAGGCCGATCTCAGAGAGGAGCCTGCACTTGCTAGGTCACCCTGGGTCCTCGGGGGAACAGCAGGATGGACAGAAGCTTCCCAAGCCTCCCCCAAGGCAGCCACGTCTGTGTCATGGGCCAGGACAGAGTTGGGCCTCGTGTGTTGAGGTGCAGCTGTCTTGCTCAGTGCTCCCAAGGAGGGCTCCCCTTGGCCGCTGGTACCACCTTGTGGAGTTTGTGAGCCCATCGGTGGTGGGGGGGGGGGGTGCTGATTTTGTGGAGACGGAGAAGTGAGTTTTCGGCACTGAGGCGAGTTGCAAGAACCGCCCATGGCAGGGCAAACATTGTGGGAGGCGGGCAAAGAAGATTCTGGAAAGGGGGAAGGACAGGAGAGAAGGGGGCTGGCGGTGTTCTGTGGGGGGCCGTGGGCACCCCTCTGGGTGCTGTTTAGGAACTGCTGGTGGTCCTGGGGGTGGAGGAGAGAGGGGAGAGGGAGGGCGCCCCCCAGTGCTCACCCCTCCAGGAGCAGGTGCGGGCAGGCCCCGCCCCCACGCGCCACCCAACCAGAACTCACCCTCTGCCCTTTTGCGTACACGCCGTAGCCGGTCACGTTCGCCCCGTTGGACAGCCCGGCAGTCGTCAGGGCGGGTGGCTTCCAGGAGACCTGGACGGTTGCTGAGGTGGGCCCAGCGTGGACGGTGACATCTTGGGGGGGCGCCGGAGGGCCTGGGGGCACAGAAGGCAGCACTTTCAGGGCACGGCCCTCTGGCAGGTGGGCGGCTGCTCTGCCCACTGCTCTCACCTGGGAGGACAGCGCCGGGCCAGGTCGCCAGGGCAGGAGGTGAGGGTGAGGAAAGGCAGAGGCAGCGGGAGGGCGGAAGCTCCCAGCGTGCACCGCGGCTCTGCCGCTCACCTGGACGCTGATCCGCCCTCCGGGGCCACCTGCGCCCTGCTCCCAGCCCACCAGGTGGATGCAATTACCCGCCACAGGATCGGCTCCGGTCGCGCTAGGAGAGACCCGCGTTTGGGAGACGAAGGCGATCCCTCCCTCTCTCCCTGCCCCTCTCCCTGCTTCCCCCTCTCCTTCCTCTCTCTGTCCATCAGACTAGACAGGATGCAGGCGTGGGCCACGTATCTTGCCACCCCAGGGAGGGGACAGAGCTGAGCGACAAGACACGGGTGCGAGGACACCATCTGAACCTGAGAGCCCAGCTGTGCACACAGGTGCACCAGTGGGCAGCTCGTGTCGTGCCTCAGCCGGTCTGGATGTGCCCACTGGTCTTGAGCAGCCGGTTCAAGCCACATGGAGGCAGTGGCCGTGTCCCCGGTCCTTCTGGCGGCTCCTGGTGACAACAGGATCGCCAGTGCTGCCTGTCACCCACGGGTGACCTCCTTTCCCGTGGGTCTGGTGCCAACCCCCCACCACACATCTTCCCGTTGGGACGCGCATGGCATTTCACTTGGAAGGGAATGTATTTATAACTTCCAGGAGGAAGGTCTTGAGCCCCACACGCCTTGCTACCGTCCCCCCAAGGCATGAATTTCCGGGTGGGAGGGCACCAGCTGTCCGGCGAGGCTCCTCCGTGAGCCACACGTTCTTCCACTCGCCACGGGGTGCTCACACAGGCCTCGGGTGGCCGCGCGCACCCACTCTGCACACGAGGCGATCAAGGTTCAAGAGAAGTCGCTCAGCCATCAAGTGTGGGAGGCGGGGCTCACACCCACACCTGCCCACGGCCCACTTGCAAGGGCAGCTTCGAGTCCACTGTCAAACACCCGCCGTGAGGAAGGTCCTCCCGCTGTCTTCGCAGCCTGGCCAGGAGGGAAGTTCTACCCGGACAGCTACCAAAGGAAGGCGTGCCGAGGGCCTGACCAGAGAGCAGACGTCCTCTCCTCTGTGCTCCCCCATCCACTCACCGCTCGGCACTGACTTGGCTCCTCCTGGATGCCAGACCTGTCGCTTTATAACCACATCCTCCTAGAAATGCAAACGAGCCAGAGGCAGGACGGACAGGACGGGGAGCAGATCAGAGGGCACCGGAGCCTGCCCGCCCGGGTTCAAGTCCCACATCCGCCAATTACTGGCGTGGGACCTTGGACGACTGCTCGCCCTTCCTGTCTTTATTTAGTCACCGTATCTAAAAACAGACGCAAGACAGCACCTACCGGCAACAACGGCTACGTACTCACTAGAACATCGTCGTCACGTTACTATTCTGCCTCTGCTCAGACAGCTACACTCAGCTTCCAAACTCCCCTCTCGGTAAGACGTGGCCATGTGACAGACTTCCGCACAGCAGCCCGCCAAAGACTCCCCAGGTGAACCTTCAAGGCCTTGCCCCTTGTGGTGGTCTGAGAAGGAGATGACCCCCGGGGGCAACCTTAGAGGCCACGTGCTGGAAAGGGTGAGGCCACGGGATGGACGTGCCCGGGTCCCCAGACGGCCGCTGGAACAGAGCTGCCCACCAGGGACGTGTGCGTCGGATCGACTCGGGCGCAAGCCTCTGAGAAATCACAGTTTCTAACATACAATAAACGATCAGTATCACCAAGCTCACCAAGCTGTGCGACGAAGAGAACTAAGATGTACGTACAGTGCTCATAAGAGCACACGGGCTCGGAGTAAGTGCCATCTGTATGCTTACTGTTGTTACCGGTCGTTTCAACTTGACCCCAAGGGCACGATACTCCTCCCCCTCCCATAAAAGACACTGAAATCCCCACCTTCTATATCAGAAGTGGAAGGCCACTCTGGAGGGAACAGTCCTTTGGGTGGGAATCACCTGTTTCAGTGGCTGCTGGTAGTTGGATGGTGTCTGACCAGGCTCCGGGGATTTCGCGGGGAGGAGTCTGTTCTCAGTCTCCAAGGGTGACTGTTCCTTCTCAAGCACTGCTAATCGCATCAACCGTGAGTGCCGTCTGTCTCCCTCCCCTGTGATCGGTCACCATCGCGGACTCACCCCCAGAGCATGGGACACATCGCGGGGGCTCTCATCCACTCACAGCTCACTGGCTGCCAGGGCTCTCGGGAACACCGTGGGGCACCACTTCCCCGAGTCTCCCCAACACTGTCCTCGTGACCTGGTTGCGTTCACAAGATGAAAGGAATCAGCGGTTCTCGTCAGAGCCGGATTGCTCTCCTTTGTTGCAAAGAACACCCAGCAGGGAGAGAAGCAGCCCATGCCTCATGGCGGAGAGAAGACTCTCAACCCATTTCAAAATGCTTCCGGTGAACACGCCCTACGCAGTTCATCCTGCGCTACGGGGTAGAGAGGGCGGACACCGTGTGGTCTGCACCTTTTAAGACGGGAAACACATAGCAAATCCCACACGTAACCAGATTCCTTCTCATTCTCCCCTAGGGCACTGCCCAGCTAGCTCGTGTGAGAGACAGAGTCCAAGCAGAAAGTGGCAGGCGGTCTTGCTAGGGCGTGGAACTGGAGGCTGGCCTCCAGTGATGGCAGAGATGACAGAAATCGAGAAGAGAAATCCCGGAAAGTGAAGATGCAATGCAACAGGATCCCCAACCTCTGTGAGCCCATTCCCCTCGCGCTATTTACGCAGTTGACTCCTAAGTCGTGCCTGTGCAGGGCAGACAAGGATGCAAGCAACATACAGGAAAGGAAACAGCCAGACGGCTGCAGAGTTCAGTCGTGATTCTGAGGGCTGCCTGGCGCTGAGACGAGGGATTTGGGGTTCAAGTCCCGCCAAGTTAGAGGAGCCTGCGTTTTCCACTGGAGACACGGAAGGTCCAAATCATAGAAGCCGGGGTCATACATCAGGATGGAGGGCTGCATTCTAAAGGCAAAAATGAAACACACCCACCCAAATAAAGCTAAAACAAGCATATATGAGACGTAGATACGTCACGAGTAATATAACTGTCTGCAAGGATACACCTCAACACCCTCCAGAGGTGCTGTTATAGCTGTTACTGAGAAAGGTAACAGAATTCAGTCTCCACCGTGCATAATGTACACTGTCCAACACACAATGAAAGTCACCAGATGTGGAAAGAAATGAGCGAATATGTGACTGAGAGAAAAAACAGTCCATAGACACAGGCCCATATGTGACTCAGGTGTTAGAATTAGCAAAGACTTTAAAACAATTATTACAAACAGGTTAAAAATGGATAGGTAAAGATGAATGGGATAGGCTAAGAGATGGGAATCCCCAGAGTGATAAGAAAATTAAAAAAAAAAAAAAAGAACCAAATGAAAATCCTAGAACTGAAAACTCCAATGGCCAAAATAAAAATTTCATTTAATGGTCTTAACAGCAGACTGGACACTGCAAAAGACAGATCTAATAAAGTTGAAGATATTATCATAGAAATTATCCTAACTGAAACACAATGAGGAAAATGATTTAAAAAATTAACAGGAGTTCATACATCTGTATGACATTAGCAAGCAATTTGACTCATATACAATTAGGTTCTCAGAAGGGAAAGACAGAATACGGTAGAAAAAATGTGGAGATCTAAAATTTGAAATTTGCAGAAAAACTACCACCAATACCACCCTTAGATCAAGGATTGTCAGTAAATTTCAAAAAAGACAAAGAGAAAAATCTTGAAAGCAGTCAGGGAATGAATGGGACAATAGAAAACTCAGCTGACTCCTTGCAGAAATAGGGAAGGCCAAGAGAAAAGGAATGACATTTCCAAAGTCCTGAAATTTAAAAAAAGGCTAGAATTCTATAACCAGAGAAAAAATTATCTTTAAATAAATGTGAAATAATGAGGATTTTTTTTTTTTTTTTTACCTAAGCAAAAGAATTCTGCAAGAGATGCTAAAGGAAACTGTTCAGGGCTAAAAGGAAATCATAACAGATGGAAATGTGGACCAAAAAGGGATATAACATTATCATAACACAATAAAACATATGATAAAATATATAAAAGCAATAGTGAAAATGAAGGTGCATAAATGGAATTATACACTGGTACTATTCTTCCCTTATAAATAACGTTATGCTATTAACGTAAACTAATTCTTAATGAGCTAAATAGGCATGTGTTACTCCCTACATCAATCTCTAAAACAAGAATATAAAGAGTTATAACAACAACAAAAAAAAAAGTCAGCAGAGGAGAAAATGGAATAGAAAAAAACTCTCAGTGGATCCCCACCCCACCCCCCACCCCCCCCGCCCCCCCGCCCCCATACACAAAAGCAGGGAAAGATGAAGAAAAAAACCAGACAGGACAAATGAAACATAAAGAACAAATGGCAGACTTAAAGTCATATCAATCATTGTACTAAACGTGAAGGAACTAAAGATTCCAATTAAAAGGCAGAGACTGTCATATTGTTATAACACCAAGACCCAATCACAGACCATTTGCAAGAGACATACAAAAAATAAAAATACAAAGAATTTGAAAGGTTAGGAAGAGATATAACATGCAAATACTAAGCATGGAAAAGCTGGTAGTCCTATGAGTATCAGACAAAACAGACTTCAAGACAAAAACTAATTATCAGAGACAAAGAGGTGCATTTCATTACGAGAAAGGGGTAAATTCATCATGAAAAACTAACAATTTTAAATTTGTATGTGCCAGGGCGCCTGGGTGGCTCAGTCGGTGAAGCGTCCGACTTCAGCTCAGGTCATGATCTCATGGTTCGTGGGTTCAGGCCCTGCGTCGGGCTCTGTGTTGACAGCTCAGAGCCTGGAGCCTGCTTTGGATTCTGTGTCTCCCTCTGTCTTCCCCTCCCTGGGTCACACTCTGTCTCTCTCTCTCTCTCTCAAAAATAAATAAACATTAAAAAAAAAACATTAAAAACAATTTTACAAAAACGTGTATGTGCCTACTAATGGAGCTCCACAATATATAAAGCTAAAATGAGAACACTGAAGAAGAAATTAGACACACAGACAATAACTCTCAATGACCGGATAGACCAAGCAGACAAAACCCAGGAAGGATATGAGGAATTTATAAGTTCTATCGATAGGTCTCTCATGGCCCATCTGGGAAGCAGCCTGCCCTTCCTGCAGCGATGGGGGACTCTGCATGCAGGCTCCTGGTCACAATCTGCTTTGAATCTTGGAGGCTGCAAATACCAAGCCAGCCCCAGCAGGCAGGGGGACAGGATAGCTCTGGAGAAATGCCAGCCCCTCTGTCCTCACTCAAGTATGCAGTTCACCTGGCACTGGAGGGTGGGGGTCACGCAGGGCAATGTTTGGCCCAGGCTGGAGGGAGGAAGTCAGGCCGCTCCCAGTGAGCAGGCCTGGCCTCTTCAAGGGCCACAGGACCCTGGCGCTGCCAGCTGGGAATGATGTGCCTTGTTTGTCTAGGCCCTGCTGGGTCCCGTAGCTGCCAGAGTCCTTTTGAGGAAAAGCCGTATGCAGTGTTGCAAACCCTAAAGATAATCTCAAATTCTGATCTGAAACCTGCCGGTGAACGCCAGCTTTAAATTCCACACCGAGAATTTAGGTATCACAACGGCTACCACTGAAAACGTTTCCTGCCCCAAACCATTCACATGGCTGGTGTTGTCCCAAAGCACACACATTGCCCATCCCGCTGCTGATAACTGTCCCTGGGACATGCAGGGACAGTTGCAATCCCGCCTGCGAGATCCGGTATTGGCTTGCTCGGGACCCACGAGATCTGTCTCTTGGGGTGTGAGTGGCTTCTCGTAAAGGAGGGACTCTGGAACTCGTGATGTGCCAGCCTTTCTGCGGAGCGGTCGCTCTATCCAGACCAGAGTTTTCTGAGGGCTTGCGCCGCAGCCTGTAGCTAACACCCGTCTTCAGAAACCCCATTAACTCGTTCAGGGTCACCAGTGTTCCCTTGACCACCTGGCTCTGGCACTTTGGAAGTCGATTAAGCTATCAGGCCTCATTGTTCTTAAGGGCAATGGCCAAGAGGGGACACCGGTCTGGGATCTGCCTCGGTGCTCACTTCTACCTCCAGTGGGGGCTCAAATCCTCGCCTCCAGACCCCGAATCTGCCGGTGCCTCGGTCTCAGACCTCCAGCCTCCAGAGTTGTGAGGCCAGACCGTCCGCTGCGTGAGCCCTCAGGCTTACGGACGAAGATATCGGTGACGGGGAGTTAAGCTGCGGCACACGACTCGCGCTCACGCCCCACCTGGACCCCGTCCTCTCCATCGCACCCTGGGCTTCTCTAGAAGCCTTCCGGGGGGACCAACGCGTGTGCCCCCTCGTCCCTCCTGAGCCCCCACGGAGCCCTGAGCTTGGCGTGTCTTGTTTCTTGTGCCCCCAGCACTGACCCACAACCTCACGGTAGGCTTCAGGGGAAAGAGGGGTCCTTGTTATCCCAGTTTTCATGACCGACGCCGGTGGCCGGGCAGGGAATCGAGTCAGCACGGAAGACAAAGGCGCTGACCCTTTTCGACTCGGCTCCTCCTCAGACCGCCTCCCACCGTCGGGTAGAGTCTGCCCCCCTGCCCGTGGGTCAGGCTGCTCTGTGGGTCAGGGGCCCATTGGTTACAGGCTTGGCACACGCTGGAGAACACGACGACACGGAAGTCAACCATCACGAACTGAAAAGCCCACGTTGTGTGGGACGGAAGACTTTATGCAGCCGCTTAAAATGATCCCGGAGAAGAAACGAACTGTTTGCGAAAACTACTGACAAGCGAGGTTCGGCAGGACGGGATTAACGAATCACAGAGGTCCGACAAAGGGGCGGCTGAGACGGGCACTTCCGGGGGATCTCGCGAGTAACTCGGGACTAAGAGACGATCCGCAGGAGACAGATTACACCCTCGAACGTTCTCGAAGAATGACCTTCTTGGCTTCAAGAAAGCTGCTCTTCCTGCCGGTACCCAGGCTCCCCCCCACCGGGCACAGCTGACCTGCGTGGAAGGAAGGGCGGCCTTGGACGGGCCCCACAGCAAAGAGCGGCACAGCAGACATTTCTGGAGGTGGGGGGGGGGGGGGGTAGCTGCCCCTTAGCGGCACGGGGACCCTGGAGGATCGGCGACGAGCTGACCCCGCAGGCACGTGTACCTGAGCCCCTCTCTACAACCGCCCAGGGTGTGTGTGGGAAGGGAGGCGCGTCACTTCTCCTGCCATTCTTCCTAGTGGAGGACGCACAGGAGACGGGCTCTCCGTGGCAGACGTGCCCAGAACCCAGAAGGGCGTCTACGATGGGACGTCACGCCTTCTACGCAAATCCATCCCCGTGTTTGCGTCCGAAGGAAAAGCCGAGACGGAAAGAACCGTCGCGAAGGCACGTAGGCGCTTCATTCGCTGTTGCCCTCCACGAGCGCACGCGTGTGGCGGCCACGCCGTGGGGGAGACGTCCTCGCCCGTCCCCGAGGTGGTCTCGCCTCCTCCCGTCCGTTCCGGGCTAGGCCTCTTGCACGTGCCAGTGTCAGAAGCAACGTTCTCAAAACCACGGTCCCTAAACAAACTCCAAGTAGTCTCTTTCCCTCTCTCTCTCACACGCACCTGCACACATACCCATAGACACGCACACGTGTGCACACATGCATACACATGCACGCGTGTACACATACACACCCATGCACATACATGCACACATGTGCGCGTGCACACACAACGCACACACTCACCTACACACACGTGCACACACACGCACACACATGCACACGCCCTGTTTCCTGCTGACTTACGGGATTTTCCAGGACAGCGCTGACTGAATGTGGTCTCCCCCGCCTGCCCCCTCTCACCCACCCCTCCCCTCGTACAGGTGACAGCCCTTGCCCTCTCCCCGCCCAGGGACCCCTCCCTCCCCCCCCCTCCCCCCCCCCCGCCGGGAGGACGGGGCTCACCTGCCGGCAACGTGGAGAACTCCACGAAGGCCTCCTTCTTCTCCCCGCTGCTCCAGGGGCAGCTGCCACGGCATCTGGTGGGGCCTGGCCAGGACCTTCACCTTGTAGGCCACGTTGGGCCTGAGGTTGAAGAACTGGTACGTGTAGCTCGCGGCCCGGACCACGTCGAGCTCCTCCTCGTTGAGGAAGATGACGTGGCTGTAGTTGCTGTTGGCGGGCAGCCAGGAGAGCTGGGCCGAGATCTGGGTGATGTTGTCCACCCTCAGCTGGGAGGGGGCCACCGCCACGTCCTTGCCCACCAGCAGCGTGCAGCGCAGCTCGTCCGAGTGGCCCCTGCTGGTGGCGCACTGCACGGAGATGCGGTAGGTGCAGGCCGCCGTGTCGAGCTTCTCGATGAGGGCCTTGGTCCTGCTCCCCAGCGTGAGGCTCACGCGCGGCTCCTGGTCCACGAGCACGCTGTAGCTGCTCACGGTCCCCCAGCCCGGCGGCACTGCCGGCGGCTCCCAGGCCACAATGACACTTCTGGCGAGTTGTTTGATGAGGGTGATTTTCCTAGGGTAAGGCACGATGTCTTCTCCGACGTCGTCGACGCTCACGCCCAGCGTCTCCGCACCGCCGTCCGCGACGCCGGCGTCGATGGGGGTGGGGGCGTGCAGGTCCAGAATGTTCTCCCCCTCCGAGCCGATGCCCGAACGGTTGATGAGATTCTGGTCCTGCTCGTTCCCCAGCGTGCTTGCCGGCCGCGACTCGTTGTCCTGGACAAAATCCACAAAGTTGGAGGGCACCAAGCCCCTCTGCCCGTCCAGGAGCTCGCCTGTTGGTACAAAGGCAGTGAGATCACCCCGCCCTCGCATCGGGGCCCCGAGGTCCTGCCGCACCCGCACGGCTCCCCGACAGGGCCGTGCGGTACGGCCGTGGGATTCCACAGGTCGTCACGGACACCTGCTCAGACGTCCCGTGCTCGGGACCTTGCTCCCACCGCTTGCCCCCTGCGACCTGCGAACCCATCAGGCAGCGTGGCCCCCTGCTTAGTCAACACCTGCCTACGGACACGGACACCCCATGAGCGCAGAGATCTCTTCCCGTTCATCACACTGAAGAGTCCTGGCACACAGTCGGTGCCCAGTAGATGTTTGTTTATGGACGAACAAACGTGCACGAGACGAGAGTTTGGGAGGTTAAGAAAGTAAACGTCTTACTATTATTTTTGAGGGTACGATCACATGAATAGGATTTCAAGGTGACCTCTCCCCCTTGCAAAGCACACCGTGTACGTCCTAAGGAAGCTCCCAGAATGCCCGTTTGCTGTGAGAAAGAAACTGCCCATGTGGTGCCAGACCACCTGTAGGTTGAGTGGCAAAAAATTTCATCACACCAGCTCTCGTGGCTACTGGCGGCCACAGGGAGAAGCTCTTCTTATTCTGCGAAATGCTCTCTTTTTAGTTGGGCTCAAAACCTGTTAGCAGCAGAGGTCTAAAAAACAGAAGTGTTTTGAGGAGCCTCAAGGATGCCGTGATTTGGGTAATCTCGCAGCACCAGCGGGACGGGCCATTTGCCCAGTACGTGGCAGGGCGTGGCGGGGAGGTGCCCGCTCCCAGCAGACCCTGGCCTCGGGAGACGTGTGATGGACCCAGAGGAGGGCACGTGACCATACGATGGGCCGTGGATTCCCCCAGAGTAAAGGGGGACTCCGGCCTGCTCCCGGCCCCACCCCCAGGACGCTCTCACGAGGGCCGGTGCTCGGGTGACGCCGACAGTCATAACCGCACTCACCGTGCACCGGGTCCTGTCCTACCCGCCCTGCACCTCGTTTACCCACGGCTGCCCGCAGGTCGAATTCGCTTTCTCCGTTCTACACGGAGGAAGGCACAGAGACGAGGGAAATCCCCGAGCTTCGCAGCCCCGTTCGAATCAGGCCTCCAGAAAGCTGATGCGGGCAAGACGCCTGCTGTGAATATTCTAGAGCTTTCCAACGAGGGTTTTCTGGCGGCCGCCTCGGGCGCCTGTTTCTACAGGTGTGAAAAGCAGTGACGGTGACGTGAACGTAGGTTAAGAGTTCGGGCTGTGCTGCCACCAGCCGTGGCGGATTTCTCGCGTGGACGGCCCACGGCTCTGCTACCACGTGCCCGGCAACTACTGGCGAGCGACGCAGCCCACAGCCGGGTGGCTGTTCAGCGTCAAGAGGCAACCTGTGGGGCGCCCGGGCGGCTCGGTCGTTCGAGCGTGACTTCAGCTCAGGTCATGATCTCACAGGTCATTAGTTTGAGCCCCACGTCGGGCTCTCTGTTGTTAGCGCAGAGCCTTTGGATCCCGTCCCCCCTCACTCTACCCCTCCCCCACTCCTCTCTCTCAAAACTAAACGTTAAAAAAAAAAAAAAACGGAAGCAATCCAACCTCACGTCCAGCAAACCCCAGCTCGAAAGCCAACTGCGTCTATCAGCCCTGGGAACACTCGGCAAGGCCGTGAAACAGGAGCCCGCTAATTTAGCAAGAACTGGTCCTACAGCTCAAGGTAAGAGGCCAAGACCCTCCCGTTCGTCCAGGGTGACCGAGCGACTGGGGACTGAGGAGTCTCGCGAGGCTCGTGAAGCCGCTGGTGCTGTCCCGAGCTCATGCTCGGGTTACAAAAGGGACGGAAGGTTAGGCGTCCCAGAGGGAGGGAGGAGGTCGCATTTCCCGATTTCGGACTGGGCGGGGCGGTAACCCCGAAGGGAGGGATCCAGCAGCACGTGGGGCAGACAGCCAGAAAGCCCAGAGGTCAGTGGGATCGCCCTGAGCCAGGCGGGGTCATCTGTCCTGCCGGGAAGGAGGTCAGCTGGGGGTCCAGGGGTCCTGGGGCAGTAAGATAGAAGACGCAACAGATCCCCTCTGGGAACAGGAGTCCGTCGGCCCCGTGTGTCCGCACAGCCACCCGGCGAGCTCTGCGGGGACGGACGTTGCAAACCTCCGCCAGTGCCTCAGGTCTGCGGGGTCAGGACACCCCACTCAGTCGTCAGAAGGGGGAAAGCTGAGGAGGGCGGGCGGAGGGTCAGGGCGGAGGGCTGGGGCGGGCAGGCGTAGCTGGGGGCCTGGCCCATCCACGGGGACCAGTCAGGTGCGCGGAGCAGCCCCGGCACCCACCGCCCCGCGCCTTAACAGACCTTCATAGAAGCCGTCCTCGTCCATGTCCCCGTACACGTAGAGGTACTTCCCCGCCGTGAGGGGCAGCTCAGCTTCCGGGTTCTCATTCGGCCCGTCGAAGGGGTTGTAACTGGAGGAAGAAGGACACTCGTGGAGCAGGTGCTGCACGCGGAGGGCGGTGGGCACCTGCACCCCCGCGCCAGCCGTGTGCCCGCCAGGAACGGCGGCAGCACCCGCGCTCTCGCACACACTCAAAACAGAGAGAGAATTCTGAAACTGAGGCGGACGCTCGGGGTCCCCGTGCCACATGACACACTGATGACCCTGATCTCGGTTCGTACCCGTCACGTCTGCCCTAAGTGTTCGCATTAGTAAGCAAAGAAGAATCATTAACCCTATAATCTTTCCGTCTATACCGCTTAGCAAAGGTAGGACCACACCGCGTTTACTTTGCAGCGATCTGCTTATTCTTTCCACTTTCCAGTATGCGTGACCCTCCCTCTAGCTCATGAAATATTCTATTGTGACCCTTTTTTAAAAATTTTTAAGGTTTTTTTTTTTTTGAGAGAGAAAGAGAGAGAGAGAGAGAGAGACAAATCCTGAGTGGGGGAAGGACAAAGAGGGAGACACAGAATCCGAAGAAAGCTCCAGGCTCCGAGCTGTCAGCGCAGAGCCCGATGTGGGGCTCGAACTCCTGAGCTGCAAGATCATGACCCGAGCCGAAGTCGGGCGCTCAACCGACTGAGCCACCCAGGCGCCCCTCTGTCATGACCTTTTTTAATGGGTGTGGAATATTCCACTGAACAGACTGGCATACTTCACTTAACCGATGTCCTAACACTGGGCACCGATGTGGCCTCTAACCTTTGGTTAATACAATCACCATTGTGTCAAATATCCTCGTAAACATGACATTTTTTATAATCATGCCCGATGTGCAAATAAGACATATAGTAAACGAAATGGGGATTTTTTAAATTAGTTTAGAATAACGGAGAAGGCCCCAATAAAAATTAAAACAGCATCTGCTGATAGTCAAAGACGATAGGCACGTGTGGTAGAAATATAATAACGAGGCGATAGCGACTCGCACACCAACAGTACCAGAAAGCTCACCAGCACTTCCGTGTACGTTTTACGAGATCAGCGTTCCATCTCGGCGAGGCGAGCAGAGAAGATACTATTTCTCCCAATTTGAATCACAGAGTGAGGTCAGGGGCACCCGCCCAAAGTCACAAGCTCACAAAGAGGCCTGGGGTGGGGATGCTGGGGACCAACATCAAGGTCTCCTGACCCCCGTCCTCTGCAGGTTTAACGGCCCAAGTCACCGTGCCCCTCACTGTCCGAGTCCAGGGTCTAGGGAAGTTTTGCAACAGTCTGATGGTTTTACTGAGTCAGTAACTGCCAGGGGCCATCTGCATAAGGAAGAGACACAGATGGATGTTTGATGTGATAGCCCAGCGGGCGGATGAGGAGAGTAAGCAGCTCCCGGCAGAGGGAATGGCGCGTGCAAAGGCCCAGAGACAGGAGCAGGGTCCCTCTGGGGCGCCGAGGGTCAGCTTGGCTGGAGGAGGGTGCTGGCCGCAGGAGCGTCGAGGGATAGGGACTGGCAGGGTCCCCGTGGGTGTGGATTTGATCTTCGGTGCTGGGAGGTATCGGGATTTAAGCCAGGGAGTGATGTGACCACACCTGCATTCGGTAGAGACACTCGGGCGCCCCATGGATGGGGAGCCGGCAGGTGGCAGGTGGGGCGAGGACACTGGATCAGGAGTGGCTCAAGAGGTGATGGAAATGGGCTTTGGCGGGGGGAGGCTGAAAGCTGAGTCAGGGTGGGCAGACGGGGTCACACGTACTGAGCCGGGTCCACGGTCAGGCGCGGCTGCACCGAGAAAGCGGGGCGAGGGTCAGTTCGGGGTCTCTCGCGTGATGCACTGAACGCGCGAGCTCAGAGTTCTGTGTCTGCAAAGCCGTTTGCACAGAGCGATGGTGGTTTCGGGCGGGCAGGAGAGGTGGGGGCAGAGGCAGACGGCCGCAGGCGACCATCCCAGGAGGTGACTGCGCCAGCCACTGAGGGGGGGCGGCCTCAGGCAGGTATTGTCTCGTTTCGGGTTTGGGGACACCTCCACAGGCTTACTGAATGATGTCCGTGTTTGGTCCCAGGGGATCCCCCCAAACTCCTGCCTTTACCTTCAGAACCACCCCAGCGGGGGTGGTAAGGTACAAAGAGAACTCAGACGTGCAAAGTCCTCTCTGCGCTATTCGGTCTCACGTGGTTCGGGCTTCTTTGGCAGGCTGGCTGAAAGAGTCACAAAGCCAGCACCAGCGCCACATCGAGGGCACCAACAAAGAAGAGAACGAACGAGGGGACATCGTGCACTTGGGCCGTGCCTGGTGACGGCAACGGCAGACGGAAGCCGGTTGGTCAGCCCGTCTTCTTCCGTGCCCGACTTCACGCTGGCTACAGAATGCGTCCACGGGGTGCGCCGGCTGTTGGGCCCCTGTTCCCGGAATGAGACCTCGCCTCTCCTGGAAGAGGAGGGAATGCGAGCCCAGGGCACACGGCACGCGGAGAGGCTGGGGAGGCTGGGGAGTGTGGCTCGCCAGGGCGCAGGCCAGCTGGGAAGTGAGCCAGTCCCGAGAGCCCAGTTCAGCGCGAGAGCCGTTACGAAGGGCTCCCACTGGAGAAAACGGAACGCGTGCCAGGTATCCCGACCGGCAGAAACCAAGGACGAGAGGCTGGGTCCTCATCGAGCGTGAGGAACGGGAGACGTGAACTATGTGGTTTATGGCTAACTCCTTCCCGTGGCCGAATGTGGTCTCGGGCTTGCCGGCACTGTCCCCAGGTAGTGGAGTTGTGGGGAGGCAGTTACCCCACACCCGTCTCAGAACTGGGGGGGGTCGTTCCCCACAAAGACTCTGAGGGTCGTTCAGACCAGATGGCTCCTTAGTTCCCACTGAGCGTGGACACCACAGGACCCCAGCGAGAAATTAGCGAGGGGCGCCTCGCAAGTGTGAGGACCCCAGAAAGGCAGTAAACGGGGGCTCTGGACAAGAATGTGCCCCTGTGAGTTTCAGCTTGCCACCTGCCGAGGGCTAAACCGTCCCCCTGAATGTTGGTTCAGGTCCTAAACCCCCAGTGTGGGGAACATGACCTCATTTGGAAATATGGTCTTTGCAGATGCGATCAGGATGGGGTCGTGCTGGAGTCGGTGGGCCCCCATCCAGCGACTGGTGTCCTTACTGACAGAGAGAGAGAGAACGAGCAGGTGCACAGGGATGTGGCCACGTGAGGCCGGGCAGAGACCACAGGGATGCACCCATAACCCGGGGACGCCTGGAGCACCAGAAGCTACAAGAGCCCCCAGTGAGCACAGCCTTGCTGACCCGATCCCACACTTCCCGCCTCCAGAGCCGCCAGAGAACGTGCTTCTGCTGGTTTAAGTCTCCCGCTTTGCGTAAGTCGTTAACGGCCGTCCTGAGAAACAAATCCACCATCTACACGCTTTCCGTCAGAACCGACAACAAACCTTCCCCGTCTCCCGAGTCTGGCCGAACGGCCTGCCTTCGGCCGAGGACCCAGGGAGGGTGGGGAGGGGAGCACGCCCAGACCCGCGGCCCCGTCAGCCCCAAGGCACCCCCCGCACGTCCACGGATGCTCGGAGATGCAGAGAGGAGCTTCGTGCTTACCTGTAGCGGGCGACACACAGGTGGACTTTCCCCGAGTGCCTCTGCTGCTTGGAGGTACTGGAACTGCGTTCATTATCCATCTGGTAAAGACACAAACCACGTTCAGGTTATGCGGCGGCGGGGGTCACGTTTTTGCGGGAAGCACACAGGAAACCCTTCAGTCTCGCTGAGCCTTCTCGCCCCAGACCGCGGAGCTCCCACGAGCCCTGACTAGACCAACTTCTGTGTCTTGGGCACCGGTCCGGAGATGAAGCGGCTCCCTCAGTGTGGGCCCCCTGGTCACACAGAAGGACGTTTATAAAGAACGCATCTTCCCGAGCCAAGAGTGGACCGGAGGTGGGGCCCCCCAACACGGGGTGTGGGAGTCGCCGGGCAGACCGTGCGAGACTGCCAGGCCCTACCGGGCATCTGTGGACACAGAGACGGACGATGACCCACGGCCTCTGCTCACAGGGGCTCGGCCCTGCGAGGGAGACAGACACCGTCCACCGCGATCACGTGTCAGAGGGTGCCTGGTGCTGTGGGGCTGAGACAACCGGGAATACTGCATAGAGGAGGTGACAAGAGGGCCGATGAAGACCAGATATGGGAATTTACGGGAGAAAGGGAAGACGCCCGGAAAGAGAGAGGGAGAAGGAGCGGGGGAGGAAGGAAGGTGAGAGGACCATCGTGTTCCCACCAGACGGATCCGCGTGGGCGGGCCAGAACTCACGTCTGATTCAAATCTGCATCTTGGGCTAGCGGATCTCGACAGAAAGGTGGGCTTGATGGGCAGAGGCTCCGGCTTGTCACCAGGGAGCGGGAGGGGCCGGATATAGTCCCCGGTCACAGTGCGGCTTCCGACGGTGCTCTCCTGACCTGGCCACGACATCGAGACAATTTGAACAAGGATGCCAGTGAGGTGACACACGCGTGGGTCCTTTGACTTTCCAGCGTGCCCGTCCCCCTCGCTGGCACCAGCCTCAGGTTTTCATCTTGGGAGCTGCCTGCTTCCTGCCCTCAGTCCCCACTGGCCACCTGACCCCATGCCCTGCCAGGCCATCCCCCCGGCAGAGTCCACTCCTGGCTGTGAGGATGGTCTGGTGGCGATGGCAGTGTTAAACATGCGGTGGGAAGGTCCAGCCACGGGGAATTAAAAGAAGCCACAGGGAAAGAGCCTCTCCTTTTCCCTGGCTGCAAACTGAGAGGCTGTGAGGCCTGGTGATGCTGCAGCCACAATGCCCCCAGGAGGCGGAAGGTCTGTCCCACCGGAACTGGCTTCTAGAAGGGGAGCTGCCAGATGGGTAGGGAACGTATCCTGGGGGCGCAGTTGGAGCCCCCGAATCCAGCTGTGCGGGGAGCCAGACATACTGGCTCGTCTACTCCAGGTGATAAGCAAGTTCCCTGCGGCTCATACCCATTTAGGTCAGCATCGCTGTCATTTACGACCCAAAGTGTCCTAATTTACATACAAAGCGGCCAAGAGGCTGGGAATGTTTAGAATTCCAAGGAGAAGCACAGGAGCAGTGATTCCCTCCCTGACCTCTCTGTCCAGCCTCTGTCCGCAGTGGCCAGACCTCGGGATCATCTCACCGAAGATTCAACCTGCCGAGTCCACGCGGGGAAAGGCCAAATGATTCGCAGTAAGGTGGGAAGTGTCCCTAGAGAGGCTTTCACCTGCCAGGGGCCCCGCAGCTCCAGCCCGGTTAAAGGAACTGTGGGATAACACCCCTGAAGTGGAATCAGTGCCAGAACAGACACAGGGCCCTGCTGGGGCGTCAGATCCCAGAGAGCAGAGGTGTGGCCTGGTCACTGCCGTCTGTCCCCACTGCTCACGGCAGCGCTCGGCATACAGCAGGTGCAAAGTGATGCACGCCCAGGTGCAAATGCGCGCCCAGGAGCCCCGGGACACCAGCTGAGAAGGGGGAAAGGCCAATCTCTGACCCACGGCCGGTCCGACCCCCTGGCAGTGGAAGTCACGAGTCCCGCTTTTGGACAGAAGCTGTTTGAGCAGGTGCACAGTCGACTGTTTCCTCTTTGAAGGAACATTCCAGACAGAGAGGCTGTGCCTCCAGCCCAGCGCTCCTGAGCGAGAACAGTGGGGCCAGTGCCCTACGCCAGCCTCAGAGGAACGTGGAGCCACGGTCGGCGATGCCGCGAGGGCAAGGGTGAAGCCAGGGGCGCGTGGGCCCTGCCAATGGCGCCCCCTCGTGGGGCGAGGTCACTGACTGTTACGTGAGCTACGTCCATCCAGGCGGCTGTTTGGAAGGCTTGCTACAAACCTATTCGCACACCTGGATCTCATCGATCCACTTGGTGGCGACCCGGAACCACTGTGGGTCTGAGTGCCCACCTTCCACCACCGCGGGTCACACCCTGTTCTCCAGATTGTTTCAACACCGAGCCACTCCCACTGGACGCACATCTGCATGCCTCACGGAGGCGCGCACACAGCAGCCCAAGACACCATGGGGAGAAGGGACGGCTGGCCACGTGGGCTGGGGTGGGCACGCGACGGTGGGTCGGGTGCTCTGCTGTGACCAGCCTGCACACCCGACGTGGGCGAGGACCCGCCTGCCCCGGCGGTCTGGGGCTCTGGTGCACGCCAGGCAGAGGTTCCACGTGACAGGCCCCCGTTAAACCCTGGGTGCCACGAAACCACAGGCTTCCCTGGGCCGTAACTCTGCACTCAGAGGCTGCGTTTTTCAGTGCACGCGGGCGTTCTGCGTGGCCTCCAGGCACCCTGTCCCTGTCCCTGAGGATCTGACGTGTCCCCGTCCCGTGTCGGGATCTTGAAAAGCATCACCGGCCAACCTCATGCGGCCACCCGGCCTAAGAATGTTTGTCTCATCTAGTGACAGCTGAAACCGTCCTACCCCTTCTCATCCTTCAGACGGCACAGCCCAATGTCCTTTCCTAGAGCCAGGCTTCTTCGTCCGCCTGGTCTGAAGCAGCCCTGGGTCACTTTCTAGCTTGTCACTCTGTCCTCACGCATCTGTCCCCTTGTCTGTCTCCAGCCACCGAGAGGCGTTTCCACAGGGGCCTGGCCAGCTGGCTGACCTCACAGCCGCAGCCCCGACACACGGGCTAGGTGCACCATGCCCTCGGAACACCTTGGAGGGGTGTGCAGACCCTCCTCCCTCTGCCCTGCTGCTCACAGCCACGTGGCACATAGCTAATGACTGAGCGGGAAGGACGGGGCACGTCATTTATCAAGACAAAGGCAGCCTCGCTTTGTCTTAATATCACGAAGCGTCAGAAAGAAACGATCACGTATTTTGATGCCAACAGGGAGAAATCTGGACGTTCTCTCTCCGACGGAACTCAAAAGGGGGGGGCTCTGACACTCATCTCCCCAAATTAAAAACAACAGTAACTTTTAAACAGGCGGGTATTCTTGCAACCCCTGTGTCCTGGGACAGCCGCCCCTGGGCGGGGAGCACAGTCCCGACTGATCAAGGCAGCCTCTGTGCCCCGGCTGGAAGCCGCAGCGAGGCCTGAGGACACACATCTGCGATCTCCATGCTGGATACAAAGACGAGATCCCTCCCCCGACGTGCGAGGTCCGTCCCCATCCTGCGTCCTGAGCACAAGTGTGACAGGGGGGCGCTCAATTCACCACCGTCACCGTCGCCGCCTGAGCAGGAACGGAAATTGGTCCCCACACGGAGGGGGCAGGGCACGAAGGCGGGAGGCGGCCGCAGCCCAGCGGTGCACCTCGCGGACCCCGGCCTCGCCCTGGTCTCTCTCTTCCGCACAGTGGGACCGGGACAGCGTCCGCAGGGCACACGGCTGCGCGAGGAGCGTGTCTGCTGATGGCATCGCGTGCTCAGAACGGGGGCTGGTGCACTGTGCGTGCGCAGTGACTGCGGCTGGCCCGCCGTCGCTCGGAGCCTTGGGACGCCGGTGCCTAGGCCGGCGGGTCAGACAGACGCTCACTACGCACGCCCAGATGCGGGGTCACCGGCCATCCCTCCTCCGCCACGCACTCACCTTTGCCGATGGAGGGGCTGAGTCCGTTCACGAACTGCGGGAAAGGCTTGCCGGGCGCGGGGACGTCTACGGAGACGCCCGGGCTGACTCCCAGCAGGTCGATCTTCCCGGCGTGCTGCCGGAGCCTCTCCAGGTCCTGCGACAGCAGGCTGAACTGCTCACTCTGCGTCCGGCATTTCTCCTCCAGCTCCCGAACCTTGCTCTGCACGGCAGACGCACGGACACGCGGTCAGGGGCGGGCGGTGGGGGATACGTGTGTCCGTGCGTCTGCGTGTGAAAGCGTGTGAACGCGTGTGCGCACACGTGTGCTGCCTCCCACCTCCACAGGAGGACAGTGTCCCATCAAACCAAGCGTCCTGAGCGGACTGGCATTTGTTCCTCACCAGACAGACCACAGGTGCAGAGAAACCCTACGGACGGTCAGCTCCCAGCCAACCGTGGATTGTTCTGGGCTGTGTGTGCGGCCCAGGGACTGGTGGTGGACACGGCCCACCGGAGCCATTTGAAACTTGGGAGTGCGAGGCAGTGACACAGCCCAGACACGGGGGCAGCTCGGCTACTAACCCACCAACCCGTTCAAGGAACCTAACCCCAAAGAAGTGCTTTGGCAATAACCGGGAACTTCTACCTGCTGCATTCATTCGGTCAGCAACATAGCCGCCACCTGCAGACATCCAGAGGGGCCTCGGGAGCACCGGGGAGGGCGGGGGGCTCCCCCAGACACGCATCAGGGAAGGGGAAGCTCCCTGCTGACTGCCTGCTCCTGTCCCAGCCGGTTCTCAGGTCGGGGGGCTGGAGACGCACTCCCCGCTCCCCAATCACGGACCACACTTCCCATCCCGGTGCAGACACAAGGCTTTGCCATGGGGACCAGAGCGTCCCGCACTGTCCACGGCAGGGCGGGGCGCACGCCAGAGAGGGAGGCAAGCGGGGTCAGCTCCGCCCCTTCCCTGCGGTAACGCCCCCCTACGCTGCTGCATTAGCTCCTGGGCTATTTCTCCTCTGTCTCCCTCACCGTGAGCTCCAAGCCTCTCTGGTTCCCTCCCTGATACAGCCTCAGTGCTTTTCACGGAATCAGGCCCACAGTAGGTGCTCGACACGTCTGCCGAATCCACGAAAGGGGGAACCGATTTGCTGTGCGGGGGGCTTACTTCGTCTGCACAGAAGTCCTGCCTTCGCTCCGTTCCTTACTCCATGATAAACGGAAAATCCCGTTTACTGTGTTATCGATTTGCCGTACTGCCCGGTTCCCCCACTAACGTGCCAGCCCCACGAGGGCAGGAGCTGCTGGCTTTCCTGCGGCGTCCCCAGCACTTGGAACAGAGCTCGGTGGCGAGTCCACCTTCAGAAGGCGTGTGGTTCACACAGGTGTGCACGCAGGAGGGTGGGGACAGCCAGGGATGGCCCGCAACTGTGGAGAGCCAGCAACAGAGGTGCCTTTCCTTCCCCCCCTTCCCCTCCCCTTCTCCCTCCCCCTTCCCTTCCTCCTCCCCCCTTCATCCTCCTTTTCTACCCCTCTTCCTCCTTCCTCCCTCTCCTCCTTCTCCTCCCCCTCCCCCCCTTCCCCTCCTCTGGCATTAAGCTTTCCAGCTCCTTAGTATAGAATGAAGTGCTATTTATGTCTGAGATCAGGGGTTTCTAAAAATAAACCTAACAAACCCCAAGCCTATAATTAATTTCTTTGATTCATTAAAAAAAAAAAAAAAGCAGCAGGCTTCTTTTAAAAAGCTGAATGAGCTTGTCTGTGACAGCTGTCTCCAGCGAGGAAGGCAGAGAAGCGACATCAGCCAGGGCTCCCAGGCGCAGGCGGGGGACACTGGGACGGTGTCAGACCCGCCCCCAGCCCCGGCCGCCGGGACCCAAGTACAGGATAACATCTGCCCCAGGGCAGAGCCGCGAGCCCTCGGGGGACAGGCAGGCGGGCTACCCCCCTCGGGCGAGGGGCGCTGGAAGGCCTGAGCTCCCCTGGGTTATCCAGGTGGGCTCCCAGGTGCCGGCGCTGGTGTGTGGGGTATCAGGTGGCTCGTGGGAGAACACGAGCACCACTGAGATGGCCGTGAGTTCGTTTTCACGTGCGTCACGACAAATTCCGGCAGATCAAATCCTCAGCACTGTGTGCACGTGACAAGTGACCTTGCTAAAAACAGCAAACAGATTCCTCGCTTATGTGACACTCTAGAGATGACAAAACCATAGTGACGGACAACAAATCAGCGGTTGTCGGGGCCGGGGCCGTGGGAGGGCGTGACTCCCAAGGGGTACCAGGAGGGGGTGTCTTTGGGGCGATGGGGCATCCCTATTCCCACGGTGGCGACACGAATCTCTACGTACAACCGACCCCACGGAACTTCACACGAGATGGGGAAGAGGATGAACGTAGAAACGGGCAAAATCCACGTCACGGCTTGTAGCCTGGCGGCCCGGCTTGCGCCAACACGGGCTCTGGGCCTGAGAGTGCGTCACGGCCCCGGGAGCCGGGCAAAGGGGACGTGGGAAGGATTGTAGCAGTTTATGTACCTTCTTGTGCGTCTCAAATTATTTCAAAATAAAAAGGTTTTAAAAATGAGCAGATCCAACGAAAGTAAGAAATGATGCTGCAGGCGGCCTGTAGGCGCCAGGAACGTCTCGGTGGCGCGTGAACGGTGTTGTGTGCGGAGCGCGGCCAAGGTCCTGACGGGTCGCCGCTGGATCCTGGCACCTGAGACACACGTGGGGCCGGCCGGAGCTGTCTGGCTTGGGGTTTCCGGGACAGGGCGGGGCACAGAGGTGAAGGAGGGCGACCGAGCTCCCCTGGCCGGGCCCCTCAGGACTCAGACACACGGGGAGACAGGGGGGCACATGGAGGCACCCAGTGGCAGCACTCTTCCTGTGCCGCTGTGACCACGGCATCCTTGGCACCCACTGCTGGCAGGCCCAGGACCTGAGCCCCCTGAGAATGGCCCTCAGTGACTCCCTCCTTCCGGGGTGTGTTCCTGTGTCCAGGGTCCCCTTCAGCGACGGGGACGGTGACATGCCGCCTCCCCTGCGGCCGGCTCTGCTGGGAGCGGACCTCAGAGCATCGGGGTGCCTGGGGCGCCCACGGAGGCTGGCGGGGAATGCCAGGGGGGAGGGAGCAGGGGCAAGACCGCGGGATGTCAGGGTGGGGGGACACAGCGAACCAGGGCACGGGTGTCCTGTCTGCATCCACTCAGCACCGACCAGACCCACCGTGGGCAAAACTTTGTCTCCCGAGAGCAGCAGAAAGTCTTCAGTATAATGAAAAACATCTCAGTTTTTAAATGCCGGCAAGCATCTCAGAGGCCAACAAACGGCCCGGGCTGACGAGTCCCATCTAGAGACGGCACGGCGGCTCCATGACTCCCGGCTAGTGTCCCCGGCACCAGCTCAGGCTGGCCTGGGTGGCCCTCGTGGCCCACAAGATGATCCCCCGCAGGGTCTGGGGCTCCAGGCTGTCAGATGGATAGTTGACAGTCTTTCTGGATGAACAGCACGGACTTCTACTCCAGGGCAATCGGCCGGCACCACTGAGAAGCCCTTCCCGGGGTGGGCAGCATGACGCTAGGACGGCTGCGGCCCGGAGCCACCTGCCCCGAACACGTGTGCTCTCTGTGCCTCTATCGGCCAGCCATGCTCACCGGTACGGCCCAAATCAGGAAAAACGAAACAACCCTGATGAAATGGTCAGCTTTTCCCTAAGCACGATGAATGGGAGAAACAGACAATTCCCGGTGACATTAAAGGTACCATCCCACCCTCGAGGGAACAGGGCATAAGACCGCAGGCCCCAAGCCTCTAAACGGTCCTGCGTCCAGATACTGATCAGAGGACGTCTGACTGCCCAAGGCCACGGGGACCGGGCTCCATCAGGCTGACATCTTCCCTCGAGCACACCTTCCATGGGAGCTGATGGCAGAAGGTCCTGAGGGTGCAGACAGGATGTTGCTGGGCTACAGGACAAACACGGGTGTGCCGTGTTGTGCCTGTCTGTCAGGGCGTTTGCTTGATCCACATCTGTCCACGTGAGGCCACTTGGTCGGGGCCTTGCTTCCATCATAACCTGGGGTAAAGGTGTAGGGGGGTGGCCGAGCCTCTCCCACCTCCAGGTGCTCCCAGAGAGAACGGAGGAGTCGAGCCGGCCACGCCTGCCTCTCCCGCTCCGGCCTCGCTTCCCCTCCGGGCATCAAGGGCAACGGCTGTAGGGCAGCAGGACATCAACCCTCGGAACCCAGGAGCTTCGGGTGCCTGTCCTCTGTAGCCTGGGTGGGTGGAGACTCAGGACAGCGAGGAGATGGGAGCTGGGGACCCGTGACACCCAACGTGCATTGCACAGGAAGACACTCCCTCTGGAAGCTCCATCGGGCTCTCCCCCTCCCGGAAGACAGGAAGGATTTCCGGGAGCACAGCGTCCTGGCCTGGCTACAGGGGCAGGGGGCGGCCCGGGTGGCAGATGCGGGCCAGCGGCTGGGAGGTGCCTCTGAGGGTCCCAGAGTCACCAGCAGGAGGAACCACTTCCCCGCAAACAGGAAGGCAGCAGTGACCCCGCTGATCCGCCCGGCTGGCGTATTTGAACAAAAGTATTTATTTCAGGATTCAGGGCACTGTCGCCTCCTGGGTGGGTGGCCTCCCAGGGAGCCGGCCACCTGCAGGCATCGGGAGTGGGGGCCGCTCAGAAGCGGCTGTGTTCTGACCGCAGCGGGAACAGATGGCACAGTCATCAGGCAAGTCAACTATCCCTGGAAGAAACGCAGCGACTTGCACATTTGGATGCGGGTATTTATAAAGATGACGGAAACACACCATGAGCACGATCGCTAGCGGGCCCAGCTCGGCCACTGTGTAGTTCACGTCTGGCGCTCGGCCTTCGTGAAGGAGAGCCACGTGGGGTGCCGTGCCCGGTCACCGGCGTCCGAGCAGGGCCGCCGTGGATCATCAGAACAGCAGGCGAAACCAGGGAGCGCTCCAGGCAGCCTGGGAGCAGCGGCTGTGTGTGGTGTCCTGACGTGCAAACAGGATTCAGGAGCCGTTTCTGAGCACCACACGCCTGCTGCGTGCCAGGCGCTGCCGGGGGCTCTCACGCATTCTCGCGGACCGTCAGGGGGACCCACGGGGTAAGGAGGTAGGAGCCCAAGGCACAGCAAGGAAGTACGGCCAAGGTGCGCAAAAGCCAGGGTCACACCACCAGGCAGTGGCCGGACGAGGCCAGGCCTCTGAGTCCAGGCTCTGAGCTGGCTCTAGATCCTGGACACCCCCGCTCACTCACGGGGGGGGCCCCGCTCACTCACGGGGGACCTGGAGGCAAGTCAATCACACAGCCTCAGTGGGCCTCGCTGCCTTCTCCTATAACGTAGGGCGAAGCACGTGTTCCAGAACCCAGTGGCAAAGTGCAAAGTCAGACCCTGGGGGGCAGGGTGGGGACTCCGTTGCAGAAGCTAGAAACCTTCTACCCTCCGTGGGCAAAGCCTCAGCACGGACACTGCTGGGGGTGGGGGATCGGGTATCCTAGTAACTCAGTCACCCAAGCCCCCTCACACACACCCACCCCCCCGGCCGGACGTCTCTTTTCAGCACCTTGGAGCCCATGCAAGTCTATCAGAATCCCCCAGATTTCACCGTTAGTGGGGACACTCAGTGCCGTTGTCCCCGTGACCCCATGAATGAAGGAATGCCTTCTGCTGCCAGTTTCATACCCGTCTGGGTCGGCTCCTGCCTGCAAGCAGAGCCCATGGGAAAATCCACAGAAGTGCGCGGACGGGCTGAGTTCCAGAACCGCTGCAGGATGATGCGATCTTGACACTGAAACGAACCGCGTCGTAGCCAAGGGGAGACTCCGGTAAGGGAAGCCGTCTCTCCAGTCGAGGTCTTACATCCTACAGTGTGTGGACCCAGCACGGCTAAAACACAAGTGTCTTAAACATTTGCTTTGGTTCGTACGAGTGAGCGTTTCCCCAACTGTCCAACTTAAATCGCACTGGATCCTAAGCTGGTGGGTCTGGACCACTAGAGTTTTCCTGCTTCGGTACGGACACCCTCTGTCACGTGGTTTTACGGAGACAGATAAGCACCGATCGCTGGCGGGACCTCGGAACTCCTGAATCGCCTTCAGGGGTACCAACAGTGAGCGGAGGTGGCGGCATCGGGGACACAGAGCTGGACTCGGGGGGTTAGTCCCGGGGCAGCCGAACTCCCCACCGCTGGAGCAAGGGTGGCGTCCTTGTCCCCACGCATGTCGTCTTCCAGCGGAGACTCAGGAAGACGGGGCTGCTGAAGCTTCTTCCGGGGGGGGGGGGGGGGGACAGAGACCCCAAGCCGACCACAATTCCCGGGGCAAAGAGGCTTCTCAAGACACGGAGGATGGAAAACGTTAATGATGAACTTCAGATTCTCGACGTGGCTAATCCTCTGTCACGCTTCAGCATCACAACCGCGACGTCCTGAGGATCCTAGAATTCAGGCGGGGCAGGGACGATGCCACAGCTCAACCGCGTTCGGCTTCGTTTCCTGGGCCTGTGACGCTGTCCCGGTTTCTCCTGTGGTGAAGTGTCACTGGCTACGGCCGGTGCACAGTGGACACAGAAGAGAACGTAGGAGCCGTCCCTGCCGCAGTCACCAGGAAGCCCTGTGCTCCGGATGACACAGCCACAGGAGGCAGGGAGCCCGGGGGGGCGCTCCCGGGGGCCTTCCCAGGTGGGCGGCGGGTGTCGCCGACAGGAAACGACCTTTGTGTGTGCAGCGTGAGGCTGCGATGCGCTGGGGAGGCTGGCCTTACGCTTCACCTGACAACCAGCTCCGGCTTTCCGACGGGACCAAACCCACGTGCTCCTTCACCCACACACGCACTCAGTGCCACGGGGTCACCAAGTAACCAGGTGTCCTAACACCCGCCCAGCAGGGTGACGACGCCTCCCTGAGGGCCCCGCGACACGGTGCCGGCACATTCAGGGACCCGCGGAAACGTTTTCGTTTTAGTTTCCTTGAAAACCAGGAGTAAAGAGAACACGGGAAGAACGACTCCAACCTGGACCCTAGCCCTCTTTACACCCACGCAGATGTACGTAAAACGTGACACTTGATATTTTCACGGGGCCCAGGAAAGTCACAACGCAGCCCGGATGCTGGGTCCCACCTCTAGGAGGGACCCCATGCCTGTCTGGGTTGGGGGAGCGCGGTCTGCTCTGGAAAGTCTCCCCAGATGCGACCCAGGGATGAAAGGAGCCCGCAAGGGTTCCTTCCTGGCTGTGACGAGTGTCTGGTGTCGCGGGCCATCTGATGCCTCATCCCGGAGCGGACGACCAGCAAGCTGGGGGCAAAGCAGTGAGGCGCTAGGAAGACGCCCCGGGGGAACAAGCCACAAAGCAGCCAAACGCACACGTAAAGCACAAGGCACCGACACCGGTGAGAGCAAGCTCATCGCGGGGAGAGGGGGGCTCCCCCTGCGACGGGCCCCAGAGCCCGTCCCCTCCCACCCCACGGAGGGGCGCCGCGCCCCTGCACACTCTCCTCAGCCGCCCCAGACGGTGCCACCAGGGGGCCCGCCTGCCCTTGCAGCCCGGCTCTGCCCTTGCGAGCTGTGTATCCCCGGGCAGTTGGCTCAGTCTCTGTGCCTGATTTCCAACCGGTAAAGAGGATGCCGGTGGTGGCCACCTGACCGGGTCTGGTGCCTGGCGGGTAGTGGCCACGTGGTATGGGGGACCGTCTCCTGCTGTGACGCACCCGCCAGGAGGGGTGGGGCGTCTGAGTCCCGCACTGTATGAACTAATTCACGACTCAACTCTCGCCGCAGTGTTGCTGGCAGGAGAGCTGAGCCCGGCTCCCAGGGAGGACGGGACAGGGAGGTCCCGGGAAGCCAGGCTGCAACGCAGCGGCTGAAGCTCCGGCACCAAGTTCCTGGGGTTTGAGTCCAGATTTTGCTTCCTACTAGCTTGCCTTGGCCGAGTCACTTAAACTGACTGTGCCTCATTTTCCCCTGGGTCGTCATGGAGATGAAGTGAACGTGTGCACCAAGCCCTAGATGTCCCTAGATGCATCCCTAGAATGGCACTTGGCACGGAGTAAGTGTTCAATAAACGCTATGATCTCTGCTATTACTGTCATTACTGTTAATCGATTTTAAAGTATTTTCTTGCTTCTGTGTCTTGAAAGAACTCCCTCACGGAGGGATTAACTGACACTACCTGCTCTTGGGCATACAGAGTGCTCTGTGGGGATTCTGGAAAAGCTCTGGTCTGTGTTAACTCCCGACACCCATCTTCGCTAAGCCCCGAAGCCAGTCCCGACGATCTGCGGGTGCTGGGACTCTGCACGCGTCCTGACCGGAAACAGACACAGCTCCCCTCCTGCCGTCCCCAAACATCCTAGCCATTCGCTCATCAGAAAACGGGGCCTGGGACACCCACAGAGCCGGCTCCGAGCACGACGGTGTTCTGAGGGGTTTTATTTAACGTGTTTCTGGAGGCGATCCTTACTACTCCTGTTCTCTGTCTCACTGGGCGAGGTTGGGGGGCTGTTCTGGGCTGTTCTGCTGAGTAGAACACCTGGCCAGTGGCAGTGACCAGCGTGCGACCCTCCAGGGACACAGACACGTTCCAGCACAAGCGTGTGGCACGCCACAGATGTTCCTTGTCGACGCTTCTGGTGACGGTGAGGGGGCAGAAGGGGTGGAGGTTCGGGTCACTAACGTGCTGAGCCGTGGATCGGCTAAGACCCCAGAGGGCTGGCTGGTCCAACGTGCTGCCCTTCTCCAGACTAGCCTCGCAGACACTGACCAATGCTTCCCCGAGGCCAGCTGCATCCGAACTGGGTCCCTCCCAGGTTCCCGGCTCCCTCCTCCAGAGCGTCTGACTCCACAGGTTAGGCAGGACCTGACAACCCGCATTTCTAACAAGCCCCCAGGTGATGCTGACACGGCCAGCCTGGGAACCCCACTCTGAGAACCACTCACCCCCAAAATGGGAAAAGCGTCCCTTCCGTGAATACGTGATCCAAGTCAGGGTTTCGGAAAACACTCAAAACCCTGATCAGAGGGACGTGCGGCTCCTCGTGTTCCCCCCGGCGGGGGGGGGAAGGGGGTGGCGGGGAGGGGGTCAGTGAGAAGCGTGGCAGCTTGTTCACGGAAGAAGGTAAGCCCCCAGCACAAACACAAAGGCGGAGCGTTCAGGGGCCAGGATCGAATCCCCGATGACCGACAGAGAAGCTGCATCTTGGGCTCTGGGCCCCGGGTCCCGTAAACGACCCGAGGGCAGAACGAGCCCCACCAATTCCCACCCCCCACCCCCAGTGGTCATCGGGGCTCCGACATGCCCTTCCAGCCTGACCGTTACAGCCTTCGCGGAAAACGGGAGACCAGGTTCGCCGGGCCTGCTCAACACGTGCGAGACCAGAGCTCGTGCCCCGGGGCCCCCGTGGAGCCCCCTGCAAGCGGCTCCCCGAGCCCCCAGCCCCACTGCACCAGGAGGAACCTCCAGCTGCCAGCTCCGGAGGAAGAGCTGGGTTGAGCCGGCCCAGGGACCCGTGGGCGCCCCATGCACGCGGAAGGCGTCGCCACGCACACACGGGGACACGAGGTTCCCTCAAATACCTGCATGCTGTCCAAGGCGTTCTGGGCGGAGCGCAAAGCAGGACACAATCACAGGAAGGTGTTGTGAACAAAAGAAGACAGAGGATTCTCAGCACATCTGCACGGCCTTTTCCATTCGTTAAACCCAAAGCACGTTACGATGCTACCACATCCCAAAGCATGCACGGCCACCGGCGCCGGGTGGCGGGGCCTCGGCGGGCAGCTCCAAATGCGGGTTAGAACAAGAGACATGAAATCAGCGGGCTCCGGGTGATGGCAGAGGAAGCAGACCTGCGGCCAGGAGATGATGTGAATGGCAGCGGGGGTGGGGGGGGGGTGTTCAGGCAGGGGCGGAGATCATCTGTCAGGGAGCAGCATGGCCACTTGGGGTCTGTGTCCACTCTCTCAGGTTGTGTATCTCCCACTGCCATTCGTCACACTCACCCCTCCAGATACTCGTTAGCTAATGGACGCTCTCAAAAAATCAATTCTAATACACGTGATGGTAGCGAAGCAACCTTTCCCTGCGGGAGGAATAGACGTTGAAAGGCAACGTGAGAGACGTAAGAGGTGTGCACGCGGTTGTCCGTGGCCGCTGGTCCCCTGTGGGTGAAGGACGAGGTCATCTCGGGGGACAGCCGCGTCCCGTACCTGGGGATGGCAGGCCCGACGTCACCCACGCCCGTGCGTCTGCAGCGAGGGGGCCGCTAACTGTCTGACCACTGTCCGCGTAGGCGGGAGGCCTGGCGTGGTCCTTACTCCCATTTATCACGCACAGAGCGTGCAGGTGGCTGGGCCTCGGGGGGAGTCGGAGTTCCGTCCAGACCCGCCCATCCGCCACTCCTGGGGAGCCGTGGGGCTCCACGCGAGGGACAGAGGTGCGGTCACTCCTCCCAGGACCCCACGCGGGTGGGACTTTGCACGCCTCGCTGCCGAGCCCCCCGGCGCCAGCAGGACCGGCTGCAGAGAGGCCCCCACGCTGCGTTCACTGGGGGCGGGGCTGAGGCGGCACCTCGGATGCCGGTCGCCGCTTTCATCACCTACGTCGTCCCCCTCCTAGCTCTGCAAATGCCTCCCCAGATACCACCTGCCAAACGCTTCCCCAGGATCAGCGCCGTCCCCTAAAGTGTGCCCTGCACAATTCACCTGCGGGCAGGGTGCCCAGGGGAGTGGCCCACCTGCTCTCTCTCCTTACTCCCGCGTGAGAGAGCGACCTCATCCTCCTTACGCGCCACCCGAAAGGCGCCCGCAGGGGACAGCAGGTCACATCTGAGGCCCCCGGCTCCGAGGCGGGCGGTGTGGCCACGGGGACGTGGCTTCAGCCCGCTTGTGCGTGCGGACCCCACGCAGGGACAGGTGCACAGCGCTACTGACCGGCTCCCAGCGGGTGCTCGGAGCCGTCGCCCGCTTCTGGGAGGCGTGAGTGCACATGCCTGTCCCCGAGCCCGCCCACCCCTGAAGGCAGCCGGCTGGCCGCGGCACTCACCTCTAGCAGCTGCACGGCGCCTTCGTGCTTCTTCTTAGCTTCAACCTGAGCCTTTTTACGGCAAAAAGAGAAAAGAGTCAAGGCTTAAAGCAGGGGAAAGAAAAGCCCCTCCGATCAACGTCTGGATCATCAAGGCACGAGTCACTGCCTTTTCCCCCCTAAGAAGCCCCCCCAGTTGTGAGGAGCTAGGTCAGTTTTGAGCTCTCTCTCCTCCGGAAAAGACGGAAGGAATTCTGGCCGGCCGTGATGCTCTTCGTAAAAACCAGAAAGCGTGCCCCGATCTGGCAATGAAGGGACGGGCCGGACGGAGCACAGGGCGAAGGCCCCGGTCCTGACAGGCGGCCACACACGAAAGGTGGCCGGACCCAGGAGAGCAGGACAACCCTGCCTGACACCTCGGATGGCATCACCGTCTCCCCAGATGCCCTTCACTGCCCTCAGCGTCATGCAGACTTGACCCGCAGGTAGCTGAAGGTCAGCTACAATGTCCCCGGGCCCCAAGGACAGGCAGAGACGGGGGCCCCGGGCATCTGGCAGGCTCCCGGCGGCTCAGCCTATGGCGGGGGCGGCCTCCTCAAATTACTTGAAGCAGAGCCATCTGCTTCACAGAACGAGAAATGTTACGAGTTTCACTAAACCAGTTTCCCAGGACGGCTGCTGCCTGAGCCAAGTGGGGAGTTCACGCAAAACCAAAACGTAACGTGATCGTCCTTTGTCCCCTCCAGACCCGGGTCTGGCCTCGTGATGCCAGCGAAATGTCTGCCGCCTGCCTGTCCGGCACTCACGGCCCCCTCTCCTAGGAAGGGTCCTGAGTGCTCTGGGGCCACAGCCCCCGGACCGTGAGCATAACAGCTCTGGACTCCACTGGTTGTTTAAGGGCAGGTGTGCAGCCAGGTTACAGCAAAGACGCCTTGCCTGGGGATGCTGGGGGAGAGGGGACAGACACTCCAGGCCTGCTGGACCCGAGCTGGAGTCAAGGACAGTGCGGAGCGCCACAGCTGTCGGGCCAACATGAGGGGCGAGGCTGCGGCAGCCAGTGGCCTCCAGCTGGACATCGAAAATGAAGCCAGTGCAGAGGAGAGCAAAGGCAGGAGCGTGCTGGATCCAGCCGCGTCTGAAGCCCATCTCGGCTGCGTGTTCGACTAAGATTCCCTTTCTGTTTTCTGTCCCTCAAAACCAAGAGTCCTAAGGGACACAACCATCAGCCGTTTGAGAATACAACATTTCCCGCTTTAAAGCTGGAAGCACTGAGGTTCGGTGAGAGCCCGAGGCTGAATCCCACACCGGGAGGGAAAGCCTGTCCCCACCCGCTGTGGCCGCACGGATGCCCCCTCACACTGGGTTCATTCCCAAAGGAACGGACAAGTGGGTCTTTGGAGAGGTTTATCTCCCGCCGCTACAGGCACCTGCCTCAGAATTTCGAGCACTAGTGAAGGATCCATGTGTTCAACTGAGATTCGCATCTAGAACCCTCGGCTCTAGAGCAACGTCATCTCCAGGCGCTGGCAGAGTAAATGGGGATGGGCCACCCAATATCTCAAGGAATCCAGACAGTGTTATCTTAACAGCCTCTCGGGAGGAGGCGGGAGCCCGGCTTCCCGGGCACGTCGGACACCATGAAGCAGCCTGAGGTTCCTGCCGACTCCACCCACAGGCACCTCGTGGGCGCCAACGCCCCAGGAGGGGCTTCAAGAGCTGGGGCAGCGAACAGACTCCCGGATTAATTACACTGCTCTTGAATTCGGTGCAATCTTCAGAGTGCTGAAAACCGTTCCTTTCAAAGCAGAAATGAGAGCCACGATAAATAACAAAACAGGGTAAAAGAGACAGCCATCCGGAGAACGTACAGAGATTATATAAATAACCCCACCGTTGAGCCAGTTGAGTCAAAGATAGTTTCCAACTGGCAGGATGAAAAATAACAAAAAACCCCAAGGCGGTCTGTGAAAACTCCGCCAAGTTTGCGGTAATGACTCGGTTTCCGGCTTCGAGAGAGAATCAGGAGTTCGTTTTCATAGGCTATCGCGAGCTGGGCCATTTGGGCAATCAGAATAGATTGTTCAAATTAACAGTTAAAATTGGCAGCGTTGAATTCTCAAAACATCTAAGCAGCAGCTTAAGCGAAGCTCATTTCGGGGCCACCGTGAGCTTGCGGGGAAGCTGCGACCTTCACGCAGGCACCGTCTCCTACAGAACATGGCGACTCTGGAGAGGGGCCCAGGGGCCCGCTGTCAGAGGAAGGGGGCTGTCATCCCGCGGACCGAGCGTCCAGGGCAGCAGGCTCTCACGGCGGCACGTGCGCTGGCTTCGAGGGAGGCACAGAGGTGCAGACGTGCTGAGGTCAAGGTCTGGACCCTGGGCTGGGACGGACCGCGCACCTGACGTCCAGTCACCGTGGCGACTGGCGGGTGCTGGCGAGGACGTGGCAGGTGAGGGCATCGCGGGTGCTGCGGACAAGGGGCCGGCGGTCACGGAACCGGGTGGGGGCTACAAGGAGCCTCACATCCGAGCTGAGGAAGCGGATGAACAGACACGGGTACCCCGCGCGTGCACTGCGGGAGCACACGGGACTGGAGCAGGGGCCCCACCGACTGAACGCAGGGTCAGGGTCAGTCTGTGATCCTCTGTCATCCCCAACAGCGAGATCCCAAGCATCCAGGAAAAGCACTCGGACCGTAGGCAAAGCACGGGTCACGACGCGCATGGTGGGCTCAGCTTCTCTCACGGCACAATCCGGTGACAGCGCAGGGAGAGCCACCGCTTCACACGTGGGAGCAGCTCTGAACCACAGGAAAATCGGTCAGGTCTACAGATGAATTTTAAATACGGAAAAGCCCTTAGACTATTGTCACGGCTACTGTAATCAGGCAAGGACGTCACTTGCACAAGAATTCCAAAGTCTGAAGCAGCACAGAGGCTGGGGTCTGGGCACCGGTCACCTAGAGAGGGCTCGGGGTCTGGGAACCAGACTTCTGGGGGACCGACGCTCACAGGTCGTGGGGAGGGTGGAGCCACGTCTCAGCGATCCCTTCCACAGGCGTTTACGGATCACGGCTCTTTCCCTGTCCAGTGCCTTCAGCGCCTTGCTGGCCATGTTTGCCGAGCACCTGCTACGTGCGGGGTGCTGTTCTGGGAGTGCAGACATTCCTCTCTGGAGACAGACGATCGGCAAGTCTATGGCAGTGAGCAAATGACACATCGCTCCGTGGGGGCAGGGGCAGGGAGGGGAGCCCGTTTCAGGCAAGTTGGCAGGGCAGACACTTCAGGCACAAAGGTAAGCCAGCTCTGCATCATCCAGGGACCAGGCATCCTAGGCGGAGATCCGAGAGGGGGCCGATCTGGCGTGGCCAAGAACAGAGAGGCCAGCGTGGCCGCAGCCTGACAAGGGAAGCAGGGGTCGCGGGAGACAAGGAGGCCGGGAGCCGGAACTCAGGAGAGGCGAGCAGGCCTCCCGGGCAGTGGGTCAGGGTCAGTCGGTGGTCCTCCATCATCCACGCACAACAGGACTTTGCACATTTAGAACGTTCAGTGTCGCTGTCCCTGGCCTCTTCACACCCTGCCTCCCTCACTACTGTGTCACTAGCCCCTGAAACATCACCGACGCAAGGTGCTTGATGATTCTTGAATTGTTCGTTGAATGAAAGCAAGGATTCTGGACTGAGCTCTTGGTCCCCTGATTTCCAGGACAGGTGTCCCACAGCAGAGCCCAGGCCCCTGGCTGCCCAGAGACGGGGCTGTGCCCTACTCGGCTGCCTTTTGTATTTTTAGAGTCTGCCTCCACCCAGCTAGCAGAGCCACGGGCCAGCCGGATGGCCTTACAGTACCCAGATTCTCACTCCGACAGTCTTGGGCATTTGAATCTCACTTTTGTTGATTCGACAACGTTTCCGCTTCCTTCTCTCAAGTACCGCGTTGGGCAGATGGAGGAGCTGAGCTTCCAGGGGGAGGGAGGCACCCCAGGGAAGGTGTGGGTCCCGGGTCCCCGCCAGAGGTGAGGCTGAAGCCACGAGTGAGCCTCCAGGCACCGCCGTGTTTCCAGGGAAATGATACACCTGCCTCCCCCAACACGTGCTGCCCAGCAAAGAAAGGGACACGGCAGGATCCAGGACAGCAGGCCATCCGACAAAGCAGAGACAGGTGTGAAGGGCGGCCCCCAGATGCGGGCGAAGGGCATCCCAGGCCCAGCTCTGCATCCCCAGGAGAAACCGGTGTGGGTGGAGGGAGGCTGGGGCTCCAGGCAGGAGACTCCTGGGGCGAGTGGGGTTAGCGCCTCCCCACGGGTGACCATCCCGAGAGGACTTTGGCAGCTCTGGCAGAGAGTCTGGGGGAGAGGGAGGGAGGGGCAGACACACAGGACTAAGCAGACCAACAGAAAGAGCCAACTAACTCCAGGGAAAAGGCAAGGCCGTGCACAAAAGGACACCCCGCCATCTGCAGAGCCGGGCAGGGCAGGTGAAGAGCAGGTCCTGCCAAGGCCGCCGTCCAACTTGGAATCTGTGCCGAGGCACCGAGGGGTCAGAAGGAGGGCTGGATGAAGGCAGTGGGTTCACAAGCCAACGTGGAGAGCCAGTGTGGCAGCTGACACACAGTCAGTACTTAGACCCCCAGGACCAGACGGGGTCGCCCCGGGAGCCAGCATAGACGGGAGAGGAGATGTGGTCTGCGGGCCGAGTTGTGGGGAATACCCGGGACGTTTATGGGGGATCCGTGTGGATGGAAGATGACCAGAGAGGGTGGTGTCCTGGAGCAGGGAGGGATGGACCACCCAAAACTGCTCTGGGTCAGAGAGGATGAGGACAGAGGACCGGCCCTTGGCATGACGTCCCTCCGTGGGTGACAGCGAGAGCCACTTCATCGGCAAGAGGAAGGTGGGCGTCCGGTGGGGAGCTGGCTCAAGAAAGCCGGGGAGCTGTAGTCAGACAGGACACCCAAACCACTCTGCTGTCTCCCGGGACTCAGCCTTGACCGCGGATGGTTCTGGTACTTTTACTGCGGTAGGGGGACAAGAGCCAGACCTCAGTCGGCCCTGGGCCTTACGGGGCAGCATCCGGCCCTGGCGGGTTCAGCGCAAATCGTTTGTACTGCTTACGAGCCATACGGCATTTGGCAAGTTCCTTGACCTCTACGGAGTTCAACTTCCTCGATTCCGAAATGAGATGATGATGATACACACTGTAGGGTTGTGACAGGCTCGAACCGAGATCACTCTTGTTAAACACCGTCCCCGGTCTCCTTTAGGGTAGAGATGCCATTTGTTCCCTTAGCCCTTTCTCATTCCTGTGACATGTGACCCCGCGACTTCCCAGCCCCGGCGTCCCCCCTCCCCGCCCCCGACACTGGCCCAGCCTGTCCACAGGTCTTTGCGGCCCTGCGATGTTTACGTGGAAAGAAAATGCCCCCTCCGCGGTCTTTTTCCCAGAAAATGAAAACACGGATGATGGGTCACCTGAGGGTGTCACGACGTCCACGGCTGTTCCTCCACGTACAACCCGGAGCCCCTCCTCCCATCGCGATGCACCTGAGCCTGGGTCTCAGCACGTCCAGAACCACATCAGCCATGGCAGTTTCTCTCCAGATCCACACCGATGTCTGAAGCCCAACGGGCCCAGACCAGCCTGGACATCCCCGCACGCCCCTCCCCCTCCTACCACGGCCCATGAGCAGACCGGTCACCCTCCTGATTGGTACTGGGATGTGTCTGCGTGTCCCCTCTGCAGCTGCTGCCCCAGTCCCGGACACCAGGCTTCATGGCCGCGGCTGATGGGCCTCCCCGCCTCTCCACACACCAATCCCCAGCACGATGCTCGAGGAGGGTGCATCAGACCCGCTAACCCCTGCCTCAACCCTCTGCCTCAGAATGAGGTCAAGCTCCTGCAGAGCACCCGGGGCTCGGTGGCACCTGCCAGGGATGCGCCCCCTGCCTGCTGGGCATGACCTGTGTCCTCCTGGGGCCTCCTTCCCCGGGCACAGGGGACCCGAGCACTCATACGACCCATGCCTCCCACTGACTTAAGCTTCACGCTGGTGGGGCCCTGCCCGGAGCCCTGCCCTCAAGACCTTGCTCTTCAAATGCTCTAACACTCAGAGCGGTAGGAAGTTACAAAATCCACACCGTGCTTTGCACGAGTTTCTCCTCCTCTGCTCCCACCACTGGTGAGGCATCAGTGGGTCCAAAACAGAGACTGAGATGAATGCAGGGGAAGGACACAGGAATGTGGACGAGGTGCCGGGGAAGAGGAATAACAGGACCGGCTCTGGTGCACGTTCCCTGGCATCAGATGCTTCGTAAATAAAACTCCAGGCTCCCGGAGAATGCGCTGCTGAGAAAAAGCGACCTGTCGCCCTCCTGGCAGGATGTCTGTGTTTCCGCAGGCTCACTGTGTGTGCAGGAGGCGCCAGGCCGGGGCTGCGGCTTCCGGGGCCGCGGGGAGCAGGTGCCAGCAGGGCAGCTGTGTCCAGGCACCCAAAGTCCCTTCCGTGCGGAGAGCAAAGGAGAGAGCAATGTCGCTGCCCGGACGCCCACGAGCGATACCTTTCTGGACGGTGTGTGATGCAACGTCGCTTCTCAGTGCGCCGGCCAACGTATCACGGCAGGCAGTACGGCCGACCGTCCCCATCAGCACCGGCTTTGTGACGTCTATCCTCGACACGCGGTCCCAATAAACGAGTGGAGAAGCGGCCTCGGCAGTTCCCCACCTGGTGCGAAGCACGCTCCCAGGCTCCGCGGGGAGAGGCCGTGCCAACAGATTCCTTCCCATCGCCGGCCGGGTGGGACACGGGGCCTCGGGAAGGAAACGAGACCCAGCCCTGGGGCCCCAAGCCCCACGTGGAGAGAGACACGAGGACCATCGCCAGTGACGGAGATGAGGCGGGGACGCCCCCCGATCTGCTCAGTCCTCCCCTCTGTTTTTTCTTTTTCCTCTTCGTTTCTTAACCTCTCCTTCTCTTCCGTCTTTGTGCTCTCTCCCTCTCTCTTCCTCTGCTAATAAGACCATGCTGTAAATATTGCCCTGAGACTTGGTTTGCTCCGTTAATGACAGACACATCACAAAACTGTCCCCAACGCAGCGGATGTAAACCCGAATTACTGCTTTCAAGTTGATGCCGTCCTGGTCCGCGGTCCGGGCGTACCACGGTGCAAATCCCCGCCCTCGGAGGGGGGTTCCCCACCCCCAGCCCACACAGCAGTGCGGAAAAAACAAACAAACGGACTTGAACGGGGCATTCTGCCTGAATGGAAGGTCGCAGGGTCAAGATCACCGCCGCTGGCAGGCTGCTCGTGCCCAAGGCTGAAACCACTCACACCCGCAGCCGCCACGGGAGCGTGCTTTTCCCCACAAGCCCGCCAGCATCGCGTGTTCGCGGGCAAGCACGGGAACCTGGGTCACTCGGGAGTACAGATGCCCGAGACATCCCCGCAGCGGGAAGGAGGGAAGCCGCTCTCTGCCGGCCTGGGAGGGAGACTCGGGTGGGCAGCCCCCCCGCCCCGTGCCCCCTGCGCCCCCCGCCCCGGGCGTGCCCTCTGCTCACCTTCTGCAGCAGGTCGATCTCCTGCTGTTTGGCGTGGAGAACGGCCAGGGCCTGCTCATGCTCCAGCTCCAGCTGCTGCCGGCGTTCCGCGGCCTCGCGCATGTGCTGCAGGGGGACAGGGTGAGGTCGGGGCGGGGGCTGGGAGTCCCGCTCTGGCTGTCCCGGCCCCCTCCCCTTCCTGGGATGCCAGCAAGCCCTCCCCCTGCCCTCCCTTCTCTTTCAGATGCCACGGGCGCGCGAGCTGAGGTGAATTCCTCCCCCGTCTCCCGTGAGTGACAGCCAGAGGATAGAGATCTCTGCCGCCACGGTGGGTCTGGTTCTGAGCCTTTTAGGGTGACGTGGGCCCTGTAATCCTCCTAATCTTCTAGGAGACGGGCACTATCACCGGCCCCATTCTACACGGGGGAAACTGAGGCACGGGGAGGTTGTCCTCGCTCATCACTCAGCTGGCAAGTGGCCGTCCGGGGTTCAAGTCAGGCTCGAGGGAGCCTGGGAATCTCGGGTTTGGGCACTGTCTGCTGGTGAAGCCACACTGGCCTCCTCCCAGCTGCTGGAACTTTCCAACCATCTCTGGCAGGTGCCTGTGGGGACAGCACAGATACCGCGGTGGCAGTGCAGACCCGCCTCTGCATTTCGGGGCAGTAAAGGGGCAGCACGCGGCACTGAACAGCCACACTGCCAGGGTTCAAATCCCAGCTCTGAGCTTGGTCTGGTGATTTAACCACTTCGTGCATTTTCTTCTCCTGGATTAATTACTCACGAGCATCAGCCATTTGTCAGCGGCCAATTACCGACAAGTGACGTGACTGGTGTTGATGAGTCAGTTACGAGTCAGCCCCTGCCCCTCAGAGCTATTGCGCACGTCTCACGAGTGGGGAGCAGCGCCTGACAACGTCCCGGGTCACCTGCCACCCGGAGCATCACTGAGCCCCATCCGGCCCCACCAACCTCGTGCACGTGGCGCGGCCCTAAGCCCCGTGCCACCGCCCTGGCAGCTCCAGATACACAGGGAACCGTGGAGCCTGTAGGAAGCAGGGCCTCTTCCCGTGGGACAAGCGGCTGGGACCACGGCACCGCTAAGACGGCGGCCGAGAAGCAGCTTCGCCGCCGTCTACAGAGCACTCGCCGTGTTCACACCGCCCCGTCTGATGCTGGCGGCAGACAACGGGCCCAGAGAAGCCCAACAACTTGCCCAGGGCCACACAGCACAGCCACAGCAGCGCCTGAAGCCCTTCCCGGGGGTGTCAGGCCTCAAAGTCACGGCCCCGCCTACTCACGGACCTTTCCTGGCCTGGGGCCGCTACCAAGAGCCGTCTCCACTGTGAAACTCCACCCGGGGGCTCGGGCTCGGGAGCATTTTTAGGCTCCCGGAGCCAACCTGCTTTGCATGAACAATTACCCGGCTGTTTAATGACACCATTGTTCCAGCTAATTTCTGCGCTTCTGTTTATTTTGGAATCGGCACGGCCACGTGCGGCCTGTGTAATCTTTATTTAGCTCCGGGAAGGAAGCGATTAGTGGAAGGAGGAAACCACTTTGCTTAGGAAGGTTCAAGGCTTCGTGAGCAACACGGAGCGAACACGGAGGTGGTCTGAGCGTGCGGCCGCGGGGTGCGGGGTGCGGGGTCACGGGGTGAGGCGGGGCCGTGGCCCCTCCGTGGGCTTCTTGCCTGGACGCCCAGGGCACAAAAACCACGGGGACAGAAAGGGCTTCCACGCGTGTCGGGCTGATGAACCAGTCAGCTGGAGGAGCTGTCCGGAACACACACGTGCAGACAAACACGTGTCCCTCGCGGGTACGGCGTCTGAGGCTCACCGTGATGCCACGGCAGGAGAACACAGTGGCGGGAACTCGGATCGCACGTGTCCCTTCACCCACCCCCCCCCCCCCCCCCCGGCTGCCTCCCTTCTCAGCGACGCAGCTCCAGAGGCATCCACCCCCTCGCTGCCTGCTCCTTACCCCTCTGCTGACACCCCCCCACCGACATCCCCCAGGACGGCCCCACTCCGCTCCTGCCCAGAGCCCCACGCCTGCCCGCCTCCCTCCCTCCTGCGTGGTCCCTCAACACAGGGGGGGCCGCCAGACTCCTTCCCGTGTGGCCGTCCCGCATCACAGCTGGACTTGCCATTTATAAGCTCACGCTTCCAAAGGAAACGCTTATGTCTTTGCTCGTAGCCAACTGCCCACTCACCCTCTCCACGTGCATGGACAGGAGGAATCTCAAATTTAGCCTGTGCAAAACTGAGTTCTGGGTTTTCTCTCCCAAACCACCCTCCTCCTCCCCCCCCCCCCCCCAGGCTGCCCATCTCGGCAATGGCACCACCATCCACCTGTCTCTCCAGACAAACAGCTGGCTGTCGTCCCTGGTCCCCCGTCCCTTCCCACTCAACATCCAGAGCTTTGCGAGATCCTTCCGTTTGCATGATCTTCCATATCCGCCACCGCCAGGCCAGACGCCGTCACCTCTGACCTGGGTCATAACCACATACATGGCTAGCTGGTCTTCCTGCTCCCCCCCCTCCCCCCTCAGCGAGACCAGGTGTGCTCTCCAGGACAGAAGTCACCCCACGGCTCTATGTGTCCACCTGACTGCGTAGGGGTGCCCAGAGAGCTGGGGAAGAGTTCCGTCTGGGCGCTTCTGGGAGGGGTTTCCAGAAGACACTGGCATTATGAATGGGTGGGAGAGGAAAGGAGCCCATCCCGCCATCCACCCCTCTGGGGACCCTGAAGGACAAAAAGGTGGCAAAGGCCCAATTCGCTCTCTCTGCCTGTGTGGAGACACATCTGTCCTCCTGCCCGCGGACACCTGTGCTCCTGGGTCTCCTCCTTCCAGACTCGGCTCGGGACTTCCAGTCGGACCCCCAGACTCAGACTCGTGGACCGCAGATCAAGGAGCTTTTCATCCTCCATGACCGCGTGAGCCAATTCTTACGCTAAATCTCTCACATCCGCGGACCTATAAATATCCGGTCGCTTCTTTCTCCGGGGGACCCTGACGCGCCTGCTCCTGTTTGAAGCACTCCGTGGGTGCCAGAGGCTTCCAGAACAAAACCCAAACTCTTTCCCGCAGCCGACAGGCTCCTCTGTGACAGGACCACTTCTCTGCCTCACGTCTTACTTCCCCCTCTTCACTGCGTCGGCCACACTGGCCTCCCCCCCCAGCTCGCCGTCGCACATCACAGAGCGTACCACTCCCAGCGCCTGAGATGCTGGCCCGTGTCCCCCCGTGGCTGCCCCCCCCCCCCCCCACAGCACTTATCCCGGCCAGAGATGACTGCGTCTGTATGTTTCCCCTCTGTCCTCCCTCCTCCCACCTCGTGCTGAGGTCCCGAGGCTGCCGGACACATCTCGGTCGACTGATACCCGCGGGGCCTAGCGGCGTCCCTGGCCCGCGGCGTCCAGAATCCAAGGTTGTGTGGGAGCCCCTCCCCTGCGGCCCCGCCCGCGCGCTGGCGGGTCTCCGTCACCACTCTGCACGGGACGTGACGCGGCACCACCCTCACTCCCAGCGCATCATCGGCACCACCTCGAATGGGACATACGCGGTATCATTGCCGCGCACGCGCCATCTGCAGCCTTCTGCGTGGCGGCTCTCGTCTGCTTCGCGCCCTTCCACTTCTGCGCCAGTCTCACTTCCTCGAAGGCTACAAACGAATGGGACAGCCACAAACACATTCCCGTTTCACCTCTGACGTCACCCCTCGACTCAATACTTGACGTTCCGGACACGAGGTAAAAGGGAAGCACACACGTCTCCGGGTCCATCGTTCGCCTCTGTCTTCCCGGTTTCTACGGAGACCTCGGCGGGCGGGTGACGGGCGAGCGGCTTTGGCATCGTGGCCTTCCCCGTTTCCCTTACCGTTCAGGCATCTCAATGAGCCCCTAGGCAGGCCACCGAGGGCCCCCACGGCGGCCAGCTTTGGCGTCCCAGGAACAACGTGGAGGTCATTCCCGCCTCCCTGACTCCGATTAGGGTGGTCCCTGTGCCCAGGGGCTTGCTTCCCTCCTAACTATTCACACACCCACCTGTGCCCCAGGCCCAATCAAAGTTCACCTTCTCTGGACCGACACGGAAGCAAGCAGCAACAAAAGACAAAGACAGACTACTCTCGGTGACCTCATCAGAGCTCCGTGATTCAGCCATGCCTGAAGCTTAACCTCTCTCCTGTTTCCTACTTTACAAACTGATGCTCTTCCTCTTTTGTTTCTTCGAAGTATTTGACATAAGTTTCGGTGAACTTTACCCCAAACTGTCCAAACTAAAATATTTTTCAACAGCATTTACGGCTGCCACAAAATTTAATTCCATAATGTCTCACATTATGCACCGACGCTTCATGATTTTTTAGTCTTGCTTCTCAAAATAAAGAGACAGCTGGTGGATCATGACAGCTTTGGGGCTGTTTCAATTCCCTGTTTGGGGTACGAAACAGCCAGAGAGCCAAAGAGCTTTCCGGAAGTAACTGACACCGTCTCCGCAGCAGAAAGAGTACAAACTGGAGGTCAGGGACCCAGGGGGACAGCGACCAAGCCCTCCTTGTACTGTAGATTGTGCAGATACGCCCCTCTTGTCCCTGCAAGCAGACTGCCGGCCTGGTCCTCCCAGCCCCAGACATCGGCATCCTCGCCGTAGCCAAGCACAAGTTCTGGAAGGACTGCCGTGCTAAGCGGTTCACACACACGACCCACCGCCTCTTCACAACCACCCCCGAAGCAGCCGGTATTTTCACTCCCATTCACAGAGAGGGAAACTGAGGCCCAGGGAGGTGAAGCACCCTGCCCGACGTGGCCCGGCGAGGAAATGATCAAGCAAGGACCTGAACCCAGACAGCCCAGCTCCCCGCTCCCCAGGAGGCTTCGCAAGGGACCCTCCCGTGCTCGTGGGAGGCTCCCTGCGAGAGGAGCCGAGGGAGCCCTTTGCACGCACCGCCTCCGAAGCTCTCAGGCCGCTGGACCCACGTGCACGTCTCCCGGGAGACGGTTCACGCTTTCACCCCTCCTGTTTCCTGAGCCGAGATGATTCCGGCCGTCCCTGGGAGCGCTAGGGGCCACGAGTTCTCACGGAGTCTGAAAACCCCGGCCCTCCCCCGAAGACAAAGCTCCCGCCAAATTCCCAACATTTGCCTTCACTTCCTTTTACCAACAGCCTCCCAACGGCAAGGCCACGTGCTGCGTTCCACCGGAACGTTTCGCATCTAGAAAGTACCAAGGGTTATTCGCCACAGCAGGAAACGCCTGTCGAGAGCGCTCTGCCTGTGGCGCGATTTATTTCTCAGGTGGCGACGCTACAGCTGGATGTCGACATCAGCGCCAGCACTTAAGCGGCCCGCCTTCCCAGCGGGAGCCGGGACGCCAGACAGCGCGATCACGCGTGGAGCAAACCGCGCTATCCCTTCGGTGTCAGGGCAGAGGCGGATTCGTCTTCTGCTCCGGGTCCTCCCTGCCGGCGCAAAGAAGTTACGGAAACACCCAATTTCCCTCCACGAGAGTTACCGGCGACGCGCTGACCACCACATCCGGGCTCCCGGACGCACGGCGGCAATAAGGTGGCATCTCTGCCCACGCTCTCTTTCCACACGACACCTGGCGGTGAGAAGAGCAGCATCCCCTGAGCTCACGTCTTCAGACGTGAGGAAGGGGAAGCACCTGAAACTGTCTGTCCCCTGCGTCCTGTGACGTCCCGTCCCATCTCCGCAACTCAGACTCGTTCATGACGAGAACCAGCACGGACACGGAGCCGCGTACGTCTGGGAGCTGAGACGGGTCTTAGCCGGACGACCTGAGTCTCGTGCTGCAAAACACTGGGAGGTGGGGAAGCCCCTCTGACAAATCCCGGTACTCTCCCCACTCCCCACGTGTCCTTAGTCCCGCGGACTGGCCCCCGCTCCCCATGGGACCCCAGAGGAGGCAGAGACACAGGGACAGGGGCACTCGACCTGAGCAGCGTAGTTCGGGCCCCTCCTCCCGGTGCCCAGCGGCCCCAACTGCGGCAGGCGGAGGGTACGGTCAGCCAGACTGCGCGCGGGGGGCTCTCGGGAAGGGGCCTCCCTGGGCCCCGACACGCCTGTTTATCAAATGGAGAGAAAAAACCCCGCCTTCCCAAGGCTGTGGCGAGGACCGGATGAAGTGTTTATTACTTCGAGGGGACCCACCCAGAGTTATGTTTAACGTAACGACCAGTGTGTTTTAAGTGTGCCAGTTTATTACCTGTTTCCATCTTTTCTGTCCTTTTTGTTATTCCACTTCCCCTTCCCTGCCTTCTTGTGGGTTGTCTGGACGGTTTCCAGCATTTTACTTCAACGTATCTATTGAGTGTTTGGCTGTAAATTTTTATGTAACTTTTAGTGGTGGCTCCAGGCATCTCAACACACACGTTTATGTTTAAGAAACCTACTCAGCGGCGCCTGGGTGGCTCAGTCAGCTAAGCGTCCGACTTCGGCTCAGATCATGATCTCACAGTTCGTGGATTCCAGCCTCACATCGGCTCTCAGAGCTCAGTCTGGAGCCTGTCTCGGATTCTGTGTCTCCCTCATTCTCTGCCCCTCCCCTGCTCGTGTTGTGTCTGTCTCTCAAATATAAACAAACGTTACAGAAAAAAAAAATCTACTCAGAACGATAATGCACCTCCCAGGTGGAGTGTAGAAACAGGAACACGGCTTACTTTCCCGCTTTACGTACTGGTTGTCCTAGGTACGACCAAATCCAAATACACGAAAAACCACGGAGAGGTGTTCAATGTTGAGAGTCTAAACTCACAGGTACATGAGCCCTGGGGAGGTGACCCATGAGTGGAGGTTTGGGGGACGGGTAGGAACAAGGCATTCCGTACACAGGGAATGGTGTGTGCAAAGGTCCCGTGGTATAAAGAATCGAAGAGAGCGTGAGGGTAAAGGAAGGCTGGTGTGACCGTGGCCTGGTCAGGACGAAGAAGGGCTGCGTGCTTCTGGACACAGCAGCTGGGTGGGCGGGAAAACGGAGAATCAGTGAGGCTGGACTTCTCATTTTAGGGGCTGTGGGCTCCTGCTGAGACGCGCTTTACCTCCTGGATACGTGCTTTCATTTAGCCAAAAACAATTACAGGACACTTAATCCGCTAACGAACAAGTCAAAGATGAGTTTTGTTCTCGGGAAGCATACGTTCCACAGTGGAGGAGAGGTGCAGGAAATAAACAGGCAACCTAGCAAATAAGTCAGAGTTTCAGGGACCGATAAAAGCTGGCAGCCAGGCCGCGGGGGGTGTGCAGAGGGAGAAGGAGGGAGCAGAGACTCTACTCAAGCTGGTGCGGGAGGGGACCTGTGGCCGAGACCCACAGGACGACAAGGCGCCAGTCAAGCACAGCTTCAGGGAAAGCTCACTGAGGCAGCAGCCGGCCTGGTGTGCATCTCTGTGGTGCAGGGGTACACGGGCCGGGTGGTTAGAGGTGAGGAAAGCGGGCAGATCTGGAGCAAATGAGGCAATCCCCCTGGCACGGTCAGTGTGCACGCAAACCGGCATGGCGCAGCCCTCACTTGAATACACATTTTGGCCGCTAGTGTGGACCTGACTCAGTTTTCACGGACGGCACGCTGATCCGAAGTATCCCCTTCGCTGGTGCAGAACGGGGCAGGACACGTGTGCGTCCACACCAACAGCCAGCGAGCACGCGGCAGCTCGCAGAGCCCCTCCCCACGGAGATGGAGGTGGACAGGGAAGCTTCCGGAGCAGCAAATTTCCTGTTCGCGGCTAGTGTCTGAACATCTAGACAATACTATCGCTGTCTGGATCAGGCCCGTCCAGGGTTTTGCTGGAGACGGAGCCCTAAACGTTATTCTCACGTTGCAGAAAAACCGTGGAGAGTGTTATTGGTGTTTGAGAATCAGAACTTAGAAAAGGAGCCGCAAAACATTAAATACAGCTGATAACGGCAGCAGGTCCAGGGACGCATGTCCACGGGCAGGTGCGCGGATACGGGAGGCGCACGGGGAAGGAGCCGCGGACGAGGAAGATTAGTTGTTACTCTGAGAATCACTTATTAATCCCAGATAATCAGTTGTTCATTAACAAAATAAGCCTTAGATTACCTACGTTTAAATGGACTAATGTGTCGATTACGAGAACAAAATCTGGTCCCCAATGCTTTTTCCCTTTTCCTTTGAATCATAAACCATAACACGCTGAGTTTAATTAATCAAAAACATTTTTGCGCGCTCAGGTCAAACTTGCAGACTTGGCACAGGGTGCCGTGAATTCCGGCCAGTCACTGAAGGGAGACTGAGCGGGCTCACGGGGAACGTGCCGCGGGCGTCCCGCGTGTCGGACCAAGAGCATGCAGGACAGCCTCGACCAAGCCATGATTTTAAAAGAAGGATAGGGGGCGCCTGGGTGGCTCAGTCAGTGGGGCGTCCGACTTCGGCTCAGGTCGTGATCTCACGGTCCGTGACTTCGAGGCCCGCGTCGGGCTCTGTGCTGACAGCTCAGAGCCTGGAGCCCGCCTCCGATTCTGTGTCTCCCTCTCTCTCTCTGCCCCTCCCCTGCTTGTGCTCGATCTCTGTCTCAAAAATATATAAACATTAAAAAAAAATTTAAAAAAAAAATAAAAGAAGGATAAAACCCAGCCTCGCTCCGCAGTCTTTCTGGAGGGGCCTGCAACCAGGTGTGGGCAGGGCCAGGCTCCCCCAGGGGCTCAGGGCAGGGCCCCTCTGCCGATAGCCACCAGCCCTTGGCGAGCCTCGGCCTCGTAACTCCCGTCTGTGCCCCATCCTCCCGCAGTGTGCCTCCCACGCCTGTGTCTCCAAACCCCCTTTTCTACACGGCAGGCTCGGGTAAGCTGCGTCCTCCTCCCGTGTGGTCTCATCTTGCTGGGTTCCACCTGTGGAGCCCTCTTCCCGGACAGGGTCCCCAGCCAGGCTCTGAGCAGACGTGACCGTGGGGGACACCACTCACCTCACTGGGCCGCCCTGCCGTTTCCACGGCTACGGCCCCGCCCCCAGGAACTGCCCCCAGGTTGGGAGGGGACGGTGGCCGTGCCCTCTCAGGGGGGACAGTGGTCCCTCCCTGCTTTGTGGCTCCTCAGCGGTGTCTGTGGTGAGCTCTCCTTGGGACAGGACGCGGTCTCCTGCCAGGGCTCTCGTCCTCTCCTGACTACAGAGGGACATCTCTGTTCTGTCTGACAAACAGAACCACCTCCCGGGCCCTGAACCAGAAGCCAGAGAAGACGGAGGCGGCTGTGCCTGGCTGGACGCATGACCGTGATGCCACAAGCGGCTCTCCCTTTCCACGGGAGCTGGTGGCACGCTAGGATCTAGAAGGCCGTGACTGTCGGGCAACGGGAAGTCCACGTGGAACACACCGAGGCCTTCTTGCAGAATATCCTAGAGCCTGAGAAGCTGGAGGAAGAAAACGTGGGTTTGCTCCCTTTTGCCACCAGGTCAGACGCTTGCCAGGACCGCTGGCCATGCGGGCGCAGAGCTCGGCACGGGGCGTCCATGTCAGACTGCACCCCCCCCCCCCCCCCCCCCCGGCCAGGCTCGCGCAGGCCAGGAGCCGTGAGCGCTGCAGCGTCTTGTCCTCTTGGAGACGCTCTGTCTGTGCCAGGAGGAGACAGGGCTTGATTTGCGGCTGCGTGTTTGCAGAGCACTTGCAAACCCCAGAGAAGCAATCTGCCCTGACAAGCTCCCTTGGCTGCCGGCCTTCAAGTCCACGGCTATCCCCCGCGGCACAGAGAGCATTGGCAACGGGGACGCTCACACTGCATTCACTCGTTCACCGATCTACTCAATCGACTGGTATTTACTGCGTGCCCACCATATGCCAGATCTTGTCCTAGGCACTGAAACAGGCTCTCTCAAGTGTGCTACTTTTGGGAGGGAAAACCAACAGCACGCAAGTAAACAAAACAAACAAGACGGGGTGTCTTGAAGAAAACAGAATCAGGCAACGTGGTGGTGACGGGCAGGACGGTAGCTCCTGTGGAGAAGAGGGTCGGGAGAAGAATAGCCAAGGAAGGGACACGAGACCAAGACAGAAACAAAGTGCCGAGGGAAACAGCATTCCAAACGGCAAGTGCAAAGGTCCTGAGGTGGAAACAGGTGTCATGTGTTCCAGAAAGACAGAGAAGACCAGCAAGGGTAGGAACAGGGTGAAGGGGGTCTGGATAGGAGCAGGGGTAAAGGACTAGGTGTGGGGGCAGAGGCTGGGGTCTGTAGTAAGAGTCCAGATTTTAATCTCTAGGCAAGAAGAAGCATTCGCTAGGTGTAAACAGCAGTCTTGTGTTCTTTTGACAACATGACTGTGGCTGCCGTGTGGAGAATGGGCTCTGGGGGATAACGCAGGGAGGGCACACCTGAAGGCCTCCGAAAGCTGAGGGCCTCACACTGTTGGCCATTGTGAGCAGGTCGCTTGCAAGCGACCGGTTCCACTGGGCAGACTTAACAATATCCCACGCCTGTGTGTGACTCAGCCCACGCTCATTATGTGGCTTCTCTATGCCTGCGTGGGCACCGGGCATTCACTGGTAAGCAGAAAAGACAGGGAAGCTGCCCACACAGCACCTATCGTCTCCTTGTGGGTGATCGGGACAAAAGCCATCACACAACAGGCACCACAAGTGCAAATGCCCTGGGGTGGATGGAGCGTGCCCAGAGAAGCGCTAGGAGGCCAGTGTGGCTCAGTCTTCAAGACCTGAGCTTTCCTGCCTGTTCCCTGCCTCCCTGACCTCATCTGCTTCCTATTTCTGCAACTCGGGCCCCTCGTCGTTCCTCACACATGTCAGGCACCCACCCGACTCAGCCTCGGTACCTGCTCTGCACACTCCCTCCCTCCCTCCCCCCAGGTCGCTGCCCACATGTCACAGCATCATGCAGCTTCCCCAAGCACTGCAGACAAACGGGCATTTGCGTCTTTACCCCCCGTTCTTCTCCCCACCAGCCATAAACACTAGTTTCTTGATAAACTTGGCCTGAATCGAGGGTGTGGACTTAGGTCTCTTTTCTCCAGCACCCAGAGCGTTTGGCACATATTAGGTGCTCGCTAAATACCGCTGAACGAACGCGTGTGTCCTTGGGTGTCGGTCCCGCTGGGTTTTTCAGCAGGGCGATTGCAGGAGCTCTTGAAGTGTCTGAGGCACCCCGAAACCCGTTTCCCCTTCCAATCGGCACACGGGGTCATACTGTTCTGGCCGTTTGAGGCCTGTGCTACCAGGCAGCCCCTGGCACGGCAGACGGGTCTCTGGAAGGGCCGTGGGTCAGTGGACCCGTGATGTACACAGCCAATTACAGCCCATCAGAGAAAAGTCACGGGCGCCTTTAGCTAGACGGAATCACCAGCGCCCAGGCCAGCGGAAGATCGGTGATCTTTGGAAACAAAAAGAGGCAACTTAGGAACGTGACCGACGGGCTAATTATCGGTTGAGACACCCCGGGCACAGAGCCAGGGCCCGTAACTACACCGCGCTAACATCCAGCGAGTGGGCCTCATTTACTGAGCGGCACGTCCCTTCTGCTGCCCATCACTTCGAGGGCTTTCACGATGGCGTCGGGCACGAGCCGACTGGGACCAGCAGGTGGTCAGGTGACAAGGTGCCAACAGTGACGTCCGAGCAACACACTCGAACCCCAGTGAACTGTTGTTGCCACGTGCATCATCTGTAACTGAACGGAGCCGCCTTCTGGACGATCAGCAGCATGGTCTCTGGAGTGAGGCTACGGGGTTCTTCCGCACAAAGGATCGCATGGCGACCGGGCACCCCATCTCCAACACACGCCCGGCCCCCATAGCCGGTGTGCTGCATCACAGCGAAAACTTACAGCCCAGCCCTTGCGGTTGTCCTTGCCGCCCCGTCTGTCCCGCCCCACATCCGGGCCCTCGCGAGGTCTGACTTTACCTCGGAAACCCACCTCTGGCTCTGCCCTGCGCCCCCCGGGGGAGGCCGCCCTTCCGGCGGGCTGGAGGGCGGCTCCCCATCCATCTCCCGCTCCTCACGCCAGGCTTCGCATGGCCACAGGAGGGACCCCTTCACAAACGGGACAGCAGATGCACTCTGTCACCCGCCAACACACCGGTGGCCTCTGCGGTGAGCTGCCCACGCAGTGTGCCCCAACGCTGTCCTGCCCTGAGCCCACGAGCTTGGCGGGGGACCGCACAGCCCCACGAGCCTGGCTGTTACTCCGCCCCTTGCAACGTGCATGATTACGCGGCGATCGGGAGCCGGAGGGAGTCCACCGGAGGACGGAGCAACCAGGCACGGAGCCGGTCACCCGCCCGGAGCCAGCAGATACCAGCCGAGAGCCGGCCGGCCGCGGGGAAGCGTTCAGCCACTGCGGCCAAGAGGACACGCACCGCGTAGCCAACCCACAGACTCGTGAGCAACGTGGGGGGCTGTTCCCAGCCACAGGCCTTGGGGTGCTTGGCGGCCCGGCAGTACTGCGACAATACGTGACCGATACAGTGTCCGACGACCCTCAGGGCACGTTCCGTTATCTTGGAATTCTGCTTCGGCCTGGAGGCCTCTGCCCCAGCTGACCCCAGTCGGGTCATTTCCGCCGCCTGCCCCTCCCCCACCGTCTGCGCGCCGTCCCGCCGATCCCGGTGCGTGTCCAGCGGCGGCCGCCAGGCCCTGTGTGCTCCCCAACGCCCGCAGCGCTCCTCCCCTGGGCACTGACAAGGCCCTCCGCGCAGCGGGACGTCCGGGAGAGGCCACCCCGCAGGGCCACCACATCCCTTCCCGCTCCTGCACCCTGACCCGTTTCCATTCAGAGCACTCACCGCCGCCTGACGGCCTATCACCTACGCCGCTCTCGACGCTCTCTTGGCGCCACCCTGCCGGCCGCCGTGTCCCCGCGGCCTGGAAGGTGGGACGAGGTCAGTGCTCCGTCGACACTTGGGGGTGAACGGGGGGCGCAGTTGTCACGTAACTCGTGGGCTTGGGATCCGCCGTGCGTCTAGGCCACACAGTCGCCGCTGAGATGCGCGAATCCATCCCTTTCCCCTGATGGGAACACGGCAATTCGCAACGCACAGGGCGGCCACACCCACACGCAGGGGCGACACACCATCACGCAGGGCGTACACGCCCACACGCAGGGCCGACACGCCCACATGCAGGACCGACCCGCCGTCACGCAGGGTGGATACGCAGGCACGCAGGGCCGGCACGCCCACACGCAGGGCGGCCACGCCCACACGCAGGGCCGACACGCCGTCACGCAGGGCGGACTTGCAGGCACGCAGGGCCGACACGCCCGCACGCAGGGCGGCCACGCCCACACGCAGGGCCGACACGCCGTCACGCAGGGCGTACACGTCCACACGCAGGGCCAACACGCCGTCACGCAGGGCGGACACGCCCGCACGCAGGGCGACCACGCCCACACGCAGGGCCGACACGCCGTCACGCAGGGCGTACACGTCCACACGCAGGGCCGACACGCCGTCACGCAGGGCGGACACGCCCGCACGCAGGGCGACCACGCCCACACGCAGGGCGGACACGCCCACACGCAGGGCGACCACGCCCACACCAGGGCCAACATGCCGTCACGCAGGGCGGACACGCCGGCACGCAGGGCCGACACGCCCACACGCAGGGCGACCGCGCCCACACGCAGGGCGACCGCGCCCACACGCAGGGCGACCGCGCCCACACGCAGGGCGACCGCGCCCACACGCAGGGCGACCGCGCCCACACGCAGGGCGACCGCGCCCACACGCAGGGCCGACACACCGTCACGTTGGGCGTACACACGAGCATACAGGGTGGACACGCCGGCAGGCAGGGCCGACAGGCAGGGCCGCCAAACTGAGGGCTGTTTGTAGGGACGAGGGACAGGACCGGGACACGTACATGTGTGCAAGGCCCTTGTGCCGAGGTTCAGCCCGGGCTCAGGCGGGAAGGGCGGCGGGCTCCACGCCGCTGTCGAGACCCAGGACCGTCCACCTGCTGCAGAGGCAGGCGGGGACACACGGAGGTTTGGACACTTGGGAATTTGACACACCTGAAGCCATAAATGAGGCCTCCCCTGCCCACACAGAGGACCGGCCTTATTGTTCACCTTCCTAATCGTCTAGGGTGGGGTCAGCCGACAACGACGCGTCCCTCCCAGTCCCTGGGGCCCGGGAGTGTGTCGCGTCCCACGGCACAAGGACCCTGCAGGTGTAACGAAGGGTGTGAGGGGAAACCGTGACCACACGATGGGCCCAACGTGACCACAGGGTCCGTGCACGCGGGAGGCAGGTGTCAGAGAGCAAAGAAGACGCCCCATCGCTGGTTTGCAGGTGGAGGTAGGGGCCGTGTGCAGCCAGAAGAAGGTGGAAGAGTCACGGAAGAGTCCCCGCAAAGCCTTCGGAAAGGAGTGCCCTGCCCACGCCCGGATTTGGGACGCCGGGCCCCCTGGACCGTAGGACACTTGGGTTCGGGCCGCAACCTCTGTTACCCCAGCAGTGGGAAGCTTACCCACGGGGTTTATCCGCCTCAGCACCACTTGATCGCCTGCCCTGTGCTCGTGGGGGTCCGTGCCTGCTGGACACCCAGAGCCCCCTCCCCAGTGGCGCCGATCACAAACGCCTCCAGACCGCCAGACGTCCCCTGGGCGGCAGAGTCACCCCTGCTGAGAACCGCTGCTCTGCACTACCCTTCACGACGACGCCAATCCAGCAGGCTGTCGGCAAAGCCCCAGGGCATGGCCGGGGATTCCCAGCCCAGCCGCCACGGGGTTCACCCAACACCGACTTTGTCCGGCACCAAAGGCAGAGTGGGACAGAGCACGCCTTGTGGCTTCAGAGACCTCAGGCGGTAGTCTGCACTGTGGAGATGAACGACTGCCCGGCAGGGCCTCATCTGTCCAGGGTGATGCTCTCGACGTAGGACACATGGTGGGAGGCAGGAGGTCCGAGCCAGCCCGGCCCGTCCTTCAGGGAAGGCGAGGTGGGCGCAGGCTGACAGCCACATATGCAGCTGGGTTACCCCTCATGACCACCGGGGAGCAGGCCATCTCTTTTTTTTTTTTTTTTTTTTTTTTTTGAGAGAGTGTGTGAGCACGGGAGGGGCAGAGAGAGAATCCCAAGCAAGCTCCGAGCTGTCAGCACAGAGCCTGGTGTGGGGCTCGAACTCACAAACCGCGAGGTCATGACCTGAGCGGAAACCCAGAGCTTAACCCACTGAGCCCCCAGCCACCTCTACCTTTAGGTGAGACAGCGCTCCCACACCATCAGGCTCACCCTCGGACGTGTACAGAGCAGGGGTTTCGGTAAATTCGCGAGGGTGGGTAACCGTCACACAAATTCCAGCACATTCTGTCACCCCGAAAGAAAAGCAGCCGCTCCCCATTTCCCACCTCACCCCAGTCCCTCCCAGCCACCAATCTGCTTCCCTTGGAGATCCAACTGCTTCCCCAGATGGGGCCCTAGACAGAATTACAATCCCTTCTTGATTGGGGGCGGGGGCAGTGGGTGCTGGGCATGGCACGGGAATCACAAAGGACCCAGGCCACGGAGGTGCCACACTGCAGGACCGCAGGTGAGGACTAATTTATTCTTTTACGTTTTACAACACTTTTCTTCAAGGAGAATTCATTCAGCTTCACTCCGCACCATCGGTAGCAACCCCCCCCCCACTCCCGTTAAACATTGACGGGGTGCCCAGTGCGTCAGAAATGCACGAGGACTGTCCAGTTCCCTGCACCCTGATGAAGCCATTTTCCGACTTAGCTGTTGTTCTCTTTATAACAAAGGTCATTCAACCTCTGAGGAGCAGCTTAAAATTCACGAAGTTTGGGACCGGCGTAGACGCCCCTGGTCCTCACCGCGAGGAAGCTCCATTTCTGCTCAGAGCCCCGCCTGGTGTCTCTCGCTCAGCTGTGTTTAGCATCCTAAGAAATGGGAATGCGTCATTGGTTTCACGGGACCGCTTCCAGAAACATTTGAATTTTTTTATTTATCGCTCTTGATGCCATGGAAAGGGTAAAAACAGCCCCGAGAGCCCTGAATTTGGATGATGGCTTCAAACAGGGTTTCATCCACCTTCCGCTCCTCAGCCTCGTCCCTCGCGCTGACCCTAAGGGAGGCAGAGGGCCCCCTCCTACCTTTAGGACCTGTTCTAGGTTCTCCAGCTTGGCTTGGAGCTGGCGTTTCTCCCTCACGGCCAAATCGCGTTCTCTGGTCACTATGGCGAGCACGTGCTGGAGCCAGGCATGCTCTGTTTTCACCTACAAGTAGCAGGGGGAGAGAGAGGGGGGCCGTTTGTAACACGCACCCCATCTGTGGGGTTTGTCGTCAGCTGGCGTCTGCCACTTTCTCCTCCGTGACTTTTCAGGGAGCCTTCCCCTCCCTCACCCTGGATCACGGACTTCGTGGCGGGTCCAGCCCCGTCGGGGTGAACGCATGTGCCCCGGGCTGGAGAATTAGCACACAACATCCCTCTTCCTCCTGCCTCCCCACCACAGTGACAGTGACCGGCTCAGGAGTAATGGGAATGTGACCCGGGCCTGGCCAATCAGTGCTATCCCACCCCCTGATACAGCGACTGGTTGGAAGGGCCACGAGACCCCGTTGCATCCGTGGAGAATGAGACACCGGACTGGTATGGAAGCCTGGGAAGACACTTCCTCTTTTGCCCCCCGGACTAGGAAAGTTGAAGACAAAAGGATGGGTCTGGAGCCCCAGCTGCCATCAGGAAGGGAGAGTCCATCTGAGAACAGAGCCAACAAGACAGCCAAGAGAAGCAGAGAGAGAAGCAGGATCCTGACGCCATAATTTGAGCACCTAGATCAAGCTGTGCCTGAAGCTCATATTTTCTTTTCCAGTCACACAGCCCAATTCCTTTTGTCTGCTTACACCAAGCTGAATCATTTTCTGTTCCTTTGAACAGACACCCCTAACAGATACAAAGCGTTACCCAAATTGTTCAGGATACGAATTCTTTTGTCTGAAAATTCCACTTTTGTTTTACAAGTGGACAAAAATGGCCACAAGGCTCTGTGTGCTTTATGATGATGGATGCTCTAAGAACCTCAGACACCAGATCCAGTCTCAGACCACAGACCCCCTGAGAACCAAGTTTTGAATTTACTTGGGGCGGGGGGGGGGGGGGTGGAGGGCACCACTTACTCTCAATCTCTCCTGTGGCTTTTTGGAAACCAGGAAGGACATGCCATGATGAGAGAAGATACTTTGGTTTATTCCCCATTAATTTTCGTTGTGTGGCTACTTGAACCGAAACGCGGCCTTTTCGTTTCTTTCCCTCCTCCCCAGATGTTACAGCATGAATTAGGGCTTCGATGACAGGCTGTCACAAGGTCGTATTTGTCAGCTTTAAAAGAGGTCCTTTCCGTTTTACACGCCCTCTGCGCAGCGTGTGCGTTTAACCTGACAATCTCCGTGACACCAGGAGAAAGAAAGGCACCCACTTGGAGCTCCTGAACGGCACAGGGTCACGGGGAGGCTGTTATTAAGAGGTCGTACGGAGGTCTGATTCACAGGAGTGTTTTCGTGCCGTTTTGCGACAGCATGAAGCGTCAGGCCGCGAGCTTGGGGAAAAAATTCAGACGCACTGGGTGAACAAGTCGTGACCTAATGGAACTAAACAGAACTCACACCTGAACCCCAGCACCGGGGCACAGCCTTGGTGACACCACCACTTCCCATGTTCTGACTCATCAAGAAATTGTGACCCGTGAGTTACGTCCAGTGCTCTAAGGCCGGTCTCCCACGGCAGCCAGCACAGGCCCAGATGTAACTCAAGGCTTGCCTCTCTCCGACTGAGATGTCCCATAGCTGCCGTGGAAATGAGAACCGGATCCAGACTCCTGGCCGGTCGGCACGCTTCTGCAGCCTCTGACCCGCCAGCTCTCCGTTCTCACCTGAGGCCCCATTACCACCACTCTCATGCTCCGACCGTCCTGTAAACAAGCCAAACTCAGTCCCACCCACCCCAGGGCCTTTGCACGTGCTGCCTGCACCACAGCAAGCCCCTACCCACCCCTCCCTCCACCCCAGATCCTGGTGGGTCTGGCTCCTGCTCATCATTTATGCCACTTCCTCATCAGGCCCTCCCACCATGCTTGAGATAACAAAACGCTCCTCCCCTCGTCTGCCCCCAGCGCCCTCAGTGCTTTGCCGTGCTTTGTCTCGCTATCTGGGATGATCCTGCGTAGCTGTTTACATTTCCCTGCGGTGGCTCCTTGTTAGAGTCTAAGTCCCAGTTGGACAGGACTTGTCCCTGTGACCCAGTTCTCTGTCCCCAGTGCCTGGAAGGCTGCCTGGCACAGCCAGGGTTCCAGGAATGGAAAGGCATCAGGGGAAGACGGTCAAATGCAAGGCGGCTGTGTTCCCGGGGAAATCAGTTCTGCTGGTCCATCCAGGTCTGCTGGCCACCCACACGGCCATCGCTGCTCTCCCAGCTTGTCCGTTTCCTAGTGAAGTTTGGCCGCGGGAGATGCCAGCAGGAAGTCGGGGGCTGGAGAAGAGACGGGCTGGGGTTAACGCCGTCGCCACCACGGCTGGGGCTGTTCACACACAGAGTTCTGTCCGCAGGCCTGACGCTGCTGTCCCTGGAAGGGGCCTGCTGGCCAGGCTGGCCGGTGGCTGGCGGCTGGGAATGTGGATTGCAGGAGGACCGCCCCCCGTTTCTCACCGGTGGGAGGGCCTCCCCGTGTCCAGACTCTGCACAAACCACGTGGTTACTGCTGACCCCCCCCCCCTCCTTCAAGGGGGCGGGGCTCTGGGACGCGCCAGGGAGACCATGACCCTGGACGCCGAGGCCCTGCCGGGCTTCCCGCGGCCACCCTTCGCACGCGCCGTGACGACGTGCCGCTAGAACGGAGCGCGTCCTGTGTGACTCGTGGAGGCTGGAGCCCGCCCGCCCCCGGGTGTTGCTCACGTGCTTTCCCTGCGCCCACGGCACTTCGTGTCCTTTCGCCGTGATGAATCGTGGCCACGAGCGCGACTGCACACGGAGTCCCACGAGTCTCCCTCGCGAGTCACGGCACCTTGGGCGGTCCCGGGGACCCGACGCAGTGTCCCCCTGCCTACAGCCTGCGCTCTTGCCCTGGTCCCCGGGGCTGCTCACCCAGCGGCCTGGCTGCCGCTGCCTTCTGCCCCCACCACCCCGCCTGGTTCCCGGAGCCGCACCCACGGCTTTGCGAGCAGTATCTCCTCCATCCCCCACCTTGAAGGGGCCAACTGTTCCCACCGGGACTCCAGTGGATTAATTCTCGAAAGAAAACAACGTTCCCACAGTAGAGACACAGAACGAAGGGTTCAACATGAGTGAGGCGTTTCCGAGAAGCACGTTTGCTCTGTCGGGAAGCCGGGGTGGGTTTCGGGCTCCCTGTGCGGAAGGCGACGTGAACTGTCCCCACAAGAGCTGTCCCCACAAGAGCGTGGGGCGGTCGGGAATCACGCCCCAAGGGGCGCCGAGCGGGGGCCGTGGTTGACAATGGACAGTCCCCAACCTGGGGACAGTCACAGTCCAGCTGTGCGTCTGGAACCTACTGGCAGGCGCCAGACCCCCGCCTTCCCGCCGGGATGCCGCAGATGAGGTTGGGGCAGATGTGCCAGGCCCGCGTGTGCCATAACCCCCCCTCCCCCACGTGGAGCCAGGATGCTGTACTTTGGTTCCTGGAAATAGTGCAGATGACTACAGCAACATGAGAGAAAGCGATAACGTTGGGGGCAGGGAGGGAACAAGTTTTATCGGTCTGGAAGTCAGTGCTTTGAAGGAAAGTTGAAATGGACGAGGAAGAAAATGCAGGGGACGTCTGGACAACTAGAAGGTTCTAGAAGTGGTTGGCACTGATTCCGTCACAGACCTCACCTCACGCCAGGATCGATATTTCTCGCACCTAAAACTTACCAGAGTCTCCCCCGTACGTTTACCATAATGATAAAGGGCATCGCTCTGGTCTTTCCGAGGAGGGCAAGAGGGTCTGTTGGTAGGGAGGGGACGTAAGCAAAGGCGTGACTGAAGATTGCAGCAGGCTGTCCACACCCAAGTCCCCGGAACCTTACACAGCAGAAGGGACTTTGCAGAGGTGACTGAGTGTCCAGGCCTCGTCCCCGACAGTCCAGGTGGACCGGTGGGATCACAGGGGTCCTTACAGGAGGGAAGCAGGAGCATCAGCGTCTAAAAGGGAGATTTTGAAGACGCTGTTCTGGCTTTGGTGGAGGAAGGGCCCACAAGCCAAGGGATGGGGGCGCCTCCAGAAGCCGGAAACGGTGAGGAAACGTCTTCTCCCTTAGAGCCTCCAGGAAGAGTGCGGCCTGCCCACACCTTCGCTTTAGGACTTCTGACCCCAGGCAGCTTGGCTCCAGAGTCCCCACAACCAAAGAAGGAGAACAAAGGCGACGGTAAGCTAAAAAGCGTCTCAGAAACCGCAAACACCAAGCTGTCCCCTGGAAGATGCCTTTGCCTGACAATCTGTCTGTCCCCAGCACCGAGGCCTCGGCTGGGGCTGGCCGCCGGCTCCCCTACTGGCCACACCTGTGTGAACAGCCTTGGGGGTGCAGTCTCTTCCCCGCCGGGCCCCCCAGTGGAGACGCCACATGACACTGAGCAGAAATCTCTGGGGGACGGTGACCCTTCCTGAACACAACACTTCCTGAGAGAGGCTCGGTCTGCTCCTCCTCTTCCAGCTCCAGCGAGGAAGTGATGCTGAGGGACGGAGTAGCCACCGTGTCGTGGAGATGACACACCACGGCCCCAGCATGATGGCACTGGGGAGGAGCACAGCCCGGGCCCTCTTGCGTCTCCGCAGCCGCCTCTGCCCCGGGCTCCTCACATCTTCCTGCACGAGAGCGATAATGCCCCCCAGGTGTTTATGCCACCAAGCTTGGGTCCCTGCTACAGGCAGCTGGAAAGAATCCCAGCTGACAAACCCAGAGAGGGCGTCATTCTTTCTGGTTCGGTAGCAGCTGATCCCGCCTGGAAACAGATGCCTCCAAACAAAAAACAACGTAAATGTCAGCTGGCTGGGGGGGTACGTGGGGCTGGAGCCTGAGGCCTCACCACGCTGCCCAGTGGGCCTTCCCAGCCCTTGATGGTTCCAGAAGCCTCCGTAGAGAAGCCCCCTGGCCTACCACTTCCCTGGTCCCCGCTGCCTGCCGTCTAGCTCAAAGCCGGGCACTCCCACAGCCAGAGAGCTCTCCCGGGGCCGACCCACATCCCCCCCACGTCCCTGCACTTGGACAAGAACGTGCTCCTGGGAACAGAGCCAGGCGCAGAGAAAGAGTTCTCAGAATAGCAGAAAGGACATAAAGGGCTTTTCACTAAGACACAAACTACGACCCCACAAAAAAACAAAGAAACGCATTGGGAAAGGTTCTGAGATGTTCAAAGTCGGGAGCCCGGACGGTTCTTCTTTTGTTCTGGTCAAATGGAAATCTAACAATGTGCTCACTCCTAGCAGATTTTGTTCTGAGGAAAAACGGATGATATTCAGGTGTGACCCCCGCCCGGGCCAGGGCCCTCTCTTTCCAGCCAGGGCTCTTAGCCTCACAAACCGCGGATGTCTACAGGTGTTGTCCTTATCAACACCCATAATTTTCTCTTACTAGACGAAGAGTGAGAACAGCTAGTAAGTAGGATGACTATTGTTCGTACCAGTGATTCATAACCGGACCCAGAATTCCTGCCACCCTCAGATTTCTGGCCAGGAGGTAAGCGGAGTTCACGGGTGATGGGTTCATAGGTCATGGACTTCACCTCCTGCCCAGAACTTGGCTGCAGGACGCAGGGGATGCCAGGTTACCACACTGCCCTGGGACCGTCCCACTGCACACAAATGCAGCCCCTTAACACCTGGGGCACCAGATCCAGCCAGTTGACTCATTTCCATTTCAGAACACAGGCCTGGGGGCAGACCAGTGGCACCAGGGGGAAGTGCAGCCTGAGGCATCTGGTGATGCCCTGGGAATGCACCCGAACCTCCCACTGGCCCCAGGAACAGCTGCCCAGTTTGGGGGAGGGGAGTTTCATAGGCCCCCTTGGACCGAGGCAAATGGGAAATCTGAATTATTTTTCTTTAATCAGGGAAAAGTCGGGTTTGCCAGCGTAAAGGACCTTGAACACATTCTGTGCCCCGTGCCCTGGATTCCCAGCTCATTCGTTTCCTTGCACAGGGCTGCCTGCCCCAATCCGATATTCAACCCGGTTTTCCCAAGAAGCCCACGTCAGATTTTGCACCCGAGAGGCAATCATTTCTGGGCAGGCTCCTGGGACGACAGTGACGATGCATCTTTCTGCTTCCACAATTAAGAGCTCGGGTCATTACTACTGCTTTCTTAATCGGGGATCCTGAGAAGCACATTGCAAACCCAGGCCAGAATCAGATGGGGGAATTGGGAATTTCCAGGCATCGTCCCGACAACCAGGAGGGTTCCTTGTGTTTCTGCAGGGTCACAGGGACAGCTCCCCCATCCAGGAGTCTGGTGCTGGGGTTGAATATTTATTTTGGCATCATTTAACCAAGCCGGTCCCTTCCACTTCCCCTGCTTACGCTGGACACACACCCAGGCTCCAAGGACGGTCTTGTGAGAACTGCTGTTTCCCAGGCCTTCTCCCTCCCTCAGTCCCTCTCCATCCCATATCAACCTCACCCCTCCCATCCCCCTCTCCACCGCCACCCCCACCCCCATCTCAGCCAGCCAGCCCAGGCACTCTGAACAAACACTGAGCCTACAAAGCTGGCAGAGGGGCAGGACAGAGCTGCATGGCCCTGCCAGTCTCCCTGCCTTCTCTCTCAAAGCTCTGCTATTCCTGTCTGTGCTGGTGAGTCACTGGGCGCCCTCACACACCTCTGCAAAGCTGGAAGGAACGTAAGCTCTTGTCTGTGCCCAGCAGCCTTGTGTAAAAAGTCAAGGCGGGGATGCAGCCCAGGAAGACGTTTCCAACCTTCCGTGAAAAAGTGTTGGACTCTGTGAGGATCCCCTAGGATGACCAGGGTGGCCCATCAGCACAGCCATCCAGCCAGGTCCCGGACAGGAGCCCTTGCCTGGACGGTGACGCCAAGAACCAGGACTCTAACCCATTACTGACCAGCACTGGCTTGGCCGGATGCCCCCGGGAAGTACCATCGTCCCCGCTCCTGCTCTGTCTCTCTGAGCCCCTCCAAAGCTGGAATCACCTCTCCGGGCACAGGAGCCCCCCTTAGGAGGAGACACAAGTGCACGAGAAAGCCACCCCAAGTTCAGTCCTCCCTACAGCCAGCTCCCACCGCCCTGCTCTCGGCCTACCTCTGCTGCCTGAAACACCACCATTATGTTACACTGCCGTTCCTGTTGAAATAGACATACTCCTGGGCAGAGGGGGCCGCTAAGCCTCATTCAGCATTCACGCCTCAGCGAGAGTGAGTTTGTCAGAGTCTTTCCTGAGAGGTTTGGAAAGAAAGAGGGCAGAGAGAGTGGGGGCCGGTGGGAATATGAGGGGAAGGGCCCTACTTGGAAAGCTGGGATGCACTGGGCACACGTCTTTTTGAGAATAGTGGTAAAACGCACATCCCATAGAACTGAACCATCTTAACCATTCCTAAGTACAGCTCAGTGGCACGAGATACATTCACACTGCTGTGCAGTCATCCCTCCATCCGTCTCCAGAATTCTTTTCATCTTCCCCAAACCGAGACTCTGTCCCCATCAAACACTAACCCTCCCTTTCCAGCCCTTGGCTCCCACCCTCTTACTCTTTGACTCTGGGGATCTGGGTTCCTGAATTTCTGGGGACCTAAGTGGGATCATACAGTATCTGTCTTCTATGACTGGCTTATCTCATTAAGCATGGTGTCCTCCAGGCTCATCTGGGTTGTGGCAGGTGTCAGAATTTCCTTCTTTTAGGGCGGAATGGTATTCCGTTGTAATAGGGACCGCATTTTGTTGATGTGCATGTCTGGTGACGGACCCTTGGGTTGCTTCCACATTTTCGCCAGGGCAAATGGTGCTGCTGTGAACACCGCTACACAAACATCTCTTCAAGACCCCGCTTTTGGTTCTTTTGGATATATACCCAGAAGCAGAAGTATTGGATCATCTGGTCGTTCTATTTTTCATTGTTTAAGAAATCACCGTCCTGGGGCACCTGGATGGCGCAGTCGGTTAAGCGTCCGACTTCAGCCAGGTCACGATCTTGCGGTCCGTGAGTTTGAGCCCCGCGTCAGGCTCTGGGCGGATGGCTCGGAGCCTGGAGCCTGTTTCCGATTCTGTGTCTGCCTCTTTCTCTGCCCCTCCCCTGTTCATGCTCTGTCTCTGTCCCAAAAATAAATAAACGTTGAAAAAAAAAATAAAAATAAAAAAAGAAATCACCATCCTGTTTTCCACAACAGCTGTACCGTTTTCCATTCCCATCAATGGCGCACGAGGGTTCCAACTTCTCCACATCCTTGCTAACACTTATTTTCTGAAAAGCACATCTTTTAAAAAAAAAAATTGGCCAACTGGAAGGCAGAAAAGTAAGTGTCAAATCAAGAAAGCTCTAATTTTTTTGTGAACTATTAGAACTCCGTTCTTTGAAATACATGTTAGTACACCTGTGAAATTAGCAGCTGCAAACTGCCAATCGTCAACAAATACTCTTTGAGCACCTACTGTGTGCGCTGTTGCTGGTGCCGGGAAACACTGCTGGATGTGACAGCAACGGCCTGTGCTCCCTTGGAGCCGGCATTCTCGTCGCAGGAAGACAGGCGGGCACAGAAATGAAGACGTGTGATCGACCACGTGGTAAGAGATACGAGAAAACCAAACCCAGTGAGGTCGCCAAGACCAGAGGAGGGGGGAGAGAGGGCCACCAATGTGCAGCAATAGAGGTGTTGCCGAGAAGGTACCTCTTAGGAATGGATGCCCAGAAACTGCCAGGTATTTGGAGACGAGGAAGTAGAATTCTTAGCAGGGAAAATTACCCAGCGCTGAGACAAGCTTGGTGGTCTGACGAACAGAAGGTTCGGAGTGGCCAGAACTTGATGAGCCAAAGGTGGGGTGGCTGGTAAGGTTGACCAAGATGGCACCACGGGAAGGACTCCCGCTGCCGTTTATGGGAGGCATCGGAAGTTTGCTCAGAGGAGCCACGTCACCTGGTCCTGTCACTAGACCAGTCTAGCTGCTGCCAGAAAATGACCTAGGATGATCAGAAGGGCGATGGGCCACTTAGGGGACGATAGCAGCAGGAGAAAGTGGTGGCCTGGAGGCTGTGACGGGGAGGAAGTTCTGACGTGGCTTGTTGGCGCGCGGGATGTAGGCATGAGGTGAGGGAAGGATCCGGGTGGCGCCTAGCACCTTGCCCTGGGCAGTCGTGTGGATGGTACCTTCCATCTGCTGGGCTGAGAGAAGCCGGCAGGGGGCTGGGGGTGGGGGGGACCTGGTGTGGGCAGGTTTGAGGGACCCCAACTGGTTTGCTCTGGGCTCGTTGTTAAGGGTATGATCCCAACAGACTTCCACGTGGAGAGAACTAGTGGACGGTGAACGAGATGCCGCTAAGTGCTGGGTATGGGCATCGCACGGAGGAATAAAAGGGATGCGACCCAGGAACTGGCCACCCACTCACTGGGTGGAGTTGGGTGATTCCCTCTCCCCCGCCCCTCCTTCCCCGAGACCCCTCCCTGCCACCCTGCTTCCAGTTACCTTGTGAGGCTGCCAGCCCCGTGCGGGAAGGCCTGCATAGTGGGGTCTCAGGTGGTGCTTCCCCTGGATGGCATCCTTCAGTTCCTTTTCCTAGGACAGAAGGAAAGGGCGTCATGAGATGACTCCCCAACTTCAGGGACACGGCAGAGCATGGTAGCTGAGGTTTCTGATTAGGAAGTTAGCCCCTGGATTAGAGGTGATTCTGCAAACATCGTGTGATGTGGAGCGGCTTCCTTCTTCTTTCTGAGCCATGAGTGTCCTACTCTATAAAATGGGAGTAACACTCCTCCACATGGCGTTATAAGATTATAATAAAATAATATATATTAAGGGTGTAGTGAGATTCCCAGCGGATAAATCACCCACAGTATGTGGCACGTTGACCTGTATTGCACGTTTGCATCCTAACAAGGCAATCTTGGTAAGTAAAGCTTTGAACTGACCCTTTCCTCACAAACACCGGTCCAAACACATTGCCAAAATAACATTAGAGGAGATCTGAAAGGCTTTGTCCTGCTCAAAAATGGGGTAAAAAAAAATCTATGAGGACTACAAACGACTGGAACACCCATGGTGAGTGGGACACTCAGGCCAGATTCTCAGGCACAGAATTGGGAGTCCAGGTTTTGTTTGTTTGTTTGTTTGTTTACTTGTTTTCAGTGTATGTGGGACTGGAATTTCATGCATGAGGCAAGATATCTGAGCAAAGCTTACCACCCGCCCTGAGGCCGGTCTAGCCCCAGACCCCAAAGAAAGCTGAATATAAGTGACGTCTGCCCAGAGTTCCAGCTTATGTAAGGTAACGCACCCAGAGACAGAGAGGGAGCAGGCCCGCTGGCTCAGTGTGTGCACTGTGTTACGCCCTCGTATCACCTACTAAGAGAACTGTGAGCTACCAGTCACCAAACCTAATTCGAGACTGGGGCATTCAGGGTGTAGCATAGTAACTGCAGAGAGGTAAGATAGAGTGGGGCTGAGCACAGAAAGAGAAATTGGGGGTAATTCTCCCCATTAAAGAAAACTCTGAAAATGGAAATGCCAAAACACATTTAAAAGAAAAACTCACAGTACTATACGGATGTGACAAAACCAGTAATCAGGATGCATTGACACCCGAGGAAATAAAAATAATAAAGCAATCTGAAAATGACTTCAATACGTATGTTGAGGGTTCTCACAAAGAGGGAGAAGGAATGACATCCATCCAAAAGAACAAGAAAGAGGCAATAGAGACAACTAATGGCCACGGTGGAAGGTGCCTGGCAATTCATCAGCCTCCACCAGTCAAGTCTGCAATTCTCTTGTTCGCCTGGTCCTTCAGGTTTGTCCTCCGTTCACTCCTCAGTGAGTCAATATCCGCAGGCCACCCACGTCTGGAACTGATCTGGTGACTCTCCTCTACACTCCATTCACCCTCCCAACAGGAAAAGGGCAGAGTCCTGTGGTTTCAGACACTTCCCACAGGAAGGAGGCTCCTCCTGGCTATTTTTAGGTCCCATGTTTCAGTCAACGTCCCTTCCTCTCCATCATCAGGAGCTTCTCCACTCTTTGGTACCTACCTTGTTTCCATGGTGATAAAACACAAGGAAGCAACCCTACACGCCTTCCCAACACACCATATCAATGGTGCTTTGTTCTGGGAACAATGATTCCCCAACCTATGGGAATGAGCTTGACAATATAGCAGTCACATTGCCTCCTCGGGGATATTCCCCATAACACCGGTGATCTGAAGGGTATGGGTATACTCATCGAAACACCAGGGTCCTGACCTTGGAGACCTTATGTGCCCCACGGTAGACAAAGGCAGCAATATCTCAGAGGATCATAGGAGAAACATTGGGGCTATAGGGAGAGGAGTATGGGTTCTGAGGTCAAACTGCCTAAATACAACCTCTAGCCCTTCCCCTCATAAGCCGTGTGGCCTCGCGCAGGCTGTCTGACAGCTGCACAGCTCTCTGAGGTCTGAGGATGTAAAGATGTCTACACGATCAGACGGTGTGGAGATTTAAGTGCAGTAATTCTCCCAGAACACTAAGCACACTCCCCCGCACACAATCACGGCTCAAAAAGGTGGTCCCTTCCCTATTGAAAGCACGACCACCTTTGCCTACATCTTCCCATCTTCTACTTTCTACCACCAAATGACCCCTTCGCTCATGACATCACCTCTCTGCACCTCACTTGGAAGAGTTGACTGCAGAAAAGGAAACTCAGGGGAAGGAAACAGCACTGGCTCGTTCACCCAATTTTTTGGAGGCTACATAAAAGTTCCATTCACTTATTTTATGTTCCTTCTCAGTGACTCCAGGTCAGCCGCTTAACCTGATGAAATCCGTCTTCCCAAGAGAAACAGCTCAAGATCTAAATCCTGTCCAAGAAGCACTGATTCACGATGTTGCCAGGCAAAAGAAAAGAATTACCACCGTCTCTTCCCAATGCCATTTCTCCAGATCGGTTGAAGCATGAGTTGGCACTTTGGGCACCACTTTACTATCCTGGTGACCCGCCCCCGCCCCCAGCAAGAAGGCCAACCACAGAAAGAGCTGCTGAAAACAAAACCATTCCTAAACAAACAATCCTCTGCCCTACACTTAGAAAATCACAAAATACCTGCGCAGCGTGTCAAAGCCCTCCACACAATGATGCCGACAAAGCCGATTCATTGGCAAAGACACCCAGCAAAGGCCCAAAGAAAAAAGAAGATACCAGTTTGAACCTGCAAACCTATGTGATTTATCCTCCAAATTATGGGTATCTCACTTTATCCACGCTTGCTGTTTACCCCCGGAGAAAGTGCAGAGGTGGCTGGGGGCGGGGAGCGATGGGGCCGGTTGCAGGAGCGGGGGTGGGAGGGCGGGTCCGGGGGTCTTGTCCCAAGCGCTACAGTTCCTGCAGACTTCACCCCCTGTTGCCCCAGGGCACGGTGCTGCTCTGACATGCATGTATTTGCAGTACTTAAGGGAAGATTCAGAAAATGCCTGCTGTCCGTGCTTTGGGTCCTATTCGGATGCTGCAAAGTAAGAAGACTTACCCTGGAAGCTCTCATCATTGACACTGTGCAGGACCAGAGCCGCCCACCCAGGGATGCTGTCCCCGCTCCAACTAGAGGACTCCTTTCTGAGTTAATCAGCACCACCGAAGAAATGCCACCAAGCAAAATACAGATCACCTTGTGTATTGGTCGCATGCTTGAGACCAGCAGGCCCCCAAAAGATGTGGGCTTGTGGTCGCAACACGACAAAATGAGAGTCTCCCAACAGGCGCGCGGGTGGCTCCAGCTATGACAGTTCTCAGGAGGGGGAGGAGGAGGAGGACGGAGTGGATTTAACATAACCTGACAGGCCTGCCTGAGTCTCGAGGCTCTCCGCAGCCTGGGGTAAGCGGCCAGCCACAGCGGTGCCTGGGGTGCCTGGGGTGCCAGGTGCACACACCCGCTCCACGCGATGGTGAAGCAGGGCCCCCGCTCGCGGCCCCTGTTGTGCAGGTTGGACACTGTGCACCATGGACCACATCTGAAAGCCAGGAACTGAGTTTGACGACACACACCCACGGCCTGAAGACAGGGATCTGGTGACTCACGCATCACCAGGACTGAGATAATGAAGAACTTTCCGAGCACTGCTGGATGAAATCACCCTCTGGCTCAGCACTCCTGACCTGAAATAACGGCCGTGAAGAGAGAACAACCCGCATCTGTATATCTGCTCGCTCCTGCACAAACTTCACAGCTGTTCTTTCCACGGGAGGGCTTGAGTATTGCAAAGGGAACAGTTTGAGTCTTAGACCCTTTAAGCGTAAAGCCACACAAAGGAAGAGGGTTTCGGATTTGCCAGACGGTGGATGCCTAGTGACAGAGGGCCTCCCCTGCAAGAGTCAGAGTGCCACCTGTCTGCAAGCACAGAAAGGAAGGGGCGCAGTCCTATTTCTGCGTCATAGAGGGACATACAGAAGTTAGGACCAGCTCCCGGCGGGCCACCAGAGTTCTGGGATCCGATCTGAGGAACTGCTGGCACCCTGTAACCCCTGAAGCCTCCCTCAAAGGGCAACTACAGAAAGTGCCAGTCAAGGCGTTTTTTTAATCCATTAATACCCACTAATGCACGAAACTGAAATAGCTGTATTTGATTTTTTATCTCTTGTTTAGCAAAAATATGGGGAGGGGGAACGAATCCTGATAAGGATAAAGCCGAAAGAGAAGGGTCCCTGCAAGAGTTACAAATTCTAACACCCCAGGGAGTGAGCAGCCAATATAAAGGGGTAGATTGGGCCAGAAAGAAGAACATTCTAGAGTGATAAGAAATGCAGAGATTGGCAAGGCTCATGCCCCCATCTAAAGAAGTCAGCAGCAAACTGTCCCCAACCTGTTGATGCAAGGCAGGAGAGAGAACCCAGCTGTTCCAGGTTTTTAGGAACTGGAGGTCCGGGTTCCTATCTGAAACATCCCTGTTTTTAAATGTTGGCTCTTAACTGAGACAAAAACATACACTGTGTGCTCCTTCCCTTAACAGATAGGTCTTTAAAATGTTGGCTTAAAAATGGGGCACTTTGTGAAAGAAGCTAGACCTGATTAGAATGAAGGGTGGGTGGGTTGAGGTGGAGGTGGGATGGGGGTGAAGTGCATTCCCTGGGTGCAAGAAGCGAAAGGAGAAGCATAGGTTCACCAAAGATAAATTTGCCCACTGACACCTACCCGCTGTGTTGCCTTACCTACCCGCTATGCACTGAAACGTGTCTCCCCAGATTCACATATTGAAGCCCTAATCGCCCATTTGGCGATGGAGCCTTTAGGGAAGTAATTAAATGAGGTCACGGGGTGGGGCTTTCATCCGGTGGGACTGGTGTCTTTATAAGAAGAGTCAGCAAAGAGCTCTCTCTCCACACACGTGCCAAGGAAAGGCCACGTGAGGTCACGGCTAGAAGGGGGCCACCTACAGACCAGGAGCAGAGCCCTCTCCAGACACCGGCCATGCCAGCACCTTGAACTCCAGCCTCCAGGACCACGAGAAAATGAAGCTGCTGCTGCCTAGTCTGTGGTATCTTGTCACGGCTTCCCAAGCTGAGACACAGCCCCTGCCTGAAACACTGAGATACAGCCAGAGTCTCCACAAAGCTCCCAAGAGCAGCTCCAGGGCTGAGCGAGGGGGTACCTGGGTCTTCAGAAGCCCCACCTCATCCGCACCAGGAACTGTAATTAAATCCACATTTCAATGCTTCAAGACGGCCACTCTCTCCCTTGAAAGATTCAGTGAATCACCGTTCAGCCAACTGTCAAATGGTGCTATCTTCACTACAAAGGAAAATTTAAGTGAAATAATATCTGACATGCTAAATTACAACAAGTTTGAGTTTGGATTTTATTGGCCTCACACATTTGTTTCCCTCAAATATGTTCATTCACTTTGGCTTTACAGTTTAAGAAAGCTGTAAAAATTTTATAAACAAGTTTTATCACTGAACACATGTAATTATGAATTATAAATATATAATATTATGTTCAAATATAATATAGACTGTGTAGTTATAATATTCAAGTCTAGTAAAATGAGGGTATAATTATTAGCTATAATAAAATATAATAAAAATAATTTAAGTCAACACTGGGATGTGCTTGATAGTGCTTTTCTTTCTGAAAAGGCTTCATGAGTGGTTCTCACCTAGAGGAGTGACCAGGAGGACGGAGGAAAGGAAGGAAAAGGGAGTCTGAGTGTGTGAGTGTGTGTGTGGGGGGGGTGTGTGTGCATGTGTATGTGCAGGGGAGGGGAGTTCCTTGGGGTGACAGCATTTGAAGCAAAGGAAGAAGGTGAAATATATAGAATGGAAGGAGTGATTTGCCCCCTGGGTGCTGTCCAAGGTTCTGAGCAAGGTGCTGTCCAAGGTGCTGCCTGGGGGCTGCTGTCTGGGGTGCTGTCCAGGGTCTGAGCCCCATTCCTGCCCTTGCACTCAAGGCCAGGACAATTGGTTAAGTCATCATGTTACATGGAGAAATCATTGGGGCCTGGAGGACTTGGGTTTGAGGCCTAATTCTAACACTTAGCAAGTGTCCATTGTTTGTTTGTTTGTTTCAAGTTTTAATTTAAAGTCTAGTTAGTTAACATAGTGTAATATAGTGTAATATAAGTGCTGAATCACTAAATCACCAAGAGTGATTTAAATGAGGGAATGTGTATACATGCAAACTGGAAAGGGCCATTTGAGTGTGAAAGATTGTTATGCCAATAAAGAGACTGTTACTGAAATAACTGTATCTGGTTTCCTGTAATCCTCAGGTCTGAGGAGGGGAGAGTCAAACTCTAAGTTCCTTTCCATATTCAGAAAAATCTATAAATGTGCACTTGCTTTAACTGTGACAGACACATGCTCTTCCAGACCTGTTTGACATTCAGGCATAATACATACGCCAATAATGCAATTACAGAGAAGCACACTGTGCTATTTAAAAGGTATTTTTCTAACACAGGTTAGAGACAAGCTTAAGCAGAAAAATATAACACACAAAGCAGGTTCTAATGCCAGCTCATGAACCAGACACATCTGAATTTTTAAATGAAGCTGCTCTCCATAAAAGTATTTCATCAACTTACGTGTACCTGCAACATATACTCTGTCCTAATGATGGAAAATAAATACAGTTAAAAATTTGTTTGCCTCCCATTGTTCACTCTCATCAGAACACAGGCTGCCCCAAAGACAGCTCAGCTCTTCTCTACCAAAAACAATGGGGTCAAACCTATAAGAATTCTTCTTCTTTTTAATGTTCATTTTTGAAAGGGGGGAGGGGCAGCTCTGAGCTGTCAGCACAGAACCCAACATGGGGCTCGAACTCATGAACCATGAGATCATGACCTGAACAGAAGTCGGCCACTTAAATAACTGAGCCACCCAGGTGCCCCCAGAATTCTTCTACCTAAGATTCACAAGGTTGGGGAGCAAGCAGAGAGGAAGAGAACAGTTATCACGCCACCTGTCCAGGGGTGCAGAAAAGCTGGAACTCTCATGCACTGCTGGGGAAGGGGGGGTATATAAAATGCTGTACCTGTTGTGGAAAACAGTTTGGCCATTCTTGAGAAAAGTGAAACAGAATTACCATATGACCCAATAATCCCACTCCTGGTATTTACCCCAAAGAACTGAAAACCAGTGTTCAAACAAATACTCGTATATCAGTGTTGAGAGCAGTGCTACTGTCAGCAGCCAAAAGGTGGAAACCCAGACTTCCATCGTCTGATGAACAGATGAATGAAAAGTGGTCTATCCATTCAACAGAATACTAGTCAGCCATAAAAAGGCGTGAAGGACTGATGTCTGCTACAACACAGACGAAGCTTGAAGACATGCTGAGTGAAAGGAGCCCCTTTTCACAACATAAAATGTGGTGTGTCCATTGTATGTATTTGATAGGAAATGTCAGAAACAGCAAATGAGACAGAAAGCATACTGATGGTGGAAAGGGGCTGAGGGAGGAGAGGATAAACAGTGGCTGTTGGTGGGTATGGGGTCTCCTCTGGGGTAGGGTGAGTGTTCTGGAACGGGACAGAAGTGGTGGCTGTAAAACACTGAATGTGCTAACCACCACTGGATTGTTCACTGTAAAATGGCTAGTTTTATGACGCAAAAGGTGTCACACATGTCTCCTGCAACAGAGCCTGAACGGAGGCAAACATGTCCCCGCCACGTATCCAAGAGCTTCTTCTTCCGAGTGCCACGTGGGACAACTGGTCCCCAGAGGCAAACTACCAGCACATCTGGTCCTCAACCGAGAAACAGCAGTCTCTCCAAGGCTAGCAGGCAAGGCCAGCACTTGTGAGGTCTATCTCCAGTACAGCTCTTACCGAAGGCGACTTTCAGGGTCAGTTTTCCCATATGTGATTTCAGGATAACCTGCTGACTTCAGAACCGAATCCCGCATAAAATCTGTCTCCACCATACGCTCGTTCAGTGTGTGCAATGCATAACTTATAAACTGCATTCACCTACTCTTAAAAAAAAGGGTTTGAGAATGTCTGTAATAAAAATACTTATGCAATAAGGCAGTTAAGAATAATGATTTTAAAAAAAGAAAAAGAGAACAATATGCGGAAAACTACATGCCAAGGAAATCACATAAAGAAGATTGTTACCCATTGATTGAATATCACATTTGAGTACTGCGCTCGCCAGCTGCTAATGCGAGAAAGAAAATGTATCAATTATAACTTTGTTAATGTAAAGGATGAGCCTCCTAGGATCCTGCCACGAATCACCCAGCAATGTAAAATATTTAAGTGCCTTTTTAAAAAGGCGTCTTGCTTTTTCAAGAGATGATTTATCGGTATTGTTACAACACGCACTATTGCCTTGAGAATGTCAGTGCTTCGCTCTCTCCCTCCACCAAGTCTCAAATTCTTGATCACAGGAACCTTGAGTTATATGAGCAAATGAAAATGGTGCTTCTAGGGGCGCCTGGGTGGCTCAGTCAGTTAAGCATCCGACTTCAGCTCAGGTCATGATCCCGTGGTTCGTGAGTTCAAGCCTTGCGTTGGGCTCTGTGCTGACAGCTCAGAGCCTGGTGCCTGCTTCAGATGCTGTTGCTTGTGTGCTCTCTCTCTTTCTCTCTCTCTCTCTCTCTCTCTCTCTCTCTCTCTCTCTCTCTCTCTGCCCCTCCCCCTCTCATTCTCTGTCTCTCTGAAAATATAAATACACATAAAATTTTTTTCTTTGAAAACGGTTCTTCTGAAACATGGCCCAACGAGGCAGAGTCAGGCTATAAATTTGGACGAATTAAAGAGCTCTCTGTGTTACCCAAACATTGACTCAGTAAGACTAACTTTCTTTCCCCAAAGACAGATCACTTCCATTAACACTGACAGAATTCGCCTCATGACTCAGGGCCCTCCAGGTGTTAGAAAATATGTCCTTAGTTTTAGATCCACATCTGTCTTCTGTTCACAACGCGGTACATCTGACACCATGGAAAACAGACCAAATTCCTTTCCCACGTGGATGTTTTCAGGTATTTTTAAGTTAATTGTTTAGATTAAAACAAAGCATACATACACAGGAGAGCACATGCCATAGGTGTACAAGTCTGTTAATTTCTACAAAGGGCACACGTCAGCATAGCATAACCCAGACCAAGAAAGAGACCATTTCCAGGAGCACCAAATTTCTCTCCTGCCTTCCTCCCAGTCAATCCCTCCCCCAAAGTGACCACTGTTGTGATTTCTAGGTCCGCAAATCTGTTATGCCTCTTTGTTCATTCTGTGTAAATGGAACAGAGACATCTTTTTGGCATCTGGGTATTTCTCTCAATATTTTGTCCACGATTCACCCATGGCTGTGAAACACTGCTTCAGCACTTCATCTCTTGCATAAATATTCCAAAACTTATTTCTTCATATGTGGCTCCTGTTGAACACCAAGGTTGACCCCGATCTGGAGCCTTTAAAAATAACGCTGCAAAGAACATTCTGGAACATGTCTCTTGGCGGATGCGTGTATCTCCTGACGAATATTTGCCTGGGGATGTTGCTGCTGAATTGTGGCATATGCAGGCGTTCAGGTTTTATAGAAACCGCCAGACAGTTCTGGACAGCGAGGAGCGTCGGGAGTCCTCATCAACACGTGGCACCCATGGTTCTCCTCTGGGCTGCCCACACCAGTGGGGCATGGTGGTGCCCTTCAGATGGATGACGACAGCAAAGTTCACCGAAGTCAGAGCTCTTCTTCTAGAAGTCAGCAGACAGTGGATTCAGAGGTCCTGGTAGAGATGACCTTCCAGGCAGACCTCACACCGGCTGGCCCAAAAGCCTAGGAGTTACACCAGCACGTGAAGCAGCCCGGGGCTGAAGATCAGTGGTGGTTCAGACTGGGGCAAAGAGAAGGGTGTGTGGCCTCTCAGGGAGGGTGCCATTTCGCAGCCCCAAGCGACCACCGCCAACAGCCGACGTGGGCTGGCATTGCCACGTCTCCTATTAGAAACGGACAGCGTTTTGTAAAATCTCCCCAAATCTCAAGTTTTGAATGTGAAGGCAGCTAAAGAGAACCTGCCTTAGACCTGTTTGGCGGCCACGGACCACGCGCCACCAGCTCCGCTCAACAGTTTGCACGCCAACTCATGCTCACCTCGCCGTCGACAGGACCTCAGACGGGCTCCCTTCCGTGAGGGGCTCTGGGTTTTTCCAGCCCCCTCCGTCATGAATGGCCGCCGCCCAGCTCTTCAGTGGGACCGTCTCATTTGCAGGCAGAGCGGTTGGTCTCTCAGTCAGAGATCAGATGCCGCTCGTTTTGACTCTCCAAACTTCGCATCTCCAAATTCCTTTAACTCGAAGGTTATTTTTTAAAGACTAAGGTGTCTTACGTGAACCATATCCCGCCCCTGCAAGGATCTGCCTGAATCCCCTTGCTCAAGCGAGCACACCCTCTGCGGATGTGGAAAGACAGATACGACTCAACACGACGTAGGGTCCTGGGAAGCGTGGAAGCAGAGGTCGGAGTCCAGGCTGCACAGTCTGATGCCTTCGCTCCGTCTCCGTACAAGCCTGGCCGTGTCTGCAGGGCCCATGCCTCCCGTGGGCTCGGACTCAGGTAAAGGCTGGGGTGAGTTGGCAAAACCACCCTCAGGGTCACTTAGCAAAGCTTTCCCCAGACTGAGCGTCTCTCTCCAATCATTTTACGTGGTGCGTGGACCCGGCACCTTAAACGACTGACTCACATCCTGAGAAAGCTCCCCCTTGTCCTCAACCCTTTGAAGTCCTTCCGCAGGGTGTCTCAGCAGGTGCTAGGCTCCTGGCTCGGCGCATCCACAAATAGAAAGTGGGCCGCAGGCTCTGAGCCGTGGGCAGGCCACCGCTTACAGAACTTCAAAGGTTGCCTTCTGTCTCCTTTTCACTTCTCCAGTTAGACTGAATATACAAAAAGCAATACGGGTTTTCATTTTATAATAACGATACGAAGGTCCTTTTAAAATGACATTTAGTTTACGGGTGAAACGACTTGAACGCGTTCATTAACAATGTGTCTTGGAGAGGCTGACGGTGATGGTTGTATTGAAGCTGCACAAACAGTGAAGCTGGGGCGATAGGAATAGTGACTAAGGTGGCACCGGACGTGAATCCAGCCACCGTCACATAGACTAACTCATTGGTGCCTCGCGGCAAGCCCTTCAATGGGTCACTATTTCTGCCCCCGTCTTGCAGATGGGGAAATTGAGGCATGGGGCAACTATGTGACAGAGCCAGGGATGTGTATGAGAATGAGACAGACAGACAGACAAAGAGACAGACTGGCTTACGGAGCTGGGAGAACATCACCACCCACTTACATGTTATTTTGGGTCAAAAAAAAAATCATCCTGTGGCTGTTGCCTTCCGGAACACAGATGGGTCCCGAATAGGTTGACACTTTTGATCCCTATCTGTCAGGGTGATTGGCTCTATCTAACCCAAAATAGAAGCTCAGGAAGGAAGAGCCAGCTCTTACTTGATTTTATGAATCCTCTGGGAGCAGTTTCCAGAAGGGCTTGGGAGTCCTAGTTTAGCATCGAAAAAAAATTCTCCATCACACCCCAATTATACGATAGTATCTGGACTTTCATTTCTTCGGGGCACTTGTGGACTGACTGTGCAATAGTTATCCCCCGGCCAGCCCCGAGACCGGAGCCCTAACTCAGAAGTTGCTCTAGGCCTGCTCCGTATAATACGGTAGCCACCATACTGGCTGTTTCATTTTAAAATTTAAGTTGGTTTAAACCAAACAAGATTCTAGCACAGAGGGCTTAGTCCCCTCCTCCTGCGTGTGGGCTAGACTCCGTGACCTGCTTCCAAACACTAGAATATGGGAAGAGAAGAAAAGTAACAGTTGAGGAGAAACGTGGCAGGCACCACCTTGACCAAGTGAACAAGGTCAACGTCGCCAATGAGACATGGTGTTTTTTTCCTGTGTTTCTTTCCCCCCAGAATCTATAACCCCAGTGGAATCATGAGAAGACATCAGACAACCCCAACTGGGAGACAGGCCATCTGAGATTTGGACAACACTATTCAGAAGCGTCAAGGTTACAGTAGACAAGGAGGAAGTGAGAAACTCTGGCAAATCCAGGTCGGCGGATGCCTGCAGTGTGGCGTCCTGGACGGGATCCTGGGACACAACTACGGTGCCTTTTCTATTCTATTCCCAGCTCCAACTAGTGAGCTGGGGCCGTACGCCTGCAAATGCGGAGATCGGTCCTATGGAATCTCTCTGGGCTGATACAAGGCCGTGATTTACCTTGTGGGCTTTGCCCCAGAAGTTCTACTTTCCGCCTCCGTAGCTGACATCCTGAACAGAACTTAGGATCCGTGAATCCTGTTTTGCCACCGGCATGTGCGAGACACCGGGCGCAGGGCCGGGAAGAAGGCAGTGTTTCGTGTCCAAAGTACAAGGTCGGCAAAGCTCCAGAAAAGGCAGGCTGAGACTTGGCTCTGGAAGCCCCCAGCTCTCCCGCTGGCTGGCAAATTATTTAATCTCACCTGCGGAAATGAGCACCACGACCCACACCCTTGCAGGGTAGTTGGGAAGATTGAAGTCAGCAGCCCGTGTGAAAGATCCTGGCACACATCGGAAAGAAAGTACACGTAAGCTTCTGATCTCCCCCCGCAGAATCCTCCCCCCAGGCGTCTCTATCTGCACGAGAAAACCTTTCCCTCGCACAAACTCGTCAGCCCCGGGGACCAGCACAAGCATCCTGATTCCTTCTGATGGGAGAAAACGAGACTGCCTCTCTGCCCAGCGCGCAGAAGTCACTAGAAGGTCTGCATCGAGTGCTCAGAACCAAGCCCGGGTCCTTTTTAAAAACCGGTGCTTTCGCGCAGGCTGAACTCGGGGTGAAATCCGCTGAAAAGCGCGTTCGCTCTTGCTCCGTCTCTCCGGACGGAGCTGTCAACAAATGTGCTGCTTCCGTTTTCATTCATGCAGGATCTCTGAGCCCCGAAAGCTGACAAATGCAAAGCAGTGCATGTCTGTAGAATCCCTCGTTGTGAATAAAACCTGACACTTTCTACGTTTCTCCCCGTGTCGTATGTTTTATGTGGCCCCAAGATATCTAAGTAGTTATCAACATTAAAAACAGGAAATTTTAGGGGCGCCTGGGGGGCTCAGTCAGTTAAGCATCCGACTTCGGCTCTGGTGATGATCTCACGGTTCACGAGTTCGAGCCCCATGTTGGGCTCTGTGCTGACAGCTCAGAGCCTGGAACCTGCTTCGGATTCTGTGTCTCCCTCTCTCTCTGCCCCTCCCCTGGTCGTTCTCTCTCTCTCTCTCTCTCAAAAATAAACAAACATTAAAAACAATAAAAATAGGAAATTTTATGTAACAATGAGGATTTACACTTCCTGGTTAAAAACAAAAATCAGAAAACTTGGCAGCCCCATATGCCAATGGTCACAGCTAGCCATAAACCTGCACGCTCCTGTCTCTGGTCCTGACTGTCCCTCCTCATTTCCGGGTGGGTGGACGCACACAGGCGACCCCTTCCAGGGCCTAGACCTTCACCCGCGCATTGGCCGCCCTTCCTCCCGCACCCCCTCCCGCCTCGACCCCAGGTGTGAGGCTGGCCCTACACCGCATCAGCACGCGGTTGTGCACAGCCTCTGTGACGCCCTGCACACCACAGTCTACACGCTGTAGCTCTTCAACATCTGAGCTATAATAAGCAAGCATGGTTTCTCAAGTGGCAAGATAGACTTTGCAGGATTTGCATTGATGCAGTGAGTCACGAGCAGTGCAGACCTGCTGGGCCGGGCGGCCGAGAACCCAGAGAGGCCTGTTTCCCACTGGCTCCACGTGGCGCACAGGCCAGGCTCTCAGACCGAGGGCAGCGGCAGGCGGGGCTTCTCCCTCCCGTTCTTATATGTGTTGCAGGGTGGGGGTGGGGGGGCACCGCTGTGCACATGCAGCACCGAGTGAGGGGAGAGGAAGCCGGTGGCAGGGAGCTGGGCAGGCGGAGACCGAGGGGGATCGACCCAGGACGTGCCCGGGGGCAGGTTAATGGTCTTTGGTGGCTTTGTACGGCAGGAGTCAGCAAACCACAGCCGCCATGCCAAATCCAGCCTGCCTCCTGTTTTGGGGAATAAAGTTTTATTGGAACACAGCCATGCTAATTCACTTCTAAAAATCCCGATCTTACGGAGCTTTGGGGAGAATTTATGTATTCTACTATATTTTGGATATATATAATTTGTATAGTATTTATTTGTCTACATAGCCTTGTGTATGCAGAAAAGTAAAGCAGGAAACAGATATAGAGATTTCTAGAAAAAGAGGTCGGAGAAGGTATCAGATGATATGTAAGCAGAGACCTAATGAAGAGTGGGAACAAGCCATGTGGATATGCCCTGGAAGGTCCCGGAAGGTCCCAGAAGGCATGCCAGGCAGACAGGGCAGCGCGGCAAAGGGTGAAGATGGAGACACGGGAACAGAAAGAGCGAAAAACGCAGGATTGGGGGAGGGCGAGGAACGAAGCACCTGGGACCCGGAGCAGGGCAGAGGCTCCCCCCCCCCCCCCCCCCCCCCGCGTGTGTGCGCACTCCCAGAAGCAGGTCTCCAGCCTAAGGCACCCGCTAGACTCCCAACCGACTCCCTCGATTCTCTGACGCTCCGGGAGCCCAACGTGAATTTTTTTTTTTTAATTTTTTTTTCAATGTTTATTTATTTTTGGGACAGAGAGAGACAGAGCATGAACGGGGGAGGGGCAGAGAGAGAGGGAGACACAGAATCGGAAACGGGCTCCAGGCTCTGAGCCGTCAGCCCAGAGCCCGACGCGGGGCTCGAACTCACGCGAGATCACGCGAGATCTCGCGAGATCGTGACCTGGCTGAAGTCGGACGCCTAACCGACTGCGCCACCCAGGCGCCCCTTAACGTGAATGTTTATCAGAGTATCTGCTTGATCCGTTGCCTTAGAAAACACCCATACTCTTGTTGCAGAAAAAGAAACTGGCAGATTGAAGCTGAGAAAAGAGGGTGGTGGATGAAGGGGAGTTCCCGACTGCACCGTCTGAAAGAAGTCTGGCAGAAATGATGCCATTCTTATCAAAACGGATGTCCTCTGCAGGACAACGATACCCTAACCCCCACAGCCAGAAGTGAGCGCCACGAGGCCACCGCCAGCTCCCCGCGGCCCCAGGACATGATCTGACTTGAACGCTCCTTAATGTCAGAGACAATGAATTTCATCCGATGAGACCCCAGGTTTCCAAGGGGATTTTTTAAATTGCAAAAGGGAAAAACAGCCTGTCTTATTTTTATTTTTTTTAATTTTTTTTTAACGTTTTATTCATTTTTGAGACAGGGAGAGACAGAGCATGAACAGGGGAGGGTCAGAGAGAGAGGGAGACACAGAAGCCGAAACAGGCTCCAGGCTCTGAGCTGTCAGCACAGAGCCTGACGCGGGGCTCGAATTCACGGACCGCGAGATCGTGACCTGAGCCGAAGTCGGACGCTCAACCGACTGAGCCACCCAGGCGCCCCAAAGACCCTATTTCCAAATGAGGTCACTTTCACAGGCTCTGGTGGACACGAATTTTGACGGAACACCATTCACCCGAGTACACCTGGCCAAGAGACACCAGGCAGCCCGGCCAGGGAAGGTCCTTCCACCCAGCAGGTATACCAACGGCACTGCCCAAGGGACATCAGGCAAAGCACACAGACCAAAACAGCGCGGTGAGTGTTCTGAAAAACCAAATTGTCCTTGCAACCGGCCCACAGAAGCAGCCCAGGACCTACGTGCTAAACCTAACAGAGTGGCCGCGTGCTGAATGCATTGCCTGTGTTTGAAACCCTTCATGGTCCTGGGCCCTGGGTCATAGGAGGCACACGAAGCCACTCTGAAGATTATAAGATGTGACACACACACTACAGGATGCCGCTGTTTGACTCGGAGAAGTTCCGTATGTTTGTCAATGAAGAAATTACTTCTTTCTTTTTTGGAAGACCTGTCAAAAGTAAGCCGGGGAGCAAACGCACTAAAGTATATATAACAAATTTTCTTTTGAAAATGACACATTTCATCATAAGCAAAATTGAAATCCAAAAAAATGTAGAAAAGTCAGCTGCATTTCCGCCACTTGGTGATAACATTCTTAACATTAAATTGTACTTCCTGTCAGTGCTTTTTCTCTCCAGACACCTAAATATTAATACTCTTTTTTACAAAATTAAGGTCATATTGTTTAAGCTGTTTTAAAATACCAGGGGGCGCCTGGGTGGCTCAGTCGGTTTAGCGTCCAACACTCGATCTCAGCTCAGGTCATGATCTCACGGTTCATGAGCTCGAGCCCCGAATCAGACTCCGGGCTGACGGTGCAAAGCCTGCTTGGGATTCTCTCTCCCTCTCTCTGCCCCTCCTGTTCTCTCTCTCTCTCTCTCTCTCTCTCTTTCTCAAAATGGATAAGTAAACTTAAAAAAAAGACATTTAAATCCCAGAAGCATTCCCCTAGGTTGTAAACTATCCTCCTAAAATAAAAGACTCTTAAATACAGAGAACAAACTGAGAGCAGATGGGCAGATGGGAGATGGGCACCGAGGAGGGCACTTGTGGGGAGGAGCACTGGGTGTCGTATGTAAGCGATGAACCACGGGAATCTGCCCCCAAAACCAAGATCACGCTGTATGCGCTGTATGTTAGCCAGTTTGACAATAAATTATATATAAAATAAAATAAAATAAAATAACTACAATCTGCAGCCTGTGGCAGGTTTGAGGTGCCCGCTGTGTCCTCAGCATACACAGTGGCTGCAGAGAGGGGGCAACGCTCTGGAACCAAAGGGTCCTGGGCCGCGGAGTCAAGACTCAGGGCAGTGACCACGCTGGGCTAGGGCACCCCGTCTGCCCCCTGCATGTCCGTTTGTCTCAGGAACAACTGGGAGAAGCAGGTGTGGCAGGAAGGGGTTCCTGGGCCTGAGCTGTATGTATTTAGCATGGTCTCCAACTGTTTCACTTGTAATTAAAAAAAAAAAGAACCCACAAGACTACAAGGTCCATGACAGCAAAATCTCCTCCCACAGACTCCCTAGCACCCCGCACAATGTGGATCGCGAGAGATTCAGCCTGTCTCCGAATCCCATGCGAATCTCTGCGGTCCAGGGCGGTGGCTGCTAAGGACCTCTGCCTGTTGAGCACTTGTCCCGTGGCCAGTCCCAACTGAGATGTGCTCTAGGTGTAAAGGACACACCAGATTTTCACGACTTAAGCAGAAAAGAAAAAAAAAAAGAGATAAAATAAAGTATTAACCATTGTATACCAATTACATATCGAAGTGATAATACTTAAGTATGTTCGGTTAAGTACAAATATATTATTCAAATTCATTTCACCTGTTTCTCCTTACGTTCTGTAATGTGGCTACTAGAAAATTTAAAATTACATTTGCGGCTCACATTCAGGGCTTCTGCTGTATTTTTATCAGACAGTGCTCCCCTAGACCCTGGCTGGGAGGATGTCACAGGGGGGCAAACCTGATTCAGAACGACCATAAAATATTGCATCAGTGGGAGGAAAGAAAAGTATCATTTTGCAGCCCCTGTGAAAAAGCCCCCCCATCTCTATCAGCAATTCATGCCATCTCATCACCAGGGTAGGCGGGCTAGGACGTGGATGTCTTAATTTTATTTTTACACAGATGTTAAAAATACACTGTGCCTTTATCCTTTTTCTCTAGTTTATGACATTGTGGGGAAAAAAAAAAGCTGCAGGATTCAGGGTTCATCAAAAAGGACTTAGTTCCATTCTTTAGCACACTGTCTTGGTAGGAGAAAACAAAATTGAACACAGCTTGTGTAAAGAAATAAATAAAACGCCCCTAAGCAACAAGGCTTTGACATGACGCGTTCTCCTGCCGGAACAGAGTCGTGTTGCCTTCCAGGACGGCGCTGAGCCCTTAGACCCATCACTCCTGGTTTCTCCCTGTCGAGGTTTTCTTTGGCTCAGGATTAAGAAAACGTGATCATTTCTTCTTGTTCTGCCCTGAGGCAACCAACCTCCTTTTTGGGCAAAGCGAAGTTGGCTATGTCCACAGTTAAGAATGGAAGGCTGGCATCCTGTTGTTTTTTTTTATTGGTTGTTCATTTTTTAACTGGAGCTATCTGCCAATATTTCAAAATCCAAACAATTCATGTAAAACAAAAAACACATCTACCTGAGTTAATGACTTCTAATTTTTTTTAATGTTTATTTATTTTTGAGAGAGAGAGAGAGAGAGAGAATGCAAGCAGGGGAGGGGCAGGGAGAGAGGGAGACACAGAATCCGAAGCATCTCCAGGCTCCGAGCTGTCAGCACAGAGCCCGACGCGGGGCTCGAACCCACGAACCGTGAGATCATGACCTGAGCAGAAGTCGGACGCTCAACCGACTGAGCCCCCCAGGCGCCCCAAGTTTCTGACTTCTAAAAATACCAGAAGTGGTAGCAGGTGTGGTCAGATCCACCCCCACCCCCACCCCTGCATAATGGCACCTGCTGGGCTGGGTCTGCAGCGGGGAACCCCCACCAACATCCTCAGCACACGTGCAGTTATGTTTCTCACATTATGAGCACATTTCCCACCAAGCATCCTTCCTCGGAGCTTGTGAATAGAAGACTGCAGACCAGGAAATCTGTTTCTTGCGTCTGTGTGCTCTCTGTTATAGTCTTTGAATGAAGATACTTCTGTCTGTTTTCCTCTCATACAGCAAAATCCGAGATGGTTAGGCTTTTTCCACTGAAGATAACAAAACGTATTTTTAAGCCTGTGTCTATTCATATGCAAAGGATCCGCTAAGCCTTGGGCTTCTCTAACATGACTTCGCATAGCTGATTTTCAGGCCAAAAAACAGAGGAAAGTCTCCTGACTCCAGTTCCGTGCGTTGCGTAGAAACGCCCACTCTTGAGCTATGGGTATAAATTCCAGTTGTAACATAGAGACCAGAGGCAGACTGTTTCCTCGCTACCCTAGTTTATGACTTTGTTAGTGGACTTAGTATAATGTCAATTGAAGGTCTACACTTCATGCTAACACTGGCTGCAGAAATTGCTTTCCAGCAGTTTCCATTTGGAGGCCTTGGGACATAATAAAACCCAACAGAAGCAATCCTGAGCCGGCAACAAGATGCAGGAGATTACATGGCTCCCCGCTGCACCAGGGAAATGAATGCCTGGGTTACTCTCTCACGTCAACCCCAGAACGGGGAGGATTCAAGACGTGGCTGCCTCATTAGCCGTTGCCAACTTGGCTCTCAGTAACTCTCTTCCTGATGCCAGGGGGGATCGCTGAGAAAAACACGATCTCGGAAAACTGCGCAAGCTGCTTCCCGGTCCGAAACCTTTTTCTTGTTCTTCTTCTTCTCAGTGAACAGACAAGAGAAACTCACTTTTTTAAAGAAATAACCATTTGAGTCGCTAAGCAGGAGGTTTCTACCAAGAAAGACCTAATCTCTCCCTTCTATCTCCTTCATCCTACTGAGTAACTTTATTGTGTTGTCGGTGCCTCCGGTCTTCCTGTGACAAGGCCAAAGACACTCATGTCTTATGTGGCAGCCACCGTGGACAGAATCACTGGCTGGTCGCCCCCCCCCCCACCCCGGTGGTTGGCCACCACCCAAGAACCATCAGACTAAAGAGCACACTCATCTTGGACACCAAAGAAGACGAGAAGTCTGACTCATTTCGCTGCGCTGTGACATTAAGAATTTGGATGTGAGTCACAGATACAGTCCAGAATATGAAGGGTGGGGTAGAATGTAAACTGAGGCAGCGTGCTGGAATACCTTCCTGATCTCAGTGATTTCTGGTCTGCCACCCGTGCCACTACTTTGTGGCATGATCTCCGCGTCCTGTCTTTGTGGGCAAAATACGGTGGCCGGTTTAAAATTATGTATCTTAATTTTTTTTTTACATTTATTTTATTTTTGAGAGTCCGAGAGAGTCAGAGCACAAGTGGGGGAGGGGCAGAGAGAGGGAGGGAGACACAGAATCCGAAACAGGCTCCAGGCTCCGAGCTGTCAGCACAGAGCCCGACGCAGGGCTCGAACTCACAGACCGTGAGATCATGACCTGAGCAGAAGTCGGACGCTCAACCGACTGAGCCACCCAGGTGCCCCTAAAATTATGTATCTTATTTCAATGCCTTTACTTATTATGTCTCTTATTTCAATGCCTTTTACTTATTATGTATCTTACTCCAATGCCTTATTTTATTTTCAATGCCACAGTGGAAGCTAAGAGTTTGATCTCCTGCCTATCAGACCTCAGGATGTTTTCGAACAAGCTTTCTATCACTTCCACGACACTGCCCTGAGGATGCCATCTCTGACCCTTCTCGGGATCCATGCTGCTCTGGCCCATGCGACCTCTTGGACTTGGCTCTAATCAGGTAAGACCCCTCTTGGGATAGCGGCTCTCGGTTGGCAGGGTGTGGTGGGCTATTTCTCAAAGGACCTTGGCAAAATTGAGCGGGTACCGATGGTTCTGCTAAAGTATCTCTAAGAAAACGCACATCTGTGCCAGTAGTTTCATTTCCCCCCTCATCAAACAGTCTAGCAAACTTGTAAGAAATGCTAGTAGAATACATTTTATTCAGTGCCCATCGCCATCTGGGGGAGGACAGGCCAATCCAAACAAAATCCAAAATTTCCTCTAATATACAGACTGAGCTGGCACCTGTGCCCCTCCTGGGGGCTGATGTGACAATAGTTCCTAAATTAGCATGAGCACTTGGGACTTATCATTGGTCTGCAGCTACAATGATGAGCGAGCACAGCATACTATGACAGCAAAGCCATTCAAGTGCCCCTTGAAACAACGTGCAGCTATAATTTACGTTTGGACAAGGGTAAGAGAAAGAGGATAAGCAAGCATGTTTATCCCAAGTGGGGCGGAACGTCTGTGTCTCGACTGCCACTTCTGCACGATGCCCGTGAACGCGCTGCACCTCTGAGTCCGACTCCTAGAGACCTCCAACTTGCCCCCGTCGAAAGTTTCAGCGTAAAAGGCACTCAGAGAGCAAAGCAAGGGTGTTCAGAGGCTTCTCAAAACGAACACAAAGACCCAGGAACATTTGTATCTGGATAATGGTAAAAATGATCTCATAGAAAAGATGAAGATAGGCTGAAAATTTTAAACTCAGATTAAAGTAATTCTGAAAAATATCTGTGCCATAGTTAATTGTATTGTGTCAATGTCAACTTTTGGTAAGTGGGCCACGGTTATGAAGGATGTATGTAGTCTCTGGGATAAGCTGGGTAAAGGGTACACAGGAGCTCACCACTATTTTTGTGATGCCTACGCGAGCCTAAGCTTATTCCAAAACAAGTCTTTAAAAATTAAACTACAAAACACCAGACAGGACATGGGCTGTTCTGTGCCAGTTAGTCCCTGATTTAACAAATACGCATGGTTCTCCTACTGTTCCGAAGGTAAGATACTAAGTTCTGTGGGAGATACTAAAAGACGTGAGAGGTAGCCTGTGTCCTCAAGGAGCTTATGGTCTACTTGGAAAAACAGAGTCCACAAATACAGGGAACATTTTAAGTGATATGTATGGAACATAAGTGACATTACAAGGCTGCATATGAGTCACTGGTGAGATGACAAGTGGATGTAGCACGTTCAATGGAAAGAAAGCATGTGTGCACACGCTAAAAGTGACAGCTTGCTGTGCTGTGACCATCCAGAGGTTGTGTTTATGCGCTGTTCATTTCCGACCTTTACCTTGCTTGACCCACAAAAATCACTGAGGCCATCTTTATTAAGTGAGTGACTGGATATGAATCAGGAGTGACAAAAAAGGGGTGACCTGAGGGGCAACTCCAGGTGTGGAAACTCAAGCCACACCTGGGAAACAGAGTCTCTGCCGGAGTGCCTGCCACATCACATTTGCAGAGGTGAGTGGGAATATGCCGGCAGCAGAGGAGAGAGGGGCTGGAATCCCGGGAAGAAAATTTATACAATTGTGCCATCTCCCCAGAGCCTCACAATATGTTTCCCATGGCTTAATTCATACGAAATATTTCTCACTTCATCTCTCCTGTGTTCACGTGTACATGTTCACAGGCATTCAAATGTGGCATGAAGAAACGTTAATTTAAAAAATAAACAACTTTTGCTTAGCTTGTTATTTAAAAAAGTAATAGAATACAAATAATGATAATCCTGTCCTTTGTTACCAATTCTTATAATTCGTAATTGTTTTTCTTCCTTTATTGCTTTGGCAAGGGTTGCTCGGGCAACAGTGAGTTGTAAGCCTGATGAGTCCAATTAATAGAAGTATGCATTCTCGGGGTGCCTGAGTGACTCAGTCAGTTAAGCAACCAGCTTTGGCTCAGGTCATGATCTCACAGGGTGAGTTTGACCCCCACATCAGGCTCTGCACTGAGTGTTCCGAGCCTGCTTGGAATTAATTAATTCCTTCCTTCCTTCCTTCCTTCCTTCCTTCCTCCCTCCCTCCCTCCCTCCCTCCCTTCCTCCCTCCCTTCCTCCTCTCTCTGCCTCTCCCCTACTTGCTCTCTCTCTCTCTCAAAATAAATAAACTTAAAAATATAAGTATGTGGGGCGCCTGGGTGGCGCAGTCGGTTAAGCGTCCGACTTCAGCCAGGTCACGATCTCGCGGTCCGTGGGTTCGAGCCCCGCGTCGGGCTCTGGGCTGATGGCTCAGAGCCTGGAGCCTGTTTCCGATTCTGTGTCTCCCTCTCTCTCTGCCCCTCCCCCGTTCATGCTCTGCCTCTCTCTGTCCCAAAAATAAATAAAAACGTTGAAAAAAAATTAAAAAAAAAATAAGTATGTATTCTTGACAAAAGGAAATTCATACATATAGTAAGTGAGATGGGAACTGGAGAAAACAGAGCAGGAACTCAATATGGAAGCATCCCGATGGGTCTCTCCAGTGTCGCAAAGATGCAGAGCACATTCCAGGGAAATTTCCGGGTGAAGTCAATTCTTTTCCACAAAGGGATATTCCAGTTATCCTAAGCATTGTATTCAAACATTAGCCTCCCAACATAACAAACAGTCTAGCAATTCCATTTAACATTAGAATTAAGTATGAATTACAAGCTGAAAAGAAAAGGTTCCAACTGACAGAAGGGCATTCAGGAATTTCAGATCCCACATGAACTCCATGAATCATTAAACTGCTGTTATAGTAGGTTCCAAGGCATGGCTTAAACTGAGTAATGGGTTGCTTGTGCTATTAATTGCTTCAATGCCTATAAATGTGTTCACTGACATGAGACTAAGGCATAATGGTAAAGCAAAAATCAATAAGAGAGCTTCTGATAAATGAAAGAGTAACACTTGTCTGTGTCCTTTACTGGAGAACCCATGAAGTCCACATTCTCTGGAATAATTTTGGTTAGTTGGAGATGGGGTGGGGGGTGGGAAGTCTACACAGGCTCAATTAAAAAAAAAAAAAAGAACACATTTTTTTTTCTTTGATGCAGTAATTACCTAAACAGAGCTACCTCTGACACAAATTATCTCTTCTTTCCAAAAGTAACTTGATAAGTAAAAAAATTCAGGAATTAAAATTAGCGTATACATATATTTTCCAAGACAACCACACAATCGCGGTAAGTTAGGACAAGATCTGTGTCCGAAACGTAAGGGGTAATAATAATGTCAATGAAAATAATGACTACAACAGTAATGAGCGTGTTCTTTTCCAAAATAATACTCTGCTAAAATATGACATCTTGAAAGCTGTTGGTGAGCTGATAAGGAAGTGGGCATCATTAGTCCTGACACTAGGAATTAATACAGCAACGTCGTATTTTCATAACAGAACAACTTGTTGGCTCTACCCGTATAAAATCAGTAGGCAAATCAGTGATTACAAAGGATCACGTTCGTTTTGTCTGAGTGTGAGATTGTGCTCCCCATGCACAGATGGGCCTCGTGTGCTGTCCAAGGTGCTGATTAGACAACCAAAGCCATCCCGTTCCATGACACGAGTTACCTCAGAGTAAGTGGTACAGGTCATCTCGGATTCATACAAACATTCCACAAAATAGTGGATGACATATATCTGGCCAGCTCCACACCAAAGAGGCTTTTAACAAGATATAACTCACATTAGTATAATAATGAACACTTACTGAATGCCTGTGTACCAGCTGCTGTGTCCAACAGGTGTCCCACATTTTTTCTTTAACATTTACAATAATCTTATAAGACAGCTAATATCATTAGCCCAATTTCCATACACAGAACTTGAGTACTAGGGGGGCCAAATAACTTGGCCAAAGTCATGGAGCTACCAAGTGGTAATTTCTTTTTAGCATTTATTTATTTTTGAGAGACAGACCGTGAGTGGGAGAGGAGCAGAGAGAGAGAGGGAGACACAGAATCTGAAACAGGCTCCAGGCTCTGAGCCGTCAGCACAGAGCCCGACGCGGGGCTCGAACTCACAAACCGCGAGATCATGATCTGAGCCGAAGTCGGACGCTTAACTGACTGAGCCACCCAGGCGCCCCACCAAGTGGTAATTCTAAGACCTCAACTAAAAATCTCTCCCCCCCACCAAACTCTACGGCGAGATGGAGAAGCTGAGAGGAAACATACATAAATTCCCTTGGTTGGTGGTGGATCTAAGAATATTGACAATATATGGGATTTCAGGACTTCAGATTTATGAAGTCACAGTAAAACTTTCAAGAAGGAAAGGGATCAATAATCATTCGTATATCCAGCACTTATTGTGGGCCGGCTGTGTTCCAAGTATAAACAGGTGACAGTCAGTTAATGCATTGATTTGGGGCAGCAGAGAGTTGAGCCCAAACAGGGAAATATATGTAACAATAAAGAACAGGGACTCTGGGAGAAGACACAGTAATCCCGATTTCACATCCCTGATCTACAACCTACTAGCTCGGTGATCCTGGGTCAGTGAGCTTCAGTCCCCTCAATTCTTAACCACCTCATAGGCTTTTTCTGGAGCCCCAATGACCTAATTCAGATCAAACACTTGCTACAGTGCCCAGCCATATACCAAGTACTCAGAAAAATGCTACAAGTTATTACCATTCTGTCCCATCATTCACGTATCATTGGTGACTCTCCTGAGGCTAAAAAAAAAGAGAGAAAGAATACAAACTAGGTGTGAAATCTCGTATTTGTGGATGAGATTTGTGGGAAATGTATACAATATCATGTCCTCCTAACATGCCCATATTAACATCACTGTCGTGATTCAGCGACAGTTATCTAAGCTCAGGAATAAAACTGGGTGCACCTGGGTGGCTCAGTTGGTTAAATGTCTGACTCTTGGTTTCGGCTCAGGTCACGATCTCATGGTTCATGAGCCCCATGCTGGTATCTGCTCTGACAGTGCAGAACCTGCTTGGGATTCTCTTTCCCTCTCTCTCTGTCTGTCTCTCTGTCTCTGTCTCTCTCTCTCTCACACACACACACAAAATTAATAAACATTTTTTAAAAAGAATAAAACTAGGGGCGCCTGGGTGGTGCAGTCGGTTAAGTGTCCGACTTCAGCCAGGTCACGATCTCGCGGTCCAGGAGTTCGAGCCCCACGTCAGGCTCTGGGCTGATGGCTCGGAGCCTGGAGCCTGTTTCAGATTCTGTGTCTCCCTCTCTCTCTGCCCCTCCCCCGTTCATGCTCTGTCTCTCTCTGTCCCAAAAATAAATAAACGTTGAAAAAAAAAATTAAAAAAAAAAAGAATAAAACTAAAAATGGGAGAAGTTGTTAGTGAAGGCACCATTGGACAGAATTCTTAAATATTTATTTTCTTCCTTTAACAAGTATTTAAATGCACTTGTCCTGTGCTGTTCTGCACATTTTATAAACATTGGTCTGTTCCAGGATCATATGAAGTAGCTGCCATGTTACCTCCGTTTTATGGAGCAGAAAACGAGGCAGGATTGGCTAAATGGCTTGCCTGCGTCCCCACACTGGGACTTGAACACGGGCATATCCCGGCTCCAGGGTCTGGGCGCTCACCCACTACCCTGTTTTCAGCTGCCCTCTGCTAACGCCTGCCCCTGTGGAGATAACTCAGGAAGCTGCTTCTGCCAAACACAGATTCGGCATAAAGGGTTAGCAGGAAAAAAATGCTTCCAAAAGTTGACGCCAGCTTCTGGTTCTGGGGCTGTTCGCTGAAATAAGGGATGGAATGGAGTTCACATCATGCACCACTCACCGTCTTGGACACAAGTGACCTTCAACATTTCTATTTGTGCCTCTAAAGGTTATTCCGTTTAATGAACCCCAGCATCGTAAATGCAGCTCTGAACACTGCATTTCATTTGAGGGCAGACGGATGATTATATTACTGAAAGTGCATGAAGTGGCAATTAATGAAACTGTAAAGATGTCTATTGCCCAGGAAAAAAAAAAATCTAAACGTCTTAACATTTAACAAGGAAGCCATCTAAGAGGGCGGGGAGTGAGCTCGTCAACCAGCAGGCCCACCTCTGACTCACGAGAGGAATTCTTACGATGTTTTCATGACTTTGACCTTGGAAGGATTTCTACACAAAACAGCAAAGGCGTGAAGCGGCTCATGCAAAAAAGCCGGTCACATAACCTGGAGGAAGTGGGGGGGGGGGGGGGGGAGGGGTCGTTTGAGACCTTGAAAGCCATGCTCCATGTCTGGCAAAACTTAATAATCATCTGGTTCCGTTCTGAGCAATAATCATAAAAGGTAACTGTGCGGGCAGCTCACAGAAGTACATTTCCAGGAGCCAGGCTCATTGCGACGCACAAAGAACGGGAGCACGGTGGTTGTCATGGCAACCGCATGGCACGGCAGGTGAGTCTCTGCCCCCTCGTACTTCGGGAAAGGGGGAGCGGGGGGGACGCGAACAGAATCAACAGCGTTGTGTTTGATTCTGACAAGGGTTCAAAGCCTGTTGTACTTTGGTTCCTGGCCTCGAGAGATTCTATTTTTTTTTTAAATTTTTTTTTAATGTTTATTTATTTTTGAGACGGAGAGAGACAGAGCATGAACGGGGGAGGGTCAGAGAGAGGGAGACACAGAATCTGAAACAGGCTCCAGGCTCTGAGCTGTCAACACAGAGCCCGACGCGGGGCTCGAACTCACGGACCGCGAGATCGTGACCTGAGCCGAAGTCGGCCGCTCAACCGACGGAGCCACCCAGGCGCCCCGAGAGATTCTATTTGTAAAAAGGTGTGTGTGGCGGGGGGTGGGGGGGACCACACCTTAGGCAGGACTGCCCTGGTGGTGTGGCTATGCACGCTGTCCGGCCAAATCTGCACGCACCGGCTAAGGAACAGGGAGCAGTGGAATGGAGACCTCCTCTTACTCGGCTTGTGCAGGATCCATTCGTTGCCAGTGAATCAAGGTGGCTTCCAAGAGGCCCCCGGAGACCTGCAATCCATCCCTACTCTCCACACTGTTCCTCTTACCCTTTGTCTAAGACAAACGACTGGAACTCCGGGAGCAGCATCAATCAGGGTGCTGTCTGGGAACAGATGGCTCCCGCAGGTTGGAGTGTGGAGAGTTAGGGAGGGAAGCGTTTGGAGGAGGGTGGGCAGGGTGCAGCCCAGGACCATTGGGGGGGGGGGCTGCCTGGTAGGAAGGGACGAGGTGGAGCTGAGGAACACCACACTCAGGAAGGACAGGGAGGGGACGAGCCCGGCCCCTCCCAGCAGCAGAGCCCAGCGGGAAGGTGCCCGGGTGGGGGGGGGGCAGGTGCATGGGGCCAGCCCCCCCCCCCGGGGACATGGGCAGGATGGACAAGGACACAAAGTAGTCGGGGGGGGGGGGTGGTGGGGACGCGGCTGGGGCACCGTGCATAGAGTGTGAGCCAGCACTCACTCGAGGACTCGAGAGACGGGCTCAGAAGCCGTCCCTCCTCCGTGAGTCTCTGTGACCTGATCCAGATGAAGTAGCCAAATCCTGTTGTGGGTTGAATTGTATCCTCAAAATCCTTATGCAGAAGCCCTAATCCCCAGAAACCCAGAATGTGCTGCTTTTTTTTTCCTTAAAGTAGGCTTCATGCCCAGCGTGGAGCCCAACACGGGGCTTGAACTCACAACCTGCAATCAAGACCTGAGCTGGGATCAAGAGTCGGACGCTCAACCCGCGGAGCCACCAGGCGCCCCTGTGATGCTCTTTTTCCAATGGGGCCCCTGTGGATATAACCAGTTCAGACGAGGTCGTGCGGGAGGAGGGGAGAACGTGAGTGAGCCCCCACCTTGTGCATGAACACATGTGCCAGCAGCCTGTCCACAGGAGCCTCGGGTCTGTGGCTCAGGGTAGGAGGCACCCACAGGAAAGCACAGGCAACATGAGCTGTATTCGTGGGCTCTGCGGGCCAAGCCGCGTCGACTGGAAGGTCTGAAGAGGGGGCGGGACACGGCCAAACGACACGGGATGTTTCCAGAGGCCCCTTTCTCTCCGACGGCAGGAGAGATGACAGGTCCCCTTGAGCCCTCTGCTGCCGCCCTCGTCCCCCTGGAGACGCAGGACAGCGCCTGACAGGTGCTGGGTCCCTACGTGGGTCCCGTTCTGAGCTTTTATTCTTATCTGTCAAAATCTGCAGGACACAACAAGGAGGGCACTATCATTATCCAAAGTTCACCAACAGAGAAAGCCCGACACAGAGAGAAACCCTGCCCAATGCACACACTAGCAGGTGGGGGGGAGACCTAAACCCCACAGCCTGAGCTCCTGAGGGGCCACCGGGCAGTGGCCTCCCCAGCAAAGACTCGTGATTTCTAGGAGTGCCCGCAGCCAGATGAGGGACTGGGGGGGACCTCCTGACCCGCCCACAGCCAGGTGAGGGACTGGGGGGGACCTCCTGACCCGACCACAGCCAGGTGAGGGACTGGGGGGGGGGACCTCCTGACCCGCCCACAGCCAGGTGAGGGACTGGGGGGGACCTCCTGACCCGACCACAGCCAGGTGAGGGACTGGGTGGGGGGACCTCCTGACCCACCCACAGCCCGGTGAGGGACTGGGGGGGGACCTCCTGACCCGACCACAGCCAGGTGAGCGGGCTGGAAGGCAGACGGTCCCCTATAGACGCTCCAGACCCAGTGGGCACCTTGACTACAAACTCACAGTGGACCCTGAGTCCGAGGACCCAGCTACATTGTGCCCGGATGCCGGACCGTCAGAAACTATGAAACAGTAAACAGTAAATGTGTGTTGTTTTATGCCATTGATTTTAGGCACTGGGTGACTAATAAAGCTACCTTGAGAGATTGATGAAAAATAATTTCAATCATGTTTTGACCCCGGAGCTGCGGGTAGACAGCACTGTGACCTTGCTCAACACCCACCTTCATTTGGGAACAAATCGTGGACGCGAGTCAGACGTGTCCCCCGTTTCTGCCTCCGCCCACCTAGTGGCTGGTCTGAGCGAGACTTTCACCCCATGATCCAGTTTCCTCACCTGAAAAGTGAGGGCGAGGACAGCATCTATCTCATCGGGTTGCTGGGAGAAGTAAGCGAACAGGTGTAGCGTGTGCAGGGGGCAGTGCCCGGACCAGGGCCCACGAGCAGGTCAGGAGGCCACCCCGGGCTCACTCACCTGCTCCCGGATTACTCCTGTCACCACTGCCACTGTTAGGGGTATTTGGTTCTGCCCGCCAACCGAACTTCACAAGGACAGGGTGCTCCCGGTGGCTCCCGGCCACGCCCACCCGGTCGCTCTCGTGCTGTCTTGGGAGAACAGCTCTCTAATGACACGGGAGCCATTAGCACCACAGATAAATCTGAAAATAAACGTCTCCGCAGTTATGATCAGCTTGGACATATGGGCTCATAATATTTTGCGATCGCCAACAGACACACCTCTCCGTGCAAACAAACACAGCTGCCAGGGTGGGGCTGTGCTTTCGTACTCCTGAGACTCAGCACGGGCGTCTCCTCGCAGAGACGGGGGCAGAGACATCAGCCCCAGGCCCCTTCTCCCAAGGAGGGCCCCGCTCGGGAGCGTGTGGGCAGCGACGTGGCCCAGAGCCAGCCCAGGGGAACATCTGTCCTTGCGGACACGACGCGAGGTTGCATTTTACCGGCAACACGGTGTTTTTGCAAATAACGTATTTACTTGGTCACAACACTGAAACTGTCAAGTAAGCCCGAACCTGGGTTTCCGCCAACCACAGCTCCTGCTTGTGGAGGGCGGACCGTGGGCGGGGCACGGCGCCGAGGTCCCCGTTTACCCGGCAGCTCCCAGGCCTCGCACCCGCGACTGACCAGGATCCTGGCTTGGAAGCCACAAATCCCACCTGGTGCCGCCTTCTTTTCCCCCCAGCTCTGCTGAGATACAGTTAACCACACGAAACACTGTGCAACTTTAAGGTGCACACAGCGTGATGATCTGATACATGTAAATCCCGCAATATGATTACCACAATGAGCTGAGCTAACCTCACTGAGCATAAGGTCAAGGTCCAGCCGTGTTGCTGCAAACGGCGGGCTCTCCTCTCTCGCGGCTGGACGCTATTCCATCACGTACAGACACCGATCCCTTCGTCGGCGGACAGACGCTCGGCGACTCCGCTGCTTTCTAACTAGATGGCCTCAAGCAGGCGACCTAACCGCTCCGTGCCTCAGACTTGCCAACTGTAAAGTGAGGGATGATAATACTCCTCTGAAGGGGTTCTTTACCGACCCCCCGTGTGTGCACGTCTATGCAGAGTTCTTAGCAATACCTTGCGTAAGAGCAAAGGGCTGGCACACAGCAGACGTGGAATTCAAATACGACCCGATGCCAAAGCCTGGGGTCTTGTTTAATACAAGACGTGGGAATCACGACCCTCACAGACGGAGCCAGCGAGGTGCAGAGAGCTGCCGCAGGTAGAATTTCCACTTCCCCACTATGCTCAGTCAATGTGCGGAAGGGCTCCTGGGGGCCAGATTCCAGGCTCTGTCACCCTTAGCAACCGCTCTCCTCAGCTAAACTTTATTTCCCTTTCTAATTTCACGGCAGATTTTTTTTTAATTTTAATGTTTATTTTTGAGAGAGAGAGAGAGAGACAGAGAGAGAGACAGAGAGCAAGCGAGGGAGGGGCAGAGAGAGAGGGAGACACAGAATCCGAAGCAGGCTCCAGGCTCCGAGCTGTCAGCACAGAGCCCGACGCGGGGCTCGAACCCATGAACCGTGAGATCGTGACCTGAGCCGCAGCCGGATGCTCAGCCAACCGAGCCCCCCAGGAGCCCCTAATTGCAGATTTAATATTTTAGAGGGGAGCATCTAACTCTGGGTTTCTTGACCTCGGCGTTGCTGGCACCTGGGCTGGGTGAGTCTCTGCTGGGAGCGACTGTGGGGTGCAGCCCAGGACCTTTCACACCATCCCTGGTCTTCCTCCACTCGGTGCACGGTACCCCACCCCCACCCGCGGCGGCAACCAAACTGTCTCTAGACAGCCAGCCTCCCCACCCCCACCTTGAGAACCCCGGGACTCATCTAGAGCCACTGTCCCCATTACCAGACTTGTCTTTTCCGTGATCCACTTTGACGAGTTAGGGGAGCAACTCATAAATCACATTCGTCTAAACCAAGTGTAACCCTACGTCCGCAAGAAGTGCTCGACCGCGATACGTCAGTCTTTCAGACAGCCCAGAAATTCTCGTCGCTTTCCCACCCCTGAAGAAAACAGACTGGAATTTCTTTGGAATCTGGTGTTCCAGGTTGAGTGGTGTCCTCCCAAAAACCGCACGTTGAAATCCTCACTAGCCCTCAGAGCCTCAGAATGGGACCTTATTACCTGGAAACAGGGCCCCCGCAGGGGTAACGGTTACGATGAAGTCACACTGGCGTAGGGCAAACCCGAATCCAACGTGACTGGTGTCTCATAAAAGGGGAACAGTGCGGGGGGCGCCTGGGTGGCTCAGTCGGTTCGGCGTCCAACTTCGGCTCAGGTCATGATCTCGCGGTCCGTGAGTTCGAGCCCCGCGTCGGGTTCTGTGCTGACAGCTCGGAGCCTGGAGCCTGTTTCAGATTCTGTGTCTCCCTCTCTCTCTCTCTGACCCTCCCCCGTTCATGCTCTGTCTGTCTCTCTCAAAAATAAATAAACGTTAAAATAAAAAAATTAAAAAAAATAAATTAAAAAAAGGGGGAACAGTGGGTGCAGACACAAGGGCAGGGACACGAGGCAGATTTCGGGATGTGCTTCTACAAGCCCCGGAACATTAGGGGCGGCCAGCGGACCCTCAGACACGGGAGAGAAACAAGGGTAAATCCTCCATGACCCCAGAAGGAACCCAACCAGACCCAGCCTTCCAGCCTTCCAGCCTCGGGCCCCGTGAGAGAAAACTGGACCCACGCAGCTCACAGGAGTTTGTGCTGCGGCAGCCCCAGGACGCCGGTGGACGGGGGCCCTGCTGGCCCGGGGCCCGGCATGCTGTGATCTTCACCGACGTCTCTCCTGCCGCCAACCAGGGCTCACCTGAACACAGGTAGGGACGCCCCGGGCCCGCATCAAGGCGGTCAGACAGCAGGGTGGGATGAACTGGGAATCCGACCGAAGGGTACAAGCCATCCCGACCCTGATCAACACGTTCTCCTCCGGAGCAGACGCCTGAGCCCCTACTCTCTCGGGGCCCAGAGCTGGTCTCTCCCAGCTGTGATTTTTCTGGTAAACTGAACGCAGACAGGAAAATGAGCTCACCTAACAAGCAGTGGGAGATGCGGCGGCCTTCAGGGCCGGCCTGATCCAGGGCCCCACGCTCTGAAGGCCTGCGTCTCTGCTCTCCTGAGTCCCAAACCCGCCCTGATCTGAAATCAAGATGGGCTCCGTCCAGTCCACTTGCCCACATGGCGTCCAAGGGAAGCCAGAGGGAGGCGACCTCTCGAAGCTCGCTCAGGAGAAAGGAAAATCTCTTCCAGAAGCCACCTGTAGGCCTTTCCTGACCTCGGACACCCCACCCACCGTCCGGGGCACGCTGTCCCAGGGCGGAGGGCGTCTCCGAGTCCGGTGGAGCTGCGCCCTGGCTGCGGGCCACCGGGAAAGCAGTGGCTACCTAAACAACACCGGGCCTGCGTTTGGCGGGAGCAAGATGGATGTTCCTAGACGGCCAACTGTCCCCTCGACTCTGCAGCAGTTGTCTGTGTCTGACAGCTTGTCAGCATTCCGCGGGGCACCTTGGAGAGTGACGGGGACTGAGCAGGAGTGACTCACGGTGCATTAAATAAAGTCTAAACAGAAATCTCTGACAGCATAACGCGGTGTGACTGATGGCTGGGGGAGACAGCTTTTGACTGATCTACTCTTTCTCTCCAGCTGAGGACCACGCCAGACGCCGAGAGCCCACGCTCGCCACGGAGAACGAGTGTATCTGGTGGGAAACGGTTACCCCGCTATCGGTTCTAGGTCTACGAGGCCTTCTCAGGAACCGTTTAAAAGTCTTGGGTGCGAGGGCCACCGAAGGGCCCGCCCCATCAACTTCCTGTTTGCCTCGTCCTTTCGGCCGGTCGACCTTTTCCTCCCGCAAACGGATGAGTTGCCAGACATTTGAAACACCTTCCCGTGTCCTGCTGAGCCCCTCTCCCCCACGAGACGCTCGGGTGGCCGGCGTCCCCACCTCGAAGTCCGGTAATCAGCTCGAACGTGAGGAAGGTAAATTGGTCCAAACACAAAGTGGAAGGGAAGGTCAAATGCGCGTCTGAATGTCAGGGAGGCTGAATTTCCAGATCCGAAGTTAACGGGGAAAGTTCGGGTTTCGTCTCCAGTTAGTAATGAAGTTGCCGCGAGCCATGAGTGCGAGAACTCGAAAAGGGAGACTCCTGGTTGAGACTCCAATGGACTCACACTTTAATGCCAGCATCCTTTGAAAGGATAAACAAATACACCCTATTGCGGCAAGAGCTTTATTGACGTGCAATTATTTTTTTTCCACGATGTTTTCTTTTTTTTTTCTTTTTTAATGTTTATTTATTCTGAGAGAGATTGAGAGAAGCAGGGGAGGGGCAGAGAGAGAGGGAGAGACAGAATTCCAAGCAGGCTCCGCACTCACTGTCAGCAAAGAGCCCGGCACGGGGCTTGAACCCACGAACCCTGAGATCACGACCTGAGCCAAAGTCAAGAGTTGGACGCTCAACCGACTGAGCCCCCCAGGAGCCCTTCTGTAATGTTTTCTTACACCAGCTCGCCATTGCAAACCGCTGGCTAAGTGACCCTGCACGCAAGCTGACGGGGTTCCCAGCTCACACACCACTGTCTCTCCCTCCACGGCTCAGTCTCCAGAGGGACCTTGTGAGACAGAAGTCAGCTCATGTCCCTCTTGCATTTATAACCCTGCAATGGTTTTCTGTTGCAATTATACAAAAAAAGCCAAAGTCCTTCCTAGGCCTCCAAGGCGTTATGTGATCCATCCGACTCCTCATTTCCTGTTACTTCTCTCCCAGCTCACCGGCTGCAGCTGCACTCCTCTCACTGTTCCCAAAGTGAGCCTGTGGTCCCTACCTCAGGGCCTTTGCACTGGCTGTCCCCGCCCCCGGGAACTTCCTCCCCAGATACCTACTCAGTGCGCTCGCCCGCCCTTCAAGACTTTTGCTCAAATTTCATCCTTCACGGAGGCCACTCTGACCCTCTTTTACAAAATTTTAAACCTCCCAGGCACACCCCCCCCCCTTCTTAACACTATATTTTTTCCCAAAGCATCTCACGTTGAAACATGCAACATCTTTTACTTTGTTAACACTTTTTAATCATTGAGATGAGGGGACGCCTGAGTAACTCAGTCCCTTAAGCGTCTGACTCAGCAGATCTTTTAGCGTATTGGAGCCACACTTGTCCACACAGCAGCATAAAAGCTAAGGCGAAAATTAACAGTCAGTGAATCAAAACCATTTATTTCCAAGTCGTAGCCATACAGCATTCTGACTTTGCTGGAAAAGTGGGAGTGGGGACATTCAATTGTCTTTTGGATAATATTGTTTTTACTCTGAAAAAGGAGAGATAAAAATCTGAAAACCCACATTGGAGATGATGCACTTTCTGTCCAGCAGTCTTTTTTTTTTTTTAATGTTTATTTACTTTTGAGAGAGAGAAACAGAGAGACAGAGAGACAAAGTGCGAGCAGGGGAGAAGCAGAGAGAGAGGAAGACACAGAATCCGAAGCAGCTCCAGGCTCTGAGCTGTCAGCACAGCGGGGCTCAAACTCACGAACTGTGAGATCATGACCTGAGCCGAAGTCGGACGCTCAACTGACTGAGCCCCCCAGACGCCCCATGTCCAGCAGTCTTATTAAAGCTCTCGGTGAGAACCACGCGATAGAAATTCGTCATCAACAGAAAGGGTTGCCTCTGTGAATGGCCTGAGCTGCGGCCACACCCACGAGGTGGGTGGTTGGGTGGGTGAAGAGATAGGACAGAAAAGAATAAAGTCTCTCTGAAGGCAGAGAGTGAGGGATGTAAAGACAGTACAAGCGAGAAAGTTGGTAAATACAGCAGAGGCCAGACTGAACCGGCTTATATGAACAGTGGTTCCCTCTGGGGAAGCCCGAAACACAGAACATGGTCCAGGAAAACTAAAATTCTCTAGAGCAAAGGGCACTTTTGAAATATCTAAACTGCTGAAAATTTCAGAAGCATATATTCAGCTTGTTAAGCGTCGGACTCTTGGTCTCAACTCAGGTCATGATCTTGCGGTTCGTGAGTTTTCAGGTCCCACATCGGGCTCCGTGCTGACAACGTGGAGGCTGCTTGGGATTCTCTCTCTCCCTCTCTCTCTGACCCTCCCCAGCTCACGCTCTCTCTCTAGCTCTCTCAAAATAAATAAACAAACTTTAAAAAAAATGAATGTATTGGTATAATTATTCCCTGCAGATTCATACAAAACAGTAGTGATCTAAAAATACAAAAAAGCAGGCTTGAGACGTGAGGTTTTCAGGCGTGGGTTCTGAAATACAAGAGCATGAAGACGGTCACCGCCCCACAGCAGCTGTTTCTACCGATTAAATGGGCTAATGTTTATCGACTTGTTTCTTATAAATTGGGTTCTATAACGTCACTGTTTTGTGACTGCCCCTCATTGGTCTTCCGATGTCCCCTGGTGGGGGGGGGATATCACCTCTTACCCAAACCCCCCCCCCCCAGTCTGTCCTCGGCCCCCTCTCTGACTCTGCCAGGGGGGACACTAGGGCACGGGAAGGATGGAGGGAGGGGCCACCCCTTGAGTTTCCTGTCACCCAGGTCCCTGCAGGGCACAACCGGGAAGGGGCAGAGAGCCCAGTGGCTGCAGCTGACTCCCATGTGCATTTCCCCCCCATTCTTCCTGGGGTGGCCAGCATCCCGCTCACGGGCCCACCCACCATGTGTGTGGGCCCTGACAACCCAGCACTGGGAGGGCTAACCATTGGGCACCCCCTGTGCCGTCTGAGTAGCAGTTCTGCGTATACACGTGACGTTCTCTCTGCGGAAGGACTGGCGTGGTCTCAGTCTCCTGCCTCGGCCCCAGGGACGCACCTGGGTCTCTCAAACAAGCCTCAGTCTCTCCTACCCTCTCCGAGGGTGCCTCGGAGCTATCTTGTCAACACCGCCTGCCACACGTCAAGGAGGAAAGACGGGAGCAGCCATCACAGAGCCATCATGTGTCATGTTTCCTCCCGGAGATTTCCCGGGGATCTGAAATCTAACATCGGGCTCTCCCTGCCTGGCACGTCAGGTGAGGCTCTGAGGGTTGTAGGCAACAGAAATGGCCGTGGGCGATCCTATGCTGCAGGCAAGTTCCCTGCAGGCTGGCGGGGCCTCTCCTAACAGCCGAAGCAGAGTTCAGCAGCCAACCTGGCGACAGGGGAAACCCGGGATATCTCAGGGGCTCACCGGACGAGTTTGAGAACTTTCCAGAAGGCTGCAATTCTTGCGCTTCAGCTCCTGAACACCTTCGGTTCTCAACCGTAAATTCCCAGGAGCCCGAATCGGGTGGCCAGGCTCGGATCTGTGGCGTCTCTGCTCAAATCAGCCCCTACAAGTGGGAGGGGTCTCATGGTGACCACAGGACCCTGGAGCCAGAGCCAGAGAATGGAAACCAGATACTCGGCCCTTTGATCCTGATTCCTAATACCAGGCGAAGACGTCACGCCCTCTGCGGAAAGCTGGGGAGCAGCGAGGAGACTGCCCAGCGGCCCGCCAGACTCCAGGGCCACTCAGAGTACCTGCCACACACACAGGCTCTCAGGCTTGGTGCACCTGCCCCTCCCCAGTGCTTACAGCTAAACACTTTGCTTGGAAACAAACATTTCTGTTCTCCAACCCCAGAGTCAAATCCCATGCAAATGATCTACTGCAGGGGCGCCTGGGGGGCTCATTCGGTTAAGCATCTGATGCTTGATTTCAGCTCAGGTCTCGATCTCACAGTTCATGAGACTGAGCCCCGTGCGGGGCTCTGTGCTGACAGTGTGGAGCCTGCTTGGGGTTCGTTCTCTCTCTCTCTCTCTCTCTCTCTCTCTCTCTCTCTCTCTCTCTCCCTCTGCCCCTCCCCCTCTGACACCGTGTCTCTCTCAAAGATAAATAAATATACTTAAATCAAGAAACGTAGGGGCGCCTGGGTGGCTCAGTCGGTTAAACGTCCAACTTCAGCTCAGGTCATGATCTCACGGTCCATGAGTTCGAGCCCTGCATTGGGCTCTGTGCTGATGGCTCAGAGCCCGGAGCCTGTTTCGGATTCTGTGTCTCCCACTCTCTCTGACCCTCCCCCATTCATGCTCTGTCTCTCTCTGTGTCAAAAATAAACGTTAAAAAAAATTTTTTTAATGTATAAAATGATTTGATGCATGCTCTTTCGCGACCTCTTTCTTTCAGCGAGATCCTACAAGGCGGGCAGATCATCCCGAATATCATACAGGTGTTTACAGAGGGGTAAAATCTACTTCTGGACAGGAGGGTGTCATCCAATGAGAAAAACTGTAGAAATCCCTAGGGTTGGTTTCTAAAGTGCATATATCCCTCCCTGCACCGCCAGCCCCAACCCCTGAGCTGCTGATGGGCGACGGGAACCACCGGTGTCCATCCCCCTGCCAGCGGCCGGCACCGAGCAGCTCGGGCAGGTGTCCCTGTACATCTCTGACCGCAGGTCCGGGCGGGACACCTCACGCAGACGGAGAACCACTGGGAACAGGGACAGGCGGTCGGGATCAGGAACCCAACACACAAAGAGGCCACTGCAAGGGCGCTCCCGCAGGGGAGGGGACGTCTGTCACCTTAGCCCCTCGGCCGCCTAACAGACTAAATCCTTGTTCTGCACAAAGCCCGCCCCGTTCCGTCCACTCTCCTGAACGAGCCACGGCCAGGCCACAGAACCTGCAGGCCTGGTTCCCAGCTGCACAGAAATCCAATCTGTGTAGACCGCGCATGGCTGGCGTTCAGAAGGCATCGACGGAAGCATCTCTATAAGTAACGACCTCAAAGAATGCCAGTCTCGCCACATAAATCCACTTGGGGCACAACTGAACAGGAAAGGACCGCCGCTCTGTTCGCCTCAAAATGACGCCTCTCGGTCGCTCCTACAATTACGGATGCTGTGGGAGGGAAGGCATGGGACACCTCCTGTCCGTCCCCCACGTGTGACTCACTAAAACTTGACGTCTTAAGCCTCCCATTGGCATGAACACGGGGAAGGAGAGAAAGGTTGGCGTGTCAGCACCTGAAGGATGGCAGCGGGGGCCGCGATGCAGCGTAAGGCTGTGCGTGGGGGGCCGGGACCCCCCGATTCGTGAGAGGCTCCACCAAGGAGCCAGCTCCCGCTGTCGTCCCAGGAGGGGCCTCGGAAGCCCGTCTGAGCGCCCACGTCCTTGTATCTGCCCTGACAGTCCCCACCACTGGCGTCGTGAGACCTCGCGAGGCGACGGGCGGCGCTGGGCCGGGCGGCTCGCCCCTGAGCGCGTGGGGCAGCGATGACCACGTGCTGGCGGCCACAGCGGTTACGTGGGAGCAGTAGCAGCAAATAGCAGACGGGTGTGGTCAAGTCCGGAGAAAAGGTGATGATCCACTCGGCAAACACTTGCTGAGTGCCCACTGGGTGCCGGCCACCGTCAGACTCACCGGGAACCAAACGTGGGGGCAAACAGGCCGAGCCCCCGCCTTTGTGCAGCCTGGGGCTGAACGTGTGGCAGAGACGGAGAACAAAAACACTGCCTGAAGTGAAAATCGACTGTGGTCACTTCCACAGGCCGGGAGAGCGGCCAGCGGCCTGTCTGTGAACCTGGGGCAATCAGAAGGGAGGGGGGAGCGGGCGGGACCGGGAGGGTGGTGTAGAAGCCCCGGGGCAGGAAATACACCTGCCGCTGCACCTTGGCCGTGCACATGGGCTCCCGTGGCCACTCAGCGCCTCTCAGACACGAGGTGAGGACCAGCACCCGAGGGCCAGCCAGACGGCAACTTGGGTGCTCGGGGCCACGGCCTCGTCAGGAAAAGCAAATCATAACAAATATACACGTATAAAAATATCTGTTCTTGTAACACATACTATATAACTTTATTATTTTGTAATATATAAATCATTAAAATATGAATATATAGGTTGATTGGGGCAGGGTCAGAAGTTACTACGCTCCTGTATTTAAAAATGTTCTTGGGGCACATGGGTGGCTCAGTTGGTTGAGCGTCCGACTTCGGCTCAGGTCATGATCTCACAGTTCCTGAGTTTGGGCCCCGCTTCGGGCTCTGTGCTGACAGCTCAGCGCCTGGAGCCTGCTTCGGATTCTGTGTCTCCCTCTCTCTCTGCCCCTCCTCTGCTCACGCTCTGTCTCAAAAGTAAATAAAACTTAAAAAAAATGTTTAAAAAAAAAAATATATATATATATATATATAATAATAGGGGCGCCTGGGTGGCTGAGTCGGTTGAGCATCTGACTTTGGCTCAGGTCATGACCTCACGGTTCGTGGGTTCGAGCCCCACATGGGGCTCTGTGCTGACAGCTCGGAGTCTGGAGCCTGCTTCGGATTCTGTGTCTTCTTCTCTCTGCCCCTCCCCCACTTGTGCTCTGTCTCTCTCTCAAAAATAAATAAATAAATAAATAAAATGTGTAAAGAAATAATTTAAAACGTCCTTTATTGGGCCCCTGGGTGGCTCAATCCAGTAAAGTGTCTGACTCTTAATTCAGCTCAGGTCATGATCCCGGGGTCGTGGGATCGAGCCCCGTGGGGGTCTCTGCTGAGTGCGGAACCTGCTTGGGATTCTCTCTCTCCCTCTTCCCCTCTCCCTGTTCTCTCTCTCTCTCTCTAAGTTAATACTAAAAACCATTTTTAATCACTGTTCTTTCTCATCAGTAGGATCACGCAGAGGCCCGTGCGTGCACACGTGTGATGTCCACAGGTGACGCAGGTGAGCCCAGGGCACGAGCCACAGACCGGTGCCTGACCCTGAGGATCTGGGTCCCGACCCGTGTCCTCCCGGCTCCCTGGCCAAGGCGTGAGGGGGCCTCGCGGTGCGGAGGGGGCTCAAGCAGCGAGAACGGGCAGGGAGGTCCAGGCGGCTCCTCGAGCCCACAGGCCTCTGAGACGTGAGTGGTGCTGACGCCTCCCGCGGCCGCTCCAGGCCTCAGGGCCAACTGTCCCGTGCAGAGACCCCCCACGCACACGCGCACTCCCTCTCGGCTCTAACTCCAGCCACGCCCACGCCCCTGCAGGCCCAGGACGGGATTCAGACGTCCCAGAGGAAGCGGGGCTGCTGTTCCTGGAGGGAATTAAAAGGCGCAAGCAGGGAGCTAAGCCGCTGGGGCTGCGGCCTCCTCACGAATTTTCCTTCACGTGGATTTTCCTCCCACTGAGGTGGTGCTTGTGCAACACGGCCGGGCTATCATCTTTCTCCCTTCGAGAGGATTTCTAGTGAAACGTAACCAGCTAACAAGGAAATCGCCAAAATGAGGTCTAAAAACCTCCGTCAGAAAGTTTAACATAAAATCCCGTCACGCACAGCACATGGTTTCAGGCCGTAGAGAGACCAGCTCGAGGCGCGGCCCCGGCGGGCGGCCGTCACACGCACGCCTCTGCCCCGCGTCCCCCGAGGGAACGCGCCACGCGGGAGAGCCACCCACACCCAGAAACGCAGACGGGGAGGGGGACACCCTCGGCCCCAGTCAGCGTCAGAAAATCCTCACGCGAGAGCGCCCGGGGCACATCCGTTCTGCTCCCAGAGAGAGAAGGGGCTTCCGCGGCAAAGTATTTCCTTTAACGGAATTTCTGCTCTGTCACCGTATCTTTTGCACAAACACCATTCTGAGTGTGTGCGCGTGAGGACGTCTGTGCCTCTCCGCCTGGGACGCTCCTCGCAGGTGTGCCCTCGGAGGCCAGACCGCGGGGGTCTAAGCTGCAGCCCACAGACAGCTGCACATTCCCAGAGGAGCATTCCCTCTGTGGGGACACAGAGGCTCGTGGGCTGCACCATCTGTGGCGCGTGGGGAGGGACACGCCTGGGCACACGCAGGGTGTGGCCTGTGGCTTCCCGCCTGGATGCTAGGAAGGACACCCGGGGGCCGCCCCACCCGACACGCAGGCCTCCCGCATCATTCTGATGCCACTTCCTGGGAACGGGCACGGCCCTCTCTCAGCCACGCCACGCACGGGGACTGGCTCTCCGCTCCTCCCACTCACAGGGAAGACTGACACCCACACACGTACACACACACCCGCCCAGGTTCCTGCATCCGGTGGCAGCGTGTGACCAGCTCTGACCAATGAGCTGCGAGCAGAGGCACCTCTGGGCCCGAGGACTTCATGGCTGGTGCTCCACACTCACACGCCTCCGGCGAGGCAGCCGGCAAGCGTCGGCGGCCGGTTACCAGACCTGCCGGGCCCCGAGGTGCCGCAGGGAGCAGAGAGCGCTGCGAACCCAGGACGGCCGTGCAGCTTGAGCAGGAGATCAGCCGCCGAGATCGGGAAACACCTGTTCCTGCAGTGTGATCTCAGCTTTCCAGCCTGAGATTTCTACTACCCCGAAGTCGCAACAACACGCGTGTGAAGTTTCGGTCAAGGTACAGCCACATCCTCTATCAATAAAAACCCAAGATGTTTCCAGGTGCGGTTTTGTTTTCTCACTGTTACAAACAATGCTGCACTGTATGTATTTATGTGTAACAGTTACTATTATCTTTCCAGGAATGCCTTCCACTGGAAGCCGGCAGTAGTCAGAGGGTAAACAAAGAAAAGAAAGGCAAGGCAGCAGGAGAGGATAACATGGTTTCAGGTCCAGGGACACGAGCATTTCCTGGGCTCCGCCCTGCCTGAGAGGCGAACCGGGCTCCTGTGTCTGGGGGCCCAGCAGGGTGGCCCACGACCCCCCCCCGAGCCCCCAGCAGCCCGCCTCCAGTGCAGCCCAGCGGCCGGTGCCTCCGCCCTGAGCAGCACCCCGGGGAGGCGCGTCCTCCAGAGGCAGCAGACGGTCCCCGCGTGTGCACGTGCCTGCACGCTTGCTCATATCCAGGACCGCAGCCATCGCCCAAAAAAGAGAATCGAACCAAACTGTTCCTGCGTCCTTGCCAAGTGGTGGGCAAGCCTTCGTCTCACTGGGCCTGGAAAACAGAGCGAGCTGGGGATTAAGAGAGAGCTGGCAGGGCGGGAGTGACGTCCCAGAGCCACATGTGGGAGTCCGGCCCGGGAGCCAAGAGGCATATGTGTGCACCACCATATGCGGGGCTGTCTGGTGGCCCCGCGTCCTGAACGACTCACGCCAGGAGGGAGATGGCGGGATGGCCTGTTTCCATCCCAGTGAGGGGAGGCGCGGAGCCCCGGGGGGGCCAAGAGCCTCTTGTCGAAACAGCCTAAAAACCACGGCTGGGTGTGGACGGGCCACACAGCAGCCTGAGGACAACAACGAACACAGGGCAGCGAAGGGAGGCCCAGCCCTGCGTTCGGCCCACCTGGTCGGGACGGGCCAGGCGACCTGGGAGGATGACCCACCCTGTCGCTGGAGCTGGGTCCACACCCTCGGGTTAAGGAGATGCAGCGACACCAGGCCAGCCGAGTCCCGTGGCGGCCCCAGCGGGCCCCTCTCCCCCTGTCCCGCCAGCACTGCCCGGGCTGCTCGTTACCACCCGGCCCCCGCAGGCCTGTGAGTCTGCAAGGCCTGACATCACAAAACCCATGTCAGTAAGAAAAGACCGAGAGGAGAGGGGGGAGGAGGGCACCTGCTGGGACGAGCACTGGGTGTTGCACAGAAACCAACTTGACGATAAATTTCATACTAAAAAAAAAAAGACCGAGAGGAAACGGACCACGGTAAAGAGTGTGGGCGCGGCTAATTGTTTTTCTGCTATTGATTTCCTCACTCTTTGTGAGATGTGTTTCAGTCGCTTAAAAGTATCGGGAAAGTAGTTATTAAAATGACCACGAGCGCTTTCAGCCGGGGAATATGCAATTAGCCTGTCTCTTCCAAAATCGTTATTTTTCACAACCCCGTCTGGCCCTGAGGGGAATTCGTAAATTAAGACGGGGAAGGGTCGGGGGCACTGGTGCCCTACAGTGTCTCACACCTGGAGGGCTGGCGGCTGCCCACGTGGATCGCAGCGCGCCATGGGTGATCCCACACGCGACCGGCCAGGGCCTCCCGTCGGCGGTGCCCGCGGAACGCACTGGCACGGCCCCGGGGTCTCAAGCCTCCACACCCGCTCCGCCCCCATCCCGTCTGAAATGCCTCCCCCCCCCCCTTCTCGCCTCTGCAAGCTTCAAAACCCAGCACGAGCCCCACCTCCTCCAGGAAGCCCTCCTGTCCCCGCTGAGCCTCCAGTCCCTCCTCGTGCCCCGAGCTCCGGTGAAGGTTCCCCTTCACCCCCTGTGCCACAGACACATATCATCTACTCCGTTCATATGAAAGTGGTTTTCATCCAAATCGAGTCACTTGCTTTTAACGCTTCTGCAAACAAACCCACCTCAAGGAGATGGGCTCTCACAGCACTGAAATGGGGAATCTTGGACTCTAAACGGTGACCAGAAACACACACACCAGCTACACCTCAGGTCAATCTCAGCTAACCTTATTCCACCCCAGTCCCTGCACCCGGGACCTCCCCTCACACAAGAGCCACAGGGAGAGGGACCCTGTACAGACGCGTCAGCACCCACCCCAGACGCCCCCATTTTCAGAAACGGAAAGGTTGCGGGAGACTAGACGCCATGTGACCGAATGTCACCCAGAGTGTCTGGGGCCACGTCCATAGCCGCACCTGGTACACACACCATTTTATTCTGTCACCTGTTTAACATATGGATGTCTTGTTTCGTTCCCAAACGAAACCGTTAGCACCAAGGACAACGGCTCCCCCCCCCCCACACCCCGCACCCAGCGTCCTCCAAGGCGACCGCTTGGTTGAGCCCTCAGAAGATACTCAATACCGTGTACACTTTGATGACACGGGCATCCCAAACACGATTAAAATTCGTCTCTGGTACCTGCAAGCCCCAGGGGGCATTTGCCACGAAGGGATCGGGGACTCGTCTGAAATGAATCTCCTCCGACTTTTGTGCAGAGCGACCTGGGCTCAACACTGTGCAGACTGGCCTTGAGTCCTACGCCCTCCCTGAGAAGGTCGGTGACCTACGGAGCTCACACTTGCTCACCAGTGACGGAAAAGCAATGTCCTCGTCCCCAGCAACTGTACCGTGCTGTTCAGCCACCGTCAACGACCGGAGCCGTGAAACACACGATCCCTCTCAGGAAGTCCCTGGCGGGGGTCACCAACCCCATCAACCCCAGCAAGGTGAGGCGGACTCACACGCACCTTCACAAGCCTACAAGCACACACTTCTTTGCTCTGTTTTGCGTTGCTTTCTGCTAAAACGAGTAGGAACAGGCTGGTGTTTTAAAAAGAAAGCTCCCGGTGAAAAGCCCTCATTTACGCTTCAAGGAATCAGGTTTCTTTCTGCAAACAAAGTTCCCCAGCTGCCCCAACGAGGGTCCTCTGAAATGTCAGCTGGAGGAAAGCCTCGGCCCCGAGACCAGGGCAAGCTGTGCGTTGAATTCAGCCCCTTGTTCATAGGCAAGTCCTTCCCGATGGTCCGGGACGCGACGGGGCACGCGTTAACCACCCAGCTCCCCGACCCCTACCATGCGCTCCAGCGGGCCCCTGCCCACCGCCCTGCTTCGCCTGGGACTGAGGGGGGCCCTCCCTGTTGGGAAACAACACGAACCTCCCCCCCTTCCCGGAGCTCCTGCCTCTGCGGGAGCTGCTTCCCCCCAAAACACCCTCTGTGCCCCCGCCCTGCATTTACTGGGCCCCACCGACCGCACCCCCCGCCCCACCCCACAAACCAGCCCTCCTACCAGCGGGCGCTCCCTGCTCTGCCGTAGCCTGCGGCCCCTTCTTTCACGGCTCTACAATCCGCCTCCCAGGGACTTTGGGAAGTCAGACCCGCGTGGTCTCCCGTCCTGCCTGCACGCGACAGAGGGCCCACGAACGGCACCGAGCGCCCCCCCCCCGCCCCCCGGCAACTCTCCTCCTGTTACAAAACATGCAGACAGCACCCACTCTCCTCTCTGGAAAAAGTCCCTGCGAAGTCTTCCAGCATTTTTATAGGTTTAGAGATTTATTTTGTAGCATCAGACCTTTAGTCCATCTGGAACTTGTTTTGCTGTGAGGTCTGGAGAAGGAATGTGACAGCACGTGTTGTTCAGATCGGTTACACAGGTGCTCACGCCCAGCTCCGTGCAGGGGACCGCGTTCGTCTCACCACCGATCTGAAATGAAACAGTCCCAGGGACCAAATTCGTCCGTGAGCTAATACTAACAACAGGCAGCCTTTACTGAACACGTGCTCTGTGCCAGGCTGTGGTGGGCATATACACGGTTATGCATGGTTCACCCTGTTTTATCAGCAGGGACACTGAAGTGGAGACCATTCAAAGCAGCGGATCTCAACCCGGGGCCCCCAAAGGGGAGGGAAGGCCCGGGGTGGGGGGAAGGTCTGGGAGAGAGCAGGCTGGGACAGGGGTGGATGGGCGCTCCAGAGGGAAGGTGAGTCTGGTCTGAGCCCACGAGGCTCTGTCGTCTCCGTGAAGAAATGTCCTCCCTGTGGACACCCCAGACTCGCCTGCACGTTGGAATTACGGGGGGCCCCGGCCACACCCCAGCCCAGCTCAGTCGGGCTGTGGGGGAGGGACGGGCCTGCTCAGGAATGCCGTTCTCAAGTCGCCTTCTGGGAAGGATTGGGGCTCTGACATTGTGACACAGCCCACTGGGCCTTCCTGTCTTTACGGGAAACTCATGGAAAGATGTTCTACGTAGAAGCACCTGCACCGGGATGGCAGACCCCTCACCGAAAAACAAGGGAGGCTCACTGCTGACTCGCCCAGTAAGAAACCGTCTCAGTAATGAGGGCTCTCAGCGACACCGAGCACCCAGGAGACAGACGCCCGACTGAAGAGCGTCGTCCTGACCTCGGCTGAAGCCTCGGTCATTCTCATTTGCCGGCGGAGAAGATGCATAATTGTTCCTAATTAGCAGCCACCATCCCCCCCCCCCCCGCCACCCCCCCCCCAGACCGGGTGATAGACTCCCCTGCGAGGACGCACAGAGGCCAGACAGCCCAGAGCAACCGCCCGTCCCCTGCGCTTCAGCCCCTGCCAGGGAAATAATCCCCTCGAGGCACCGCAGAGGCTCCCTGCAGCCCTTGGCCGGCAGGGGAAAGCGTGGGTCTTTGGGCTAGAGACAGACATGAAAGGTCCGCATCCACGCCAAGTTTCCACACGGAGGGGCTTGCGATGCTCCCGGACGGACACCCGGTCCGCGCTCCTGGTGGAGACCGCCTCCTGCTGGGGGAGCAGCCACAAGACTCCACCTTCCAGTTTGTCTCTGATACTTTTCAAGCAACGCAGCTCGAAAACGTCATCCTGGAAAGGCCGTGATCGCAAGGGCTCCAGCTTCCGTTTTACCAGCAAGACGTCCCTCGCCCCGTGAGCCGCAGCCCTGGGCACCAGGCGCACGAGCCCCCCACGTGGGGGGCAGGCTCCCACCCCAAGGAAACAGGGCCGCAGGTCCCCGCACGCGGCGTCCGCACGGAGTCGTGGCCGAAGCCTGATGCGCCAGGGTCCTGAGTACAGACAGACACTCGCTCTAGGTTAACAGACAGCGCGCCGAAACCCTCAGCGACTCCTGCCGGCTCTCACACGGACAGAGCATACGTGAACCAGAGACAGCGCGTCCCCATGCAGAGCAGGGTCGGCAAGCTTTCCCTGTAAACGGTGGGCGACGTACATACTCCCAGATCTCACACACTAGACTCAACGCCACCGTTGCCCAGCGAATGCCGCTGTGGATGATCCGTGGGCAGACAGGCGTGGCTGTGTTTCGATAAAACTTTATTGGCACAGGTGGCGGGCTGGATTTGGCTCGCGGTTTGCCCACTCTTCTGAAGCGTTGAGAAGTGGAGAATAGAGAACATCGGAGCTCCCACAACCAGAGTATTTGGGGGGACATCTGAGAATAAAAATCCTGTGCCTGGGTGGCTCAGTCGGTTGAGCGTCCGACTTAGGCTCGGGTCATGACCTCACGGTTCGTGGGTTCGAGCCCCGCGTGGGGCTCTGTGCTGACAGCTCGGAGCCTGGAGCTGCTTTGGATTCTGTGTCTCCCTCTCTCTCGGCCCTCCCCACCCCTCTGTATCTCAAAAATAAACAAACATTTAAAAAAATTGGTTTTAAATCGTGTCCTAACCCAAGATTAAAGTCACTTCTCTGTGAAGGTACAGGGCTGCCATAGCAAATTACCACTAACGTAGTGGCTGAAAAAAGTCAGCAATTTATTCTCTCCCCATTCAGGAGGCCAGGAGCCTGAGATCCAGGCGGGGCAGGGCCACGCTCCCTCCAGAGGCCCCAGGGGAGAGTCATGGCTGGGATCTGCCAGAACTCCAGCCTCTGCCTGTGTCCTTCTCTTCGTCTCCTACAAGGACATCGTCACTGGATCGAGGGCCCACCAGATGTTCCAGGGTGAGCTCATCTAGAGCTATGACTTAATTATATCTGCAAAGACCCTCTTCCCAGATGAGGTAAATTCACAAGTTCTGGGGGTTCGGGCATGGACATAGATTTGGGGAAGCCATCTTTCAACCCACAGCAGACATACGAAAATTATCTGTTGTTCTAAAATTCATATTCAGCTGGGCTCCTACGGAGGTGATGAGTCTCGGCACTTCCCGGGGGCCGAGCAGCGGAGAAGCAGGGAGAAGGCTGTGTTTGCCCGGCGGCCAGCACCACGCGCAGGAACTCGCCACCGTGTCTGCAGGTGAACTCGGTCGGCACTGGGCCAGGGGCTGTGGGGCTGGCTGTCAGCTGTGTCTCCGCCAGCAGGACGGGAGGGGTGCCGTGCCATCACGCGACTGCGTCACAAGAGGGGGCAGATCTGGGTGTGTCGGTGACCTGCTGCACCTGCAAAGCTGAGCCGGCACAGGCTCCTCCCTTCCCACCTGCCACCGTCAGCCCGCGGGGTTATCTGGAAAGTCCCCATCGTCCCTGAGTCTCGGTGAGCACAGGGAAGGAAGCAGAAGGGAACAGAACTCTCCCCTCTGTTCTCAGCCCAGCCTCTCCGGCCCCCATCTGTTCCACGGTGAGCGTGCCCTCCGGCCGCCACAGAGGCGGCACGGAGAACAGGGCCGTGGCCGACGTGCCGGCCCGTCGGGCACACCTGTGAGAAGGGCCCATCCGGGGAGCGGAGTCGCCAGGATGCCGCGTTGCCTGGAGCAAGGCCCACGGCTGCTACCCGGGTCCCCTCGTCTCTGCAGCCGGAGGGAACGTCACAAGCCAGCCCCGGCCACCTCACCCTCCGGCCTAGCCCTCCACACCCGCTTCTGTCAGCACTGAGTACAGGTGCCGTCGGGGCCCCGGCCCCTGGAGCGCACCTGTCCTGTCAAGTCCCTCCACCTGGACGATTCCCACCCGTGCCTGATGTGCGAGCCCAGGGGGTACCTCCTAAGGAGGGTTCATTTATGGAATTAACAAGTAAACACCATATACATTCGGGGTGGACAGCGTGATGTTTTGACACGTGTGTACGTCGTGAAATGATCACCAGATCAGGCTGACGGGCATCGCCACCACCTCACCGTTACCTTTTTGTGCAGCTGGTGAAATCACATAAGGTCTATCCTCCCTAAGGAGGGGGGTTTTCCCCTGTTAAAGTGATCTCTCGCGTCTCACTCGCTCAGGGCGGCCTGAGATGCCCAGCATCACAGAGCCGACCACGTCCATATGACGGGGCTGCACTGACACCGCTCGGCCACCAGAAACCCGGAAGAGCTGAGCGGACGATGGCTGTGTCTGCTCAGGCCCCCAGGGCATCCCACGGCGGCGGGCACAGCGGCAGGCACACTGCAGGTGCTGGATGAACACACCGGAATTCAGAGACCGAGCCCATTCTCCCGGATCGCCCAGAGCACGGACCACTCGACGGCCACCTCTCCCGGCTACAGCAGGGAGACTGGGACGCCGTCCTCGGCAGGCAGCGGAGCCCGGTGGGTGGTGACGGGCAGGTGCACCGTGATGTGTGTGGACCCGTCTACGGCACGTGTCAGATCTTCTCACTTCTCGAGGAAATCCGGAAATGCTGACGTTTCTGTGAAGTCTCTCGACGTGCAAATGTGAGCATTCTTTCTCTTTCAAGCGCTGCGCGAGTCAAGGACAGCACCACTGTCGGAGGGCAGGACCCCGCTCACTGACGGCTGGATGGGAGTCCCTGGCGCGTGTGGTGGGTGGGACAAGCAGTCACAGGCGCAGGCTCGTCACGAGCCGCTCCGGCCGGCCGGCATCTCCAGAGCGCCTCCTGCTTTCCTGCCCCAACCTCTACGTTCGGGGTTTCCACTTACGGTACTTTTCCCGTGGCGGGTTCGCAGCGTGGCTGGCGTGGACTCCTGCGGGGTCCACACCCCACCTGCATGGCACTGTGGTTGCGATAATCCGTAATACCGAAAGCCTATGTCTGTAATCCACAAAGCCCCCGACAGCAACAATACCCTTGTGTCCCTGACACAGCTTGGGGGGGGGGGGGGGCAGTGAAGACAGCATGGGTGTCCGTCATGGACCCTCAGACACGCGTGATCTGTTCCTTCCCTCACCTAGCAAGCGGAGCAAGCATCTGTCAGGGGCAGGGCCCGGGACCAAAGTGCCAGCTCTTTGGTGGCCAGGCCTCGGCGAAGGGGCCCAACCCTCAGTCCCAGCTTCTCACCACGCGACCGATACCACAGGGGGGCTCCTCCGAGTGAGGAAAACATGGCCCATCGGGGCCAGCTGTATCAGCTGAGGCGTCGTGAGCAGCATTCTGCAGACAAACAAGGAGAGAACAGAACAGGGTGGAACAGAGGCTGCAGACGCGAATGCACCGAGCAGGGCAGACGGGGGACTTGCCTTCCAAGGTGTGCGTGCACGTGAAATGCCACCTCCCTGTACCCCCTGTGTGCGTCTTCCATGACTCAGGGGCAAAAATGCCTGAAAAATCACTGCTGAAGTTACAAATCCCGAGAACTTTTGGATTCACCTCTTCCCTCTCATTTGGGTGGGAGATAATGTCCCGAGAAAGCTACTGCTCCCCAATAGTCACACGACTGGTACACGACGACGCTCCCCAGTAGTAACACGGCCAATACACGACGTTCCCCAGTAGTAACACAACTGATACACGACGTTCCCCAGTAGTAACACAACTGATACACGACGTTCCCCAGTAGTAACACAACTGATACACGACGTTCCCCAGTACTAACACCCCAGTGCTAACGCGACCAACTGATACACGAGACGTTCCCCAGTAGTAACACGGGCTGATCCACGGCCCCAGTTGTTACAATGACGACAGCAGCCGCAGCTAGGAAAACTCTGGGCACCACAGGGGCTGCTGTAATGCTTCCGTGGAGTCAGCAGGGCCTTTGCACCTGTTACTACCCTATGAGGCACATGCAGGCATACCTGTGAGCCACTGCAAACAGAGCAAAGTTCAATAATGCACTGGGTGGCGCCTGGGGGGCTCAGGCGGTTAATTAAGCGCCTGAGTCCTGATCTCGGCTCAGGTCACGACCTCACGGTTTGTGGGATCGAGCCCCGCACTGGGCTCTGTGCTGACAGTGCAGAGCCTTTTTGGGATTCCCTCTCCCTCTCTGTACCTTCCTCTGCTCGCATGAGCTCGCTCTCTCTCAAAATTTATAATAAACATTAAAAATAGTAATAATACACCCAAAGGCTTGTGGCTAGTTGGGGTCAGGGCCTGGACTCGGCCCCAGGAAGCCCAGCTGCACAGCCCGACCTCACGACCAGCTCTCACAGCCTCTTGAGACAAACCCAGGCAGAGCCCCCATCTGTGCCCTGCAGCTAAACTGAGCCTATTAAAATCACAGCCTCTAACAAACTTTTCCAGTTGCCTTGAAGAGTTAACAGCTGCGATCGCTTTGGAATTGGCAGAGAGGCTTGTGTTAGAGACAGGTGTATGTGCTCATACACCAGAGGAAGGAAATGAAAATACCACCTTCGAGACTGTGGCTCCAGGGCATCCCGGGGGCTCAGTCGGTCAAGCATCCGACTCTTGGTTTGGGCCCAGGCCAGCATCTCACGGTTCGTGAGTTTGAGCCCTGCATCAGGCTCTGCGCTGACAGTGTGGAGCCTGCTTGGGATCCTCTCTCCCTCTCTGTCCCGCTGGCTCGCTCTCTCTCTGAAAATAAACTAAAAACAAAAAAAAAAAAAACAAGACTGTGGCTCCAACCGGGCCCCCTGCTACTGAGGAGGGCAGACACCCTCGCAGCTAAGGCTCCAAGAGGCTGGAGTTCTAGAAAGAAAGCACAAGAGGCTTCAGAACAGATGGGCTGGCGTGCAGGTACGGAAAACGTGGCGGCATTTACCTACCCAGACAGACACCTGACACCTCCCCCGTGCCTCACACCTCCCCTCTCGGAAAACCTGTCTCAGAGCGACCTTACCTCTCCCGAATACGCTGCTCTGGCCGAGAAGGCGGCCAGAAGTCCCTCTGCGTCACCAGAGCAGAAGTGGCAAAGCTGTGCCCCGACTGTGTTCAGCGTGTGCTCCTGAGGACCCCCTCGAACCCTCCCTCGGGACCCGCTCACTCTTAACGTACACACAGTCCTACCTACTCCGCTGATTCAGTTTGAATTCACGGCCGACTGCAGGCAGCGGGGGCAGCAGTAAACAGACGCGCAGGAATCTGTTTGCAAAGAAGCCGAGGACGGTAACGCCAACGAGCACATTTATTGAGCACTTATTGTGTGCTGGTCACCATGCCACGGGCACCGCCTGCATTGCCTCGCGGAATACTCACAGGTCCAGGTCAGCCCCCATGTCTCGGGCGAGGGAACCAGGCTCAGAGGACCCCCCCCCCCCCCCCGCCCCGCAATGCCACACAGTTGCAAGACTGGGATGGGAGCCCAAGCTATGGGGCTCTAGACTCCCGTTCACAACCACGGCTCCATAGCAGACCCTCGCCCTGCAGGAGACCTACCGAGAGGGACCCCACGGGGACAGGGGCTGGCACGTTGGCCGGAGGCACCAGCAGATCACAGGTGGACACACACAGAGCGGAGGACCCATTTCCCGCGCCCCCTCTGCCTGGGCACCGTCCTGCTTTCTCGCTTCTGCGGCCACGGCTCTGTTGCATCACGCCCTGTCCTCAGCTCCACGGTCAACAGCCTGAGCCTTCACCCTTGCTTCCCCTTCCCTTCAGGGACGGTGGCGGCCTCCAGCCGCCAGAGGCGGGTTGCATCAGCAGCCACCACTGGTTCTCCTAACGGAGCCCACACGTCCGTCGAAAAATCGATGCCCTGGCCGCAGGGCGGGCGTGTGTGGGGGTGAGGCTGGCCCTCGTGCCGAGGCCCACTCGCCGTGAGATTTGACGAACTCCAAGAACAACCAGCAGCAATATTAAGGCCACTGACCAAACGGAGCCGGTCCAGGTGGCCAGGGTCCTTGACCTGCGTGAAACCAGACACACCCCATCAACGGCTGGGGGGGGGGGGGGGGCGGGCGAGGGGCAGGAAGCAAACTCACTGGCAAATGTGATTCTGTCTTTTTATTTCTCGTTGGGTTGGCCGCCCCTGGGTTGCAGCACATCCATCAGGCTGAAAAGCAAGCTACGTCCATGGGTTAAAAATTCACTTCCCATCCAGCCTGGCTTCCAGCGTTGATGCCTTAATTGAATTTTGTTGTGACAGCGGAGCTGAGCTCCGAGGCGTAGCTTTAGTCCGGCCTCCAGGCCCCGGCGTCTGGGGCGAGCTTGATGAGCTCTGTGACGCGATTATCCCCCGGCATGCGCAGAAAGTTTCTCTCCAGGGTCACTCTGAACTCGCCCTGGGTCCTCAGGCGTATGGAGCCGGAATACAGTTAACTGATCTTCAAAGACGCGCTCGGTCAACGTGTCTCCAAAGGGGAAGACGGGGAGCCCGGTCCTATCGTGGGACAGCCGGTCTCTGGAGAAACACGGTCACGAAGCGAAACATTTAATTCAGCAGCTACTGCAGGCTCGGTTGGCAAACGAGCGTGGCACGTCCCCCGGAAACGAGCAGTGGTCCGCCAAGCTGAGGGGCGCCAGTGAGCTGGGTTATTACTCCCGCGTAGCCTCTGGCCAAGGGAAGTCCTGCTTGCTTTCTTTAGGCCACGTTTACACGAGCTAACAGCCACGTCCTCACTGCTAACTCCCATCGTACTGGGTGTCGTACTGGTCTCATCCTGCACCTGACAAGATGGGGACTGTCTTGCCCATCTCCCTCCATGACCGCATCTACCCTAGTCACCTACTGCTGTCAGGGGGCGTTCTGCGTCGTGAACCGGGCTCCTCACATTCCAGACACAGCGTTGGAGACGTGAGGGAGGTCCCTTAACGCCCTCTTTCCATCCTGGGGAGCAGACTCAGGCTCAGGACTCCCGCTAACGTTTCTTTGCTTTTGGCAAACATGATGCTTTGTGACCGCTGAGTCGGGCGTGGACACCTAACGGCCACGGGAGAAACAAACGAGGGAGACGGCCACGAGAGAACACTTCCCAGACGGTCTCATGGTGATGGACAGTGGTAAGGGCTTGTGTCCACTTTGAATAGGATTCGGTGTTCTCTGAGCACCGATGGGGAAGTGTTATCTGGCACATCAAAAGTGGAGTGATTGCAATTACACGTTTTTATCTATGAGAATATGAGAATCCCCCCCCTCCCCCGCCAAGGGTGGTTGGTCGGGAGCAATTTACCTCCCGAGGAAGGGGAAGGACGTGGTTCTCACTTACACAGACAAGGTCTCCAGCCGTGGCATCGTTCAGCTGACACAACAGTCACTTGTCTATCTTGTCACTACTTTAAAGCCAAAATTGACACCGTGATTCATATTCAGAGTCTATCAAAACGTCTTCCACGTAGAAATGGAAATCGATGGGCACAAGTCAACTTCAGATTACTAATAAATGCATGAAGACGTTCGCCCTCACCCGTGCATCTCCTCAAGGATCTGCAAACGCACCTCCCATCGGATGTGCAAAAACACACAAATCTGACTGCATCGGGTGCTGCGAGGTGGGGAGCTTGTCCGCTCACGGGGTGCTGGCGGGAGGGGAGACTGGTCCACTCACGAGAGGGCCGGGGGCAGAATCTGCTAGACAAGACGTGTGCAGGCCCTGTGACGGTCCCCGGATGTTTCAGCCGGACTCACACACGCATGTGCTCAAGGAGGCGGGTGTGAGAAGGTCCGTCACAGAGAAAGGGAGAAGCCCCAGTACGAAGCTGGATAAGGACAGCCCATCAGCCCAACTCCATCTCAAAGACACAGTGAGAGGGAGAACAGCTAGCTATGGGATCTTGGAGCCAGTACGTTACAGTTACGAAAAAACCTACGTGAAAACACCACATATTTTCTAACGAGACAAGTGGACACAGGCTTGTAAGTATATAGATACAGGCAAACATATATTTTTAAATATGGAAACAATATCCTAATAATACAGTGGACGCTTCTGGGCTCTGAGGCTGGTATAGGGATAGATTCCATAAACTAAAGAGGAATTTAGCTTTTTTTATAATGCTGCATTACTTTTTTTTAATTTTTTTAATGTTTGCTTATTTTTGAGAGAGACAGAGCATAAGCAGAGGAGGGGCAGAGAGAAAGGGAGACACAGAATCCGAAGCAGGCTCCAGGCTCTGAGCTGTCAGCAAAGAGCCCGACGCAGGGCTCGAACTCACCGACTGCGAGATCATGACCTGAGCTGAAGTGGGACGCTTAACCGGCTGAGCCCCCCAGGTGCCCCAAACATGACGAATTTTTTCAATGATTGAGTCCAGGAGGTGTGTGCGTGAAGGTTCTTTGTACTATGGTTTCACCTTCTCAATACATTTGGCATCTTCTATAAGAAAAAGTTACAAGGTAAAGGCAACGTGTCACTTTTTGAAAGCACAGACAATCAAAATGGCTGGGGGCAGACACAGTAAAATCCCGGCCCTGTGATTCTGTGTGATCTTTTCTTCTCTACACGTTCCTGTTTCAAAAAAAAACAAACAAAAGCCGACCTAAAAACAGCACCGAGAACCTTGCATTCCTGGGAACACCACCTCACCACTTTTCCACCACTGACCGCACAAGGGAAGCCCCGCGTTTCTGCAGAAGCAAGGCTCGTGGGAAGGAATTCACTCATCCTCTTAGCTCCCCAACTGCATGGAACCTGGGGCTGGGGAGACGCGCGGACAGACAGGCAGAAGCTGGAAGTGCCCGCTCCGGAGCGGACCCCGCCAAGCGTCTCTTTATTCTTCTTCCAAAGCAAGGAGGGTCTCAGCTCCCGCCCAAACCTCATCTCAAAGCCTGCACTTGGTGACAGGCACATTTCCAGAGCCCTCGACGGACCACAGACGTAAGATACTCTAGAACTTTCTTCCCGTTTCCAAATCACGACCTGCGCGGGTCTTGGCCCTGCTACCAGAGGATGGCTTTTGTTTAAGCAAAGTCAAAACGGAACGTGAAGTGTGGAAAGGCCACAAGACATCGTCCAGCCAAACACAGCAGACGACTGATGTAAACACGCCTGTCCCGACTCAGGAGATGCGGGAAGTTTAACTTCGGTCTGTAGGCGCAGTTTAAATCCCGCGATCGGCACGTGCACAGCATTCAGCCATGAGCCCGAGCACCCGAAAAACTCTGACGGGGTGTTGGACGCCGTCCCCGCGTGCGCTCACATCACAAGACCTCCGTTCCGTGGATTTCCGGAGATGTGGCCACACGGCCCAGCTAAGCGTCCCTGTTTGAGCGCCTGTGACTTCCTCCCCAGGATTCCTGCAACGTCTCCATACCCAGGACCACGTTTCTACACACTCCACGTGGACGCCCGGCTCATTCGTGGCCTGTGAGTTTCTTTGACAGAGCTGTGGACACACCACCTCCTTACACCCTTCGCGGGCACACGCCTCTCCCAGGTTCTGCACACGCCTGTCTGCAGGCCCCCGCAGGAGGGACAGCTGGCCCCCTGAACCCTCACTGGCTGCCTTCTGCTGCTGACGATGTTCAGGAAACACCAGATCTGGGCCCCCTTCTTCCCTCGGGTGGGGGGACACGAAATGCCCTCCACTCCCGGGGCCCCACCCAGCCCCGCTTCCTCCTCCTCCTTTCGGGGTCCCACTCTGCTTGCCTCTGGCTTCCTCTCTGGGGTTTCTAGTTGTACGTAGTGGGTTATGGTCTACACCGTCTTGTGTGAACCCAAAGTTGGATGTTTTAAAACCTCACCATGCTCACCTATACTTAATACAATTTTTAAATCCGTGAACACCTGCCTCTTTGATAAGCAAAAACAAAAGGGTCAAAACCAAGTAATATTTCCTTGCAATCTACCAGAGATGAACACTCTGGGACTCATAAACCATAAATGATATCATCATCAACCATAGTTAATAAGTGTTTTGCATATTTGAAAGTTGCCGAGTGGGTCTTAAAAGTTCTCATCACAGAGGTGCCTGGGGGGCTCAGTCGGCTGAGGGTCCAACTTTGGCTCAGGACGCAACCTCACGGTTCGTGGGTTCGAGCCCCGCATCGGGCTCTGTGCCGACAGCTCAGAGCCTGGAGCTGCTTCGGATTCTGTGTCTCCCTCTCTCTCTGCCCCTCCCTCACTTGCACTTGGTCTCTATGTCTCTCAAAAATAAATAAACATTTAAAAAAAAGTGAGGGAGAGGGGCGCCTGGGTGGCTCAGTTGGTTGAGCATCCAACTTTAGCTCAGGTCATATCTCCTGGTTCGTGGTTCGAGCCCCGCATTGGGCTCTGTGCTAATGGCTCGGAGCCTGGATCCTGCTTCTGATTCTGCGTCTCCCTCGCTCTCTGCACCTCCCCCACTCATGCTCTGTCTCTATCTCTCAAAAATGAATAAATGTTAAAAAAAAATTTTTTTTAAAGCTCTCATCACAAGAGGGGCACCTGGGGGGCTCAGTCTCCTGATTTCAGCTCAGGTCATGATCTCAGTTCCTGAGGTCGAGCCCTGAGTCCGGCTCTGCACTGACAGCACGGAGCCTGCTTGGGATTCTCTCTCTCTCCCTCTCTCTGCCCCTCCCCTGTGCACATGCTCTCTCTCTCGCTCTCAAAATAAATAATTTTTTTTTTAAAAAAGAAAGAAAGAAGTCTCAGTCAACCCATGACTGGGGGCTCACTTATTCCTAAAGCCTCTGGCACGACGGGCTCATAGAAGATTCAAGCAAAGCACAGTCAGAATCACCTAATCCAAGCACTCACTCACTGAGGCCAGTGGGGCAGTGATGTGCCCAGGTGCACGGGGGCCCAGAGACGCCAGACTTCCTGGAACTCGCTCCCCTCCCCTCACCCGGGGAGCATCAAGGAGGCGGTCAGCACTGGGCTCTGATGGAGCCTTCTCCCCTCGGCCCGTCTGGCCACAGCCCCGACACGCATAAACCCCGGGGCCGGCTCCACGGTCCCTGCATCCCCCAGCACACCAGGAGACTGAGCATCCAGGTGCTTTATTTATCCCCAGCGCTGCCCTCTGGTCCTCGGCTGGCAGACGTGGCTGTAGGTCCCAGGCCTCCCCTGCAGGTGTTAAGTTGCAGATATTAACGGTGCTGGGAGTGGAGCCACCCAGAGAGGCAGGACTTACGGCTGGGGGGGGGGGGGGGGGGGCAGTACTATGGAAAGTTCTGAGGTTTATACCGGCGTGATTTTAGAAGGCCCTGAGTCTGCAAATGCATCGACCACCGTGTCCTCAGACGGCTCTGTTCCAACCCAGCACACACGAGACGAGGTCCCGGATTCTTGCTCAAAATGCCACGAACTGCACACTTGAACAGCTCGTGCCTGGCAAACAGGAGCCAGGAGGCGTGTCTGCCCACTGCCTACCCACAGCCTCCTTAAATGCTCTGATTGAGAGGCTCTCTGTCCTGCAGGGCACCTCCGAGGGGCGACTCCAGACCAGAGGAAGGAGGGAGCCAGGGAAGACGGAAGGGCTGGTCTCTGACGCCCAAAACAGGCGCAGGGTGTCCTCTGAGAAGCCCAGTCCCGGAGGGTTTGGGGAGTCACGGGCCTCCGGCCACAAGAGGCCGTGGGGCCTGCAGCAAAGCAGACTCACACCCAAGCCTTCCCTAGACGGTTCGAGGGGGCGGAGGCAGCTCACGCCTCTGGACTGAAGACGGCAAACAGGGTCCAGCCTGCAGGCCAGGCGGTCACCTTCCCGTGGTCTGATGCCTGAGTGTAGCCCAAGGGGTATCTCAGTCGGCCGGGGCGGGGGGGGGGGGGGGGGGGGGGGGGAGGGGGAGCTTTTTTCTCATCTGCACTTAAATGACTTTTTAAAAATTTTTTGGATTTCTTATAAAGTGCCACCTTTTCTCCTATTCCTCTGTTTACTGGCTTCTGAGGAACCCTAGGGCACAGAGTGAGGGTCTCTGGATGCCGGCTTCTCTGCTGCGTACCAATCTCTGCTCCAGAAGCAGCTCGGGCCAACTTCTCCGCAGGTGGAAAGCAGCCCTGTGTCAGGGTCCCTGAGGCCACCCTGGGGTACAGGGAACCCCCGCAGGGCTCACAGGACTCTGCACACAGCCATGCTCGTGGCTGTGAGTTCCCACCCCAAAGGGACCCAAATCAAAGTCAACAAAGGGCAAAGGTGTCGGGGCAGGTCCGAGCGAGACCAGAGCAAGCTTCCAGAGTCTTCCAGAGTCACACGTGAAGCTGTGACAACACGCGTGAGAAGCCGCCACCGGGAACGCCCACGGACACGGCCCAGGGTGTCTGTGGGGCGGTCACATAGGCACCAGCTGCTGGCGCATCCGGGACTCCAGATTGCCCACCGGGAGGCAGGTGGTCGGCATAAACCACGGTCGTGCAGCCTGGACGCGGCGGGCCCTCTTCTCTCTTAGGGAGTGGGGGGCTCCCAGAATCCAAGGTCCCAGCTGCCAGCCACGGGCTGGCCTCCCCGGCAGGCCTGTCTGCTCAGGACTGACAGCTTCGGGCCTAGAGGGGAGCTCTCCTGTGCACAGGCCCCTCCCTGCCCTGCCAGGGCTCCCAGAGGAGAGACGCGCGCTCCCGTGTCCCGCACGCCACGCCCGCCGCGAGCTACACGAGGAAGCAAAGCCTCGCGGCATGTGTCCTGTTTGTGAGAACGGCGTCCGCTCGGCTGCCTTGGCAACCAGCTCTGGGCACTCAGGGACCCTTCCTGTGTCCCCTCTATGCGGGTTTAATAAACACACTGTTGTCTCAGACTCTGATTGTCACCTCGTTCTCTACAGCAACGAGACCCCAGTGTCTCGGGGAGAACACGCGCCCCGCAGTCTGCAAAGGACCCCCCCCTCCGGCCCCAGGCGCACCTGGACGGGGCGGGTGATCTGTATGCACCAGGTGTCCCCTGCTCCCTCCGGGACTCGTTCTGTCCCCCCCACAACAGACCCGCGGCGGGCCAGAAGCAGGACTGAGGGCCGCCCGGGCACATCGTGAGAAAGGGGCGTTTTGACAACAGTTTTCACGTCTCCGTGTTCACGGGACAGTTCGGACAACGAGGGAAAGACGCGGCAGCTTGAGGGCAAGGTCTGGGGAGGGCCGTCCGGGAGGGGCCGGGGCTCGGCCAGGCTAGCTCTCCTGCCCCCCGCCCCCCTGCAGCCCAGAGGCCCGCCTTCGCCCCTCACCCAAGCCCAGAACTTACCGCCAACCCCGGATGAGGACACGAGCCCGTGACTTGGTCGGTGGCGCCGGCCAGCTCGGTCTGACCCCATCCCCACGCCCACGTGCCAGCTCCCTGCGGGCGAGCGAGGCTCCCACGTTCCCGACCCACAGGTGCGGTAACCCTTCACGCGGCTGCACCTGTCAGCACCCGGGTCAAAACAAGCCGCTCGTCAGAGACGACTGGGGAGAATTTGGATGTCACGGCGCCACGGGGCAGGGGGCGGGGACCAACACGGCGGCGCGAGGGCCAGTGGGGCGGCCGGAAATGCCCCGCCTCCCGCTCCACATAGTCCGCGCAGCGTACTCCATAATCCGCATGAAAACACACAGCCAGTCTTATTTTTAATACACAAAGCGACAGAACCCCACAGGGCCCGAATGAACCGCAGGTGTCGCATCTGCTTACATAACGGGGGTGGGGGGGGGGAGGCGTGGAGGAAGATTCACGGGTCACCTGAGGGTAAGGAGTCGGAGGGAAGAATTCCGACGGGGAACTAGGAAGACAGGCCTCAGAAACACAAGGAGCAGCATTCTTCGCGAACAGAGACAGGTGTCCCCCTGTGGCGAGACGCAAAGGTGTCGAACCTCCGCCCACACCCCTGCAAGGCCTCCGGCCCCTTGGCCCCCCTGCCCCCTGCTCCGGACGAAGGCGTCGGCTTCCCTCCCTTCCACAGACGTGCATCTTACTGCCCAGCAGCAGAACTGTCACACGAACACGTTAATTGTTTTTTAAGTAACCTTATTTACTTAGAGAGAGAGGGAGACAATCCCAAGCAGGTTCCGCACTGTCGGCACAGAGCCCGGCGTGGGGCTCGAACTCACGAACGGTGAGGTCATGACCTGAGCAGAAATTAAGAGTCGGACGCTTAACCGACTGAGCCCCCAGGCGCCCCGAAACATGTCAATTTTTAAAGGAAACTACAGGCTGTATTCTGTCGCCAAGAGCAGAGACTATGTACTGTTACGGACTAGATACTCTGTCTGCACACGCCCTGCGGGACATCCAGGGTGTCCTGTTCCATACTAGACGCCTGAAGGGGGCCAGACACACGCACATGCACACACGTGCACGTACACACAAGCACGTGCCCTCATACATGCACGTACATGCATTCACACGCACGTGCACACGCGCAAGCACATGCACACACATGCACACACAAGCACATGAACGCACACACATGCACACGTGCACGTACACACAAGCACGTGCCCTCACACATGCACGTACATGCACGCACACGCACATGCACACGCGCAAGCACATGCACACACAAGCACATGAACGCACACACATGAACACGTGCACGTACACACAAGCACGTGCCCTCGCACATGCACGTACATGCACGCACACGCACATGCACACGCACAAGCACATGCACACACAAGCACATGAACGCACACACATGCACACATGCACGTACACCCACGTGCACACACAAGCACATGCACGCACAAACATTCGGTCTCTGGTACTGGCCGCCCCTTCTCCTCCTTCCTCCCTCCCCCTTCCCTCACTGCCATTTCTGGTTCTTGCCCCGTCAGTGGCCCTCACACACCTGAAGCTGGTGCAGAATCACCGGAATACCAGCACGGCAGCGTCTACTGAGTGTTACTCTTTTGTTCTCAAGCCTTCTGAGAGAGCACTATTGTTAAATCCCTAGACCTGCGCTGTTAACATCCAAGGAAACGGACGCAGGAAAAACCCATTAGCCAGTCACTACATGCCTAGGGAAGCGCCCACTCTGTGCCAGATGCTATTCCAGGCCAGCAGCAAACAAGACCCGCAGAGGCCAAGGAGTACCGGGCCTTGCTCGGTTCATACAGGGCCGAGCCCGCGGGGGCGGGAAAACGCAACAAGGTTGTTCTCGAGCGAAGAGCTGGGCAGGAAACAGGACCCAAAGAAGGAGAAGCAAAGAAAGGGTGGTCTTTTTTCCCAGAGTGGAAGCCACACAGAGCTTGACAGAAACCCCGCCCAGTAAGGAAGGACCGTAGGGCCAGCCGCCATGGACTCTTGGTCCCCAGACCTGCGGTCGGCTGCCAGCCACACCCGGGGGTGGTTCCGGGCCCTGTGGCGTCCACCTCCTCCGAGAGAAGAAGGAAACCTGCCAGTAAACACGCAGGGGTTGGTAAACATGCAGGTGTGAGGCTCGGGGACGCTGGGGCACAAGCCCACGTCCCTGAGCTGGTGAGAGCTGCAAGCAGGGTTTAAACCCAGGTCTGTCCACACCCAAATGGCATGTCTCCCCCTTCACCGGACTGCACTGTTTCCTCGCAAACACCGCCCTGGGGTGTGAGCTGGGGATTCAGTAAAAGCTCTGGTCACGCTGGCTCTAAGGACATGCCAGTTCCATCTGTGGGCCGAAGTGACGGGCTTCATCCTGCGTCAGCTTCACTTAATGCTAGAGGCGGCTCGAGCGCAGCGTTGGGGACTCGGAGGCTGAGGCCAGGCTTGGCAGGAAAGGGGCACACGGAGATCAGTGACGTGGGCCGTGGGCCAGGGGTCGAGTAAGCATCATGTGTGTCGGTTAGGGTATCTTAGGTTGCAAAGGGCAGTGCAAAGGGCTTCAGGTAGGGCTAGATCAAGTCGCTCAGATGACGCTGCTCAGTGTCTCCCCATGGTTCTCGGCTGCCTTCCTCAGAGTGGGCTTCGGTACCTGACTCCCCACAGGATTGCAGGCTAGCTGCTGATAGGTCCATGTGTTTTCAGCTTTCTTATCCACATCCAGCCAGAGATGGAAAATACCTTTATGGGGTGATAGCGATCCCCAGAGCCGCTCTGATTGCCACTGACTTACTTAGGCCACATGTATGTTCTGACAGTGTCTACAGAGGCAGAAGGCACCTCACAGCCAGCCCAGGCCACATGTTCTATCCCTAGACTCGGGGTAAGTCGGCTTCCTGCCTCGTGAATCGAGAAACCACAGGGAGCCATGGGAAGACTAATGGGGTGTGACAGGCACCACCCCCAGCATGTGACACCGCTCCCCTGGAGGCTTATCCATCCAGCCCAGGAGAATGTGGGCGTGAGCCACGGCGCCTCCCCACCCCACCCCCGTGCATGAAATGGGCTGGTGGGGGGCAGAACCAGGAGACCCTCCTCTCTGGCTCTTGGCTCCTTTACTCCATATCTCTACCTCTGCAGACAGAGGGGGTGAATGTGAGGAAGGAGGTTGACATCCCTACATGGTTGGTCTCCACGTTCGTCATCGGCGCGGGACCTAGCCCGTGGAGGCACAGAGGCAGTAATGGAGGGATCCCGGCCCGTGGAGGGAGACGAAATGCCCTACAATAGACCCAGCCTCTATATGTCATTTCTCAAAGGGTAATTGTCATTAACATTAACCCGGTTTTTCTCTGAGAAGGTCTCACGTTGACCTGATCCCGCGAGCAGTGAATGTGATTAAGGAAGCACTGAGTGCGATACAAAGAGGCACAGATGATTGGTTTAGTTGCTGGATTAAGCCCCGTCACCGATACAGCCATGGGCAAACTGTTAACTCAGGGCCCCGGAGAACATCCTTAACTCTTCATCTGCAAAATAGCTTTAGGGATCCACGAGCTTCTCGGGGTTCGGGAAAGACCCAGAGATCCGCTGAGGAAGTTCACATCTTTCTGACCATCGGACAACATCTCCAAGCCGCCCAGACAGCTAAGCTGGGGTCCGCTCTGCTGACATGACTGAATGTGTGCACCTCCCATTCACTGGGAATTTGGGTCTCTCTGTAGACTTGGAAGACGGAAGGCGCCCGTTATGACTGGCAGAGCGTAGAACCAACCTGAAGGCGTGACGTGCAGCCCCCTCTGCCTCCGTCACCAAACCTCCGGTGGGCACAGGATGGCCCTTCGTGACCCAAGGTTGTTTTCAGGTGCACACCCCAGCAGATACTTCATTGATCATGGGTTTATAGAGCGTATGACCACCATCATCTTGATATGCTCTCTCCTATTTATTTACTTTTTCAATGACGAGGGCTCTGTTGGTGCTGACGCACTTGATACCCGTAATATTTGGTGCCGTGTCCTTTGTGGTGTAAGCCGGTCCCCAGAATCCGGCGGGATCCGAGTAACAGTGTCGCCTTCCCTGTGTTGCCTTCTCCTACTATGTTTTACCTTCTGTTTCCAGCAGGATTTCCTACTTAATCTAGTGACAGACTGTTTCTTTTCAAGTAGATTTAAGCGTGCGCTAATGCGGAGAACGTAGAACAGTATCGTAAGTGGTGAGGAAGTTTGGGGCAGACAGGGCTGCCTCCAGGGAGGCGGTGGTTCTCACAGATAAGTATCTGGGGGCCAAGTGAACACAGGATCTGTCCTCCAAGCCCACAGGCTCCCAGCCCCCTGCTCCAAGGGTCCTGCACGATCATGCTGGCTTCCACCATTCGTGCACGGGCAGCGTGTCTGGTCACCACTTTTCTGAACCACGCTGCCTTCTTACAATTTCAGATTCACTCAGCAGCTGGTGATGCCTCCCCCGTTCCTAAATCTTCCCCAGTACACAGAGCAGGTGCACCAGGTAACGTGGGATAATTCAAGTCGCTCCATCCACCCTTGCGAATTCAACCTCCTCCCGAGGGCCTCTGTTCATCCTCCTCCTCCAGGAAGCCCTCCTTGATCACCCGGACCCATAGCGTCTCCATCGCCATGAAGATTCTATCTTGGTTTGCTCCGCACACACTCCCCTTCCTTCCAGCTCTAATATCCCAAAGTCCCTCCGGGAAATTACCACGCTTCTGTTCCATCCACAGTGGGCACCTGACCCCGGCCTGGCCAAAGTGCCATCTGCCCTCAGCCAAATAACTGTTCAAGGACAGACTGTGTCTCGTGTTGATGGGCAAACTCGTCCCATCAGGGACGATCTTGGGCTTCTGTTGGCCTACCAGTAAGAGGCAGCTCTTCTCTTCTTCCCACGGAAGTTGCTAGAAAGAGAGGTGCTGGTGGCAGCCACGTGGAAAGAGCCTGCTGAGGTGAAGCTGGGGGCAAGAGAAAGGGGTCAAGAAAAGGAAAACGACCACCTCCTGATGGCATCACTTCAGCCTCTGGATGCAACCATGCCTGAAAGCCTCCCTGCAACAAATGTCTGTTTTGCCAAAGCCAGAATGGGCTGACTGTTCGTCACCTTGAAAGCAGAACAGTTGTGGCTAACCACCTCTGAACCCCGAAAGTCCATCTTGTCAGTCCTTAACCATGTGAACAGAGACGGCCACTCTGTCTTCACACGGCCGTCTTAGAGGGATAGCAGTCTCCGGATCTGGGGCCCACCCGACCTTATCTTAACTCGCATCGTCATTATATCAGCAAGGACTCTGTTTCTCAATAAGGTTACATCACGGTCCCGGGGTTCAGATTTGAATATGTCTTTATTTGGGGATAGAGGTGTATGAAATTCAACCGCTTACAGCTGCCATCTTGTGATTACTGGGGACCGTAAGTCTCAGGGCAAAGCCAGCACCCTTGCAAGGTGAAGGAGACACCTGGACTTCCCTCGCCTTTGCCCCCCAAAGTGGTCGTTTCTTATTTGACGCCAATTTGAATGTGTTTTCTATTATTTTTAGCAAAAAGCACTGTAACTAAAATGGGCATGGAGTTTCCCAAGTACAGATCTCAGGAGGGTAGGAAGGCAGCCCCAAAGCAGGACGGGTTCTGGGCACAGTGACAGGGACCCCAAGGCCACCTGCCTTCTCTCAGTGAGACACACAGACCAGGTCCTCTTTGAGCTTAGCTTTTTCCATCCTGCACTTGTCTGGTGTGGGGGTGTGGGGTCTGCTCAGCCCCGGAGGGGGTGGAGGGGAGGGGGAGCGTGAGCTGACTGCTTTTCTCCCAGGGCTCTCCCCACCCCTCCCCAGGGGCTCTCCCCACCCCTCCCCAGGGGGCTCTCTCCACCCCTCCACAGGGGGCTTCGAGGCCACGTGAACAAACATCCTGAAGGTGATAGAATTTCAAAAAGGGAGTTCAGGTAAAGATCCTTCTTCAACAGCGTTGAGATGGGACTATTTTCTATAGCTTTGTAATGTAAATATGTAAATAACCTGGAAGGGACAATCCCAGCAACACAAAGCAAGGAGAAGGCTGGGGGTGGGGGGGAAGGTGGGGGAGACCCTTGGGCACAGGCAGTCCCAAGGTCACTGTGCAGCCTGCCTGGGGACGGGGAAGCAGCCATCTGAACCTTCACCCAGACTTCCATCAGAGAGGAGTCTGTCTAAAATCTGCAGGTTAGCAGACTTCTTGCTGATGCAGCTGCTACGTTTGAAACAACAATTACCTTGTAGGAAGCTACCTGCAAATTATGGCATATCAAGTTGGCAAAACTGGAAAAAGAAACATGTTTGCCACTAGGTTACAGTCGACCGAGCGAGTATGGAACTGGCTTCCTGGGTGTCAGAGAAACATCCCAGTTGCGGGAGATACGGTGTAATAAGGCTAAACCCCTGCCCTCATGGGGGTTACATCCCAGCGGGTCCCACACACCAGACGGACAGGCAGACAGACGGACGTGGTTTGGGGCAGCACAGAGGGCGTGAAGTGAGCCAACGGCTCCGAGAAACCAATCGCCGTGGCCCACGACCGAGGGCCTTTGTCGGCTTCTCTTCCGGGACTGGAACAGGGCCCTTTGCCCACCGTGTCCCTACTGGTTTCTTAGTTCCCCCAGGAAACGCACCCGCCAAGTCCTAAGAACCCCAGCCCTGCCCGGTTTGGGGAGTGGTCCCCTCCGCCGGGCCAGCGGGGAACGAGATCGAGGGAGGTTGTAGAGAGCCAGCGTTCCGCACTAAGGAGCCCGGAGGCTCTCATGTGACGTGGGAAATGCACTTCTCCTTGGGTGACTGATTAGCCAGGATCCTGAATCTAACAAGCCGTGTCGTCATGGGAACCAGACATATTCCACGGCCACGGGTTAAAAATTAAGCTCCACCTGTGCTAATGCTCCCTTATCAATCTCCTCTCGAAACCAAAGCCCCTCCGTTCGGCTGCACTCTGCTGCGGTGACAAATGTCCTGTTGCCTGGTTACTAATTGGTGACAGGGACAAGCCCTGACCGGACGGCAGGTCCAAAACACACCCGAAGGCCGGACACGGTGACCGGACGCTGTCACCAAGAGGTGGCCCTGCGCGAGCTCGCTGTCCTTGGCCCTTTGTTCCCAGGAGCAAACAAAGGGCCACGTGGGACCGAACTGTCAGTGCCGTGGGCTCTGGGATGCGCCACGGGCCGGCTCACGGAGATGCACGGCGTGGCCGCCTTCCTCTGGAACCTGCACCCACCCGGTGATTCAGTGCAGCCGAGAAGAAACAGGCTCCCGGGTGCACGCGACGGCAGGGGGCACAGGGACTGAGGGGGCCCCGCTCACACGCCTTCCGGCCAGGCACGGCGGCTTCGCTTTGAAGCGTCTGGCGGGAGGGGCGGTCAAGGCGCCCGCCCTCGATCCTCCAGCCAAGTCAGGCGACGACGGAACAATCAGCACCTTGAATTTCAGTCTTGAGCGGAGGCACTCAAAGACCAACACCGGTGCTTGGAGCGGACTCTCCCCGGCAGGTCTCACGGAGGGGCCATCCCTGTCCACCTGCCCCGTGGATTCCCAGGGCCTTCCCCCTTCCCATCGTTTCCCCTGGGAAATTGTTCGGCTTGAGCCAGAATCAGATTGGGTGTTGGTGCCCAGGGACCTGCATTCGTGCCCTGCGGCTGCTTAACAAAGCCCCAGACACGAACCGTCCCGCAGCTCTGGAGGCCCCGAGTCTGAGACGGAGACTCAGCAGGTTCTGGGGGCCACGAGGGAGGGTGTGGCCCAGGCCTCCCTCCCAGCGACAGCAGTGGCCAGCAGTCCGTGGCGTTCCGTGGTTTGTAGACGCAGCACTGCTGGCTCTCCCTTCACGTGACGCTCTCCCCTGCCGCACCTGTCTGGGTGGCGTTTCCCCTTTTATGAGGACACCGGTCACACTGGATTAGGGTCCCCACAAATGGCCTCGCTTTAACTCGACCCCTGTAAAGACCCGCTCTCCAAATACAGTCACGTTCTGAGGTCTCGGGCATTAGGACTCCGATATCTTTGTGGGAACAATTCAACCCACAGCAGACGACGGTCTGTGTGATCCAGAACAGGGCACCCCAGACAGTCCGGTGAGCACAGGACGTCTGCGAGGGCACAAACACGGCGAGGGGAGGAAGAGGCAGCCTCGCGGTAAGGAGGCCTCTTTCCCGGGGCGCCTGGTCATCCTTACACGGGGAGTAACAATCGTAGGGGAACCTGGAATCTCTTCAGCCTGATCAGGGCTTCAGGAAACGGGACTTCTGAAAGACGAGTGTCAACGTGACCGACCCCAGGTGGATCCCTCCATGAGTGCAAGGCAGGAGGCCCAAGCCGTGATGGTACAAAGCACACGATTAAGGGGCCCTGCTTCAAAGTGAAACCAACACAGGGGAAACTGGGATTCCCAAAACGTTGTTTGAGCTTCTGGATCAAGCCATTCCTGAAGTTAACACTACTCTCTCTTCAGTTACACCAGTCCCTTAACTCGCCCTGACAGACACAATGGCATAGGGCTGGGCTCCCCCAAAGACCTTCCTCAGCTACGTCCACAGCCTCCTTCCTCTGTAGGAAAAAGGGAGCCACGTAAACTTCATTCCAGGGCCCGGGTTTGCCAAGACACCGGAGAGAAACAGACACTACCAAGACCCGAATGCCACGGCGGAAAGTGTGAGTTCCACAGCGGTTCCCGAAGACCCTGCCAAATGCACGTGCACTCCCTTTTCGCTTTTTGTTGGTCTTGTGGGCAAGCAGAGGGCCATTACCGCACCGGCCGCGTGTGCCGATGGCCCCCCCAGTGTCACACGTGCCCTGACAGGCCCAGCAGCACCGAAGGGATTGTCTGACTCTAACTGGCACTAAGATTTTGAGCTCAACAGAGCCCATTCTATGTTGACTTGTCTGTTGAAAGAAAGAAAGAAAGAAAGAAAGAAAGAAAGAAAGAAAGAACAAAAGAAAGAAAGAAAGAAAAGGAAAGAAGGAAGGAAGGAAGGAAGGAAGGAAGGAAGGAAGGAAGGAAGGAAAAGGAAAGAAGAAAGAAAGAAAGAAAGAAAGAAAGAAAGAAAGAAAGAAAAGGAAGGAAGGAAGGAAGAAAGAAAGAAAGAACAAAAGAAAGAAAGAAAAGGAAAGAAGGAAGGAAGGAAGGAAGGAAGGAAGGAAGGAAGGAAGGAAAAGGAAAGAAGAAAGAAAGAAAGAACAAAAGAAAGAAAGAAAGAAAAGGAAGGAAGGAAGGAAGGAAGAAAGAAAGAACAAAAAAAGAAAGAAAGAAAAGGAAAGAAGGAAGGAAGGAAGGAAGGAAGGAAGGAAGGAAGGAAGGAAGGAAGGAAAAGGAAAGAAGAAAGAAAGAAAGAAAGAAAGAAAAGGAAGGAAGGAAGGAAGAAAGAAAGGAAAGAAGGAAGGAAGGAAGGAAGGAAGGAAGGAAGGAAGGAAGGAAAAGGAAAGAAGAAAGAAAGAAAGAAAGAAAGAAAGAAAGAAAGAAAGAAAGAAAGAACGAACGAGGAATTTAAAATACATAATTACTTTAGTCATGAAGCATAATGACATTAAGAGCTGTTTTAACTAGACATTTCCACACAAACAACATTACACGGAGACAGTCTGTCCTGTAGCCCTGATGGAAAGCGAGGCCCCAGAATCGGTGGGGCGGAGACGTCTGGGGACTGACCTGGGCTCAGTCCAGGGGCCCAGGAGCCACCTGAAGCTCACAGGGTGCATCTCTGAGGCCATAGCGAACTGGGTTTCCCCAAACTTCATGAGTTTTGCCATTTCTGTGTCCCAATTATTAACGCACTCTTTCTCCTTAAACAAGCACACACGTTTTATGGACATGAAGATATTGAAAAGGAAACTTCATGTTGCCACCGTGAAATCATTGGTTATGTGATAGTTAAATTTTTTCTAATGGGGAGTCTGGGTGGCTCAGTCGGTTGAGTGGCTGACCTCAGCTCAGGTCATGATCTCCCGGTTCATGAGTTCAAGCCCCGCGTCGGGCTCTGTGCTGACAGCTCGGAGCCTGGAGCCTGCTTTGGATATTCCCTCTCTCTCTCTCTCTCTCTCTCTCTCTCTCTCTCTCTCCCTCTCTCTCAGAAATAAACACTAAAAAATTTTTCAATCAAAACATAATAAAAATCTGTTTTCTAATACATAATCCTATTTTTTCGCAGTAAACATATGTCTGTACCTGGGTTTCGTCGGCCGCTTTTGTCTATTCCGTAACCTGCAGAACGCTCTGGAAATACTGCATTGGTGGATGGACTTAGGCACCGCCTTCCCCAGCCTGACAGTCAGGGCCTGTCCTGAGCCTGTCCAGACAAAATTCTCTACCAAGGCAGGGAAGACAAAGTCGCGCTCTCTCTGAGCCACTCTCTGCTCTGAGAGCTCACGGCACCGAGGAAACAGGTCCTGCCCGCCAGCCCCAGACGGAAGGAGCCACGTAAAAGAACAGATGCCCTGGGCCACGCTTCCAAGATACGGAGAGGTCATTTCCTTCCCGTGTCAACAGCTCGTGGTGTCTACAAATATTGACTGAACATCTATGACGTACAAAGTCAGGTGTTTGGACCACACACACACGCACGCACCTCCCCCCTTTTTAAAATTTTAACTTTTCTATGAATGTTCTAGAGTCACGTGTACACAGGTGAGCGATGCTGCTAACCTTACACGTGGTTAGGGTAGCGGCTGGTTAACTGGCCATAAACGGTTCAATGTCAGCGGGTTGTTAAACACGAACAAGCACCATCAGGCCCTCGGCGGGAGGCACGGGCCGCCCAGAGCCCCTTGCTTTCCAAGCCCACACGCAGTAAAACCGCTTACCGCCAACACCCGCGGCAAGAGCTGACGGGATGTTCACACACGTGTTAGAGGGACCCCCTCGGCAAACAGCGGCAGGGGGACGGCGGTGGGTAAATACCCCAGACGCTCCTCCCTCGAGTGGGGTGGGTCCAGGGGGTGCCCCACCGTCTCCAGGACAGAGGAGCCCCGCTGGCCCCAGCGGACACCGGCTGGATGGCGTGCCCTTCCCTGCCTGGCCCCCCGCCACCTCCCGAAGTTTCCTGGCATCGCTTGGCAAACAGGCCACTTCGACTGGAATCCCCATGTTGGGTCTGCTCCGGGAGGATCGAGCCAAGACCCCGTGGTACAGGGACACCATCGGATAACAAGTAGAAATGTTTAAAGAATGAGGCAGTGTGCTAAAATACTCCTGTGGAAAGATCTCTACCAAATATTCCGGAAACAGAAAGATACCAATCTGCAGAAAAACCCACATGGTTTTCTTTAAAGCACGTGCAAAGTAACGATAGACTTTCTGTGGCTACACGTGCACACGTCTGTCGAAAAGGGTCCAGGAGACCAAACTGTTGACAGTGGTTAGCTCGGTGCAAGGGAAGGTCAAAAGACACTTGAGGTTTTGCAAATCAGAAGTATCAGCGGACAGCTTGAGGAATGAAAAATCGATTGTGAAAGTTGCAGGACAGTGTCTGTAAGCACTTGAAACGCGTGCAGACCCCACTCCGCGTGCATACGCGTCCACAAACCAACACGCCGCGTCTGCGCGTGTGTTTGTGTCCACATGGGGCAGGGGGCCTGAAAACTCAGCAAAGGAAACACCCAATCCTTAGCGGTGCCGGCCAACCGGGTTTGGAATGGGAACGTTATACATGGGTTTCAGCTTTTGACCTTGCACGTCCCGGTGAGATGTGACCCCAACAAGTACCGCTGCCCCTGAAACGGGACAAAGGAGCGTGATTTCCAAGATGCTGTCATTACTCAAGCCTCTGGGGAAGCGTTATTGGTGACATCACTTCTCCAACTCGGTGTATACCTAAACAGTTTAATGATTTATTGACACGGAGAGGCCCTGATCCCTGTCGCAGGGATGGGCACAGCTGTATTGAGAATAAGGATCATCACGATTTGGGTATAAAATGCTGCCCTCGGAGAGCTTACACCCCAGTGATCGCTAAGCTGTGTTTAAGGTCGTTCCAATACCCTGTGGACCGAAGGACCTCTCAGCAAACCTCTTCCTCTGAGTCAAATATACAGCCGCCACTGAGACTCACTGGCTACACCTCCCGTTTTGAAAAGCCCTGAGGATCTATTTTCTAATTGCTCTCCCTTCATGGTGAAATAATTCAAACGTTCCATTCCCTTCCAAAGTGACAAGAAGAGCTAAATTTAAATGCAATAACTTAATGATGCATCTGCAATTCCAAGCAGCCAACAATCTATCAAAAAAAAAAAAAAAAAGATCAGCCCATTCCAAATATAGGAAAGATTCACACACATGCGTATCACTCCCCTCTGTCGCTTTCAACCCCAGAACGACCAAAATAAAAAACCATCAAAAAAGTAATAAGCTCTCGAAATAACCCACCTGTTACCCCTCAGAGAGCAGAGTAACTTCTGAGTCCCATAATCCGTGTAGAATAAATGAACTTGACAAACTCACATGCCAGTAATAACCCCCATCACTCAGTTGAGACACATCCTCTACGAAAGTGTTCTTAATGACACAATTTGTCTCTTGAGGCCATGCAGATAAGTATCTCTCACTATAAATGATATCAATTGAAGAAACAGACACCGTTATATTGATAATGATGAAAGAAAAGGTTGGGGAATGTTTTCTAGGCACATTCCCACATGCAAGGGCCCTGCATTCACTAACTGAATGACAAAATGTTTTTGGCTCTGTAGTAACGAGAACAAATGGTTACCAAGCACATACCCTGTATCCGAAACAGCAGAGTTTCACACACAGACTCTTTCTGCCTCCTGCCAGGAAAATGAACACATAAAATAGAAATCAGAGGACTGGGTGTGAACTTCAGTCTACTGAACACGTACCGGCTGGGTTCATTCCTACCACCATCATCACCAACCCCACCATGACTGCGATTTCCACCACCATCACCATCGCCACCATCATCACCACCATCATCACCACCATCACATCACCACCATCATCATCACCAACATTATCACCATCATCATCATCACCATCACCATCATCACCATCACCACCATCATCACCAACATTTTCATCATCATCATCACCATCATCATCACCATCACCATCAACACCGTTATCACCATCATCATCACCACCATCACCATCACCCCCATCATCACCATGTCCACCATCACCACCACCCCTACCATCCTGTTTACTGGAATATGAGACCCAGACCCACTTTTTTTATCAGGACCAACCCCAATACAAAGCCTACCCAGGCTCACGTACGATTCACCTGGTTCACCCTCTGCTTCGTGCTCAAGATGTGTGACTAACACCCACAGCGACCAGTGCCCGGACAGCCACTTGCAGCACGGAAGCCTTTTGCAGAAAGAACCAGCTGTTATTCTTACCGCCCCAAATCATCTCGCGATGACACGACGTGAATTACTGCCCGGTGTTTAGATCATGCCTCCACACGGGAACAACGAAGAAAAGAATGAGCAAGCCAGCCCAGATTTTTCTCCTGAACTCCGGACCTGGCCATCTGCTCGTTTCCCCGTGTTTGGGTGTAACCCAAGCCCAAAGCTGAGCCTCGGTGCAACACTGAATCCGAATCTGACCCGTACACATGCTTCTTTTTCAGTCTTTCTCATCTGAGGAAATGGGACTCCCCCCTCCGCTGTGTTGTCTCCACTCGAAATCCGAAAGCCGTGCTCGTCACCGCTTCTCACGCCTCTTCCTTTCCAGCCCAACACAACGGCGGGCCGCCCCTGCTGCCCCAATCCATCTAGAAGCTCTGCAGTGTCCCTCACCTCCGCCACTAACACCCTGGGCCAAGCCACCACTGCCCCCCGTCTGGACTACACGGTGGCCTCCAGATGCTCCTTGCTTCCACGCTGCCTCCACCCCCACCCAGATCCGGTGTGACCCTTTGAGAAGGCAGATTTGAGTACGTCACTCTCTCCCTGAAATCTGTCACTGCCACCTGACCACTGCTCATGAGATGTGAACTCCATACCCAGAGCCCCTAAGGTCACCGATGGGCTGCCCCTGCCACCTCTCCCCAGCCTGTGGCTGGATGACCACTTTTCACGCATACAGCACTTCTGTGCCTCTGGGCCTCTGCACTGCTGTTCCCTCGTGAGACCGCTAACCTCCACGAAGGTACAGACGTTTGCTTTGCTCGGCATTCGGCCCTCCCCAACTAACCGACATATCGCTGGCGTTGATAAACACGTCTTGAATAGACCATTAAACAAGGAAGCAACGGACACAGCTGCCGACTGGCACGGGGGGATAGAGCCTCAGCAGGAAGAAAGGACAACTCACCACAAAGTCCCCACCACTGGGCTCCTAGTCTCAGGACACAAAGTGGGAAACTCCCAAGCAGACCCTCCAAAGGCTGGGTCTTATCAGCTGTGTCTTCCGGACCCACAGGCTTCAGGAACGATGGGCCGTTTCTAAACTGTAAAAAAATAAAAATTAAATTAAAATACAAATAAATAAATAAATAAATGTCCATGATCTTCCATCCCAAAAGGATGGCTTGTAAATTGGCTTTTCTGCCTCATTCAGACCCCTCTCTGCCAAAGATGCAGGGAAACTCAGGGAACACGCTATCACTTTCCAGCCCGCAGCACTGAGGGCTAAGTAAGCGAGACTGAACACACAGCCTTCCCAGCCTGACACGTGGCTTCCCCTTCAACCAAAGGTCCTGGGATAGAACAACACACAGCTACATGCACACCCTGACACAAAGCTTCCGTGAGGCTCTGAGTAAAACTCCAAGCTCCCCAAGGTGCCCAGAGAAATGGTGGCGAGGGCTAATCGTCCTCCTTGTGTAAGTGGGGCACAGATGGCAACGGGGCACAGAATGGGGACCACGAGCCATGCAGGCTTGCTCTAGACACATCCTTAATTATATAAACGTGACTGATGCCCTGTGGGTTAGGAGAAGTGTTACCAGAAGTCAAATTCATGAGTAAAAATCAGTATAAAAACCAACGAGCGCACTGCTTGTGTCAGACTCTCTACAAATTCCCATCTTTTTTTAAATTAATTTTTTTATTACATCTCTTTATTTTTGAGAAGCAGAGAGAGACAGAGTGTGACCAGGGGAGGGGCAGAGAGGGAGGGAGACACAGAATCCGAAGCGGGCTCCAGGCTCCGAGCTCTCAGCAAGGAGCCCAACGCGGGGCTCGAACCCACGAACCGTGAGATCACGACCTGAGCCGAAGTCGGACACTCAACCGACTGCGCCACCCAGGCGCCCCTCTAGGAATTCCCATCTCACCACCAAATATTTAAAAATTGAAATTCTCATATTGCAGTAGACCTTCAATTGACATAAGCCATCAAAATATCAGAAGTTCTTTTACTTCTCTCTTGCTTTGTTAATAAGATGTTTTCAAACCTCCTAGAATCACAGAATAAAACGAGAGGTTGAATTATCTTAGGTTTTATCCAAAAGTATGTAAGTGTCCAGTGTTCAGAGTAACCATATGGATGGGGGGAGAACACTTGGAAGTAATTTGGGCTTCAGCCTGCAATTTGGAACCGGAAAACAGTCTGTATGAGCAAAATTCAATTTATTTCAAAGTAGCAAGCATTTTCTAAGTACCTATCAAGTTCCTGGCCCTTGTTAGACCCCAAAGTAAATAAGATCGAGTCTTTCCAGGACCCACAGTCTGACAGCAGAGGCTGGAACATGCATGTATAACTTTATTCAAGCTAGACCTTAATAAGATTTAGGATGATGTGCAGACGAGATACGAGGGGAAGATGTCTAGACAGGAGATTGGAGTCTTATTTCCTGAGGCAGCTAATGAGACAGTCAGGACACAGAGGCAGCAGGTAGGGCTCAGAGCAGTGAAGCACGATAATGAGCATCTGCTTGTGTAGACCCTTCCCCAGCCCACATGCATAGTGCAGGTGGTTGGACATACCTCCCCCCCCCCCCCCCCCGCCCCACGACCCTCAAACTTGGCAGGAGACTGGAAATTTCATTTTGGTAGGAAATAATCACAAGCAAAAACCTTCATACGACAACATTAGGAACATCCACCACAAAATGCTCAGTTCCCTGCAATTAGTGGCGAGTAAGCCTACCACAAAGAAGCCCCACTGGCGTCCCCCAAGCCATCGAGACCTTCCTGCTAAACCAAATACCAACCAAAGATTACTCACTACATTACAAAACCTCCAATATGGAAGTCGATGTGTACAAGAATAAAACCCAGAAGAAGGAAATGATGCAGACAACCAAACGAAGCTTTACAAACAGAAAGAGAACAAGATGCCATGGAAAGGGCAGTGAAGGATAAAAAGGGTTCTTGCAGATGAAAAAAGATGGCTGCTAAAACAGAATTTAACTTAAATGGGAGATGTGGAAGATAAGGTCTCACACCAAAGAGCATCATGAGATTTGAGAAGATACATGATAAAGCAAAAATCTTAAATACGAGGGGAGAGAGAAAGAGAGAGAGACAGAGAGAGAGAGAGAGAGAGAGACAGATGAAATTTTTAAAAGGAACCAAAAATAGGTTAGGGCATCAAACTTCTCAGCAGCAATCTTGGAAGCCAGCAGGATGCCTTTAAAAGTCTGATTGAATATCATTTCCAATTTAAGATTCTTTTTTTTTTTTAAGAGAGAGAGAGAGCATGAGCAGGGGAGAGGGGCAAAGAGACAGGGAGAGAGAAGCAGTTGATCAAGTGGGAGGGGAAAGGAGATATTGCAATATATGTAAAGGATCATAAAATTTACTTCCAATGTGTTCTTTCTTAGGAAATTACTAGAGGATATGCTGCAGTAAAATAAGTGGGGAAAACCTAAAAGAAAAAGCCATAGAATCTGAGAAACAGTAGATCCTACTGAACAGTGACAGGGTGACAGTTGAGTCTCAGAGCTTGAGTAATCAGTTTGGAGCAAGTAGACAGAGGTTTTATACAAGTAAAGTATCATGTGAAAAAGGAGAGTTGAAAACACTTTTTGATATGTCAAAGAACTGGGAAAGAATTTTCAGTATGTGGATTACAAATGGCACCATTAAAAATGAGGCAATTAATAACTCCAGGAAAAGCAAAAAGCTACACAAGGAAAGAAATGTAATCACAGTCACTAATTGGTCCTAGTTAACAATATATATAGGGGCACCTGGGTGGTCCAGTTAGTTAAGTGTCCAACTCTTGATTTCAGCTTGGGTCATGATCTTATGGTTCATGGGATGGAACCCTGAGTCAGGCTCTGCGCTGAGCACAGAGCCTGCTTGGGATTATCTCTCTCTCTCCATCTCTCTCTGCCCCTCCCCTGCTCATGTTATCTCCCTTTCTCTCTCTCTCTCCCTTTCTCAAAATAAATAAACTTAAAAAAATAATAAACTCTCATTAAGAAAAAACAAACTATATATGTGTGTATGTGTATATATATATACACACATACATATATGTATAGTATATATATATATACACACACACACATATATATATGTATATACACATACATAATAACAATGCAAACACTCATTATTGACTTAACTAAAGTAGCAATGTAACTGTATGTGTATGTTGTGGGTGGGGTCTAAAAGAACTAAACCCTCATCTACCACAGGACTTCTGAACCTCAGCACTATAGATATTTGGGACTAGATAATGCTTTAGTGGGGGCATCCTGAGCATTGTGGGATGTTTAGCAGCATCCCTGGCCTCCACCCACCAGATGTCAGTAGCATAACCCCCACCTCCAAGTTGTGACAAATAAAAATATCTCAGCCATGACCTCTGGGGGAAAAATCCCCCCTGCTTGCGAACCACTTATCTACCATAACAGAAAGTGCTACTTTTGACTTATGAAAATTGATGTCAACAAGAGCAGAGGAGGCATATTATTTAGGAATACTGAAGTAATTTAAAGAAAAAAATTAATGCAAGTATTAAAAAGAGAGTGAAGGGGGGTGTGCCTGGGTGGCTCATTCAGTTAAGCATCCGACTTTGGCTCAGGTCATGATCTCACAGTTTGTGGGTTTGAGCCCCACGTCAGGCTCTTTGCTGACAGCTCAGAGCCTGGAGCCTGCTTCGGATTCTGTGTCTCCCTCTGTCTCTGCTCCTCCCCCGCTCATGCTCTGTCTCACTCTCTTTCAAAAATAAATAAACTTTTTTTTTTTTTTAATTGTTAAAGAAGGAAAAGGAGAGTGAAGGAACCGGGCAACGAACAGGTGACAAGGTGGGAAATTTGGCCAGCATTAACTTTTTAAATTGTGTGTGTGCACTTTAAATTTTAACACGCAGTTGAAGCTACAAAGCAAACAAACAAACAAACAAACAAACAAAAACCGGCAAGCTTACGCCTACTTTAGGACGTCACTGAAGTCTTTGTGTAAGGAAACCTTATACTCTTACATGAACTTACTCGATATGCTTATGTCTTTTCTCTAAATTACCTGAAACGCATTTATCAAATAACGTCTTTTTATAAAATATCAAGACATCTTCTAACATCAGTTGATGTAACATTTTTGATCCACCAACTACACTGTGGGAATGAAGAAGCCACGAGAGCGTAGGGGGGTCTCGGCACACAAGCAGATGGAACAAGTGGAAAGTGAGTCAAGGCACAGAGGCCTCCCGTGGGAGCCCCCCACCCCCCGGCCGAAGAACCCTACACGCGTGTGACTGCCTCCTTCTGACACGAATCCCCCGCGGCCTTACGGCCACCCACCCACACCCTGCCTTGTCCCTCTAGGGAATCGTGTTCTCTCGGGGAAATAGTTAAGGATGGCGTTTAAAAAAAAGAATGCGGACAAGTGTGATAACTTGCAACTTACGAAAAATATTTCCTAATTCCATAAGAAAGAAACACATTTTTAGGTGGGACAGTAGCCCTCGCCCTCTCTCGGCATTTAGTGAATTTCGGTGCTCTTGGCGGAGACCGAGTCCGTCCTCTTTTTCTCCGTTCGTCTTTCTGGGCCCGGGGGCTCCGTTGCTTTAACCGCCCTCCACCCGTCGCTCTCTGGCCCTCCTCCGGAGCCCCCCCCCCCCCCGTCAAAGGGACCGGGGAGCTCCCCCCCGCATCTGAGCAGCCTGACCGGAGAACGCGTTCATGGTCCCAAAGCATGAAGAACCCCCCTCTCCGGTTACACGTGAAGTATGATTATTATTAATTCAAAAGTGGTCCAGCAAGATGATGCCTTTGAGGGACCGTGCGTGACCGATGCTAGGGACTCTGAAGGAAAACTGAACGGAGGGTTCAACCGTCACATCGTACAAAGTTTTAATGAACAGCGCTGTTTGGGCAGAGGGGTAAAGAAAGGCAATGATGTCACTGATGCACCCTGGGCCGCAGGCTCAGACACGCTCCTCACGGAGCACAAAATAAACCCTTGTGCCGCGAGGGAAGATCCAGCTTGTGCTATAGAACGTTAGGAATAAACTCAGTTCGCATCAACCATTTCCTACGAGGCTCTCCCTACGTGGAACGGTTGAAAAGGAATTCGGCACACATGGGCTTAGTGACACGTTCACAGTTATTATTTTGACAAATGTTGGACATCTACACACTGAAAATGCCACAACGGTGTCCATCATCATCACCTAAGGGTTTCACGGCGCCAACTAAACCTGGTCTCGTTGGCTGGGCTTAAAGAATTGGAAAACACTGCCCCGAGATCTTATGCGAAGCCAGAGTGAAAACTGTCACTGGAGACATCATAACTTTGAAAACGTGCTGTTTTGAACGTCGATTATGGGGTGGTTAACCGGGCAAAAAGCGAACTCGGTTTCGAGGGGCACAGGCTTCTGGAGGGAGCGAGGTTGAGCCCGGGGGAGGAGGGAGGCGCCCAAGCCTGTGGCAAGGGAACCTCGCTCTGTGCTCTGTCCTGCTCCGCTCCCTCAGGGGAGTGACCCTTGGAGCAGAGACTCCTTCCGGACCTGAAATCGGGCCGGGACAGGTTTGGAACAAAGCCCCCACAGGGAACAGCGGCCATCTGAGCCACCCTTCAGACCCAGCAGCTCTCAGGCCGGGACTCTGTCACACAGTCCGAGGCCTCGCAGTGCGTGAGGACACTTGTCCGTTCTCCAGCCAGCTGCCTCCAGGAGGCTGGCTTCCCTGCCTCGCTGTCTAAGCCGTGTCTCGCGAACCCCTCAGATTCTCCACCCCCCCCCCCAGCCCAACGGCGGTACTCACAAGACGCCGGGGACGGACGCTCGAGCGGGTCAGATGCCGTAGCTGGGGCCACCCACACGGAGACGCCACCAGCCTCTACCCCCCCGGATGCCAGCCCCTCGGCACCTCCGAGGCTTGGGCTCGCCGTGAAGCTGGAAGGCTATTACTTATTCATGGGCTGCCCGAGCCGGCCAGGAACTGCTTTGTGTCAGCTGAATAGGACGGTAATTCAATCTCCAAATGGGACCTGTTCAGCACAGGGCCTATCTGTCATAATGAGTCACGCAGATAAAAAGAACACGGCTTTCGGAGCCACCGGTGAAAGTTATGTTCTGACAGCAGGTAGTGTTAGAGGGCACCACGTTCTCTGCCTCGACGTCTCCCCCCGAGTCCCCCCCACCCCGAACACTCCCCGTGAGACGCGTGACGGAGAGGGAATCACCTACGGGGTGTACCGTCGGGGGAAGGAGCAAGGGGGCCGCACAGGCGCCCCGCTCCCATGCCAGAAGCGGGCACGTCTGGAGAGACAGAAGGCGGAGATGCTGGGGAATCGGCAAGAAAAAACTCCGGGACGAGGACGCCAGAGGAAAGGGTCCAGCCCTGCCCAGGGTTTATGTGGTTCAGGGCTTCAAGGGCGAGATCACGGTAACAGCGGGGGCTAGGGCACCAGGAAATGATGGTGCTAACTAAGCCCTCGACTCCAAAGAAGGGCCTGAGAACCAGGCCGGGAGGGGGGCCGGCGGCTCTGGCTCCCCGCACATCCCACCTGGCGGAGGCTCCGGCCTCCTGGCAACATTTTCTCGCGATTATAAAACCTGCATTTCATCCGATGGCCTTGTCTCTCAGCCACGTGAAGCCTCATTGCTAACCATCCCCCGCTCTCTCCTCCGCTCAGCCCCTGCAACACGCCCCTTCCTCTCTTCGCTCCCTCACCCCTGCAGCTTGGACCCGGCCCCGGGAACCACACTCCCGCGGGTATATCCCCTGGTTCTCGGGCCCCAGCGGCCCAGAGGGTCCGGCACTGAGGCAGGCCAATCCGCTGGCCACTGACGTGCCACTGTCCCCCGGCTCCAGGGGGCAGGGGGCGCGCCGCTAATGTTCTGTGTTGTATTCTAAGCACCTGCACAGGGTCCAGACAGAGTAGCTCCTCAAACAATTGCGGAAATACCAAATGACTGAAGCCTGCAACGTCACGTGCCTTGGAATACGCATCAGTCAGGGTGGGCTGGGTTATGCTGTAGTAACAAATAACCCTCAAGTTTCCGTGGCCTGCAATGACGGGGCTCTATTTCTTACTCATCCTCTGTATCTGTGGGGCATCGGCTGTGGCTCTGCTCACTCCATTCTCACTCTGGGCCCCAGACTGACGGAGCCAGAAATAGAAAATAGGACAGAGTTTGGAGCGGGATAAATAAAACTCCCACAGCACACAGACATCGGAGTTCTGCACTGGGATGTTCCGCTGAACGAAGCTTCCCATTTTGCCCACCCCGTTCCTTTCCTGTCCTCAGGCCCTGGTGCCGACATCACTTCTCCAAGGAGGCTGTGCCCACCCCTACCCTCACCACTTTAAAATGCTCATCATCAGATGCCCATTAGAAAGCGAGGTCTCTGAGGGCAGGGCTCCCATCTGTCTCACTGCCCGCTGTGCCCCCAGGGACAGAGGAAATGCTCCATAAACATGTGTCCAATAAAAGGATGAATGAATAAAATAGCATTTTATGGGGCACCTGGGTGGCTCAGTCAGTGAAGTGTCCGACTCTTGATTTCAGCTCAGATCATGACCTCCTGGTTCGTGAGTTTGAGCCCCACATCAGGCTCTGTGCTGACATCTCAGAGCCTGGAGCTTGTTATGGATTCTGTGTCTCCCTCTCTCTCTGCCCCTCCCCCACTCGTGCTCTGTCTCTCTCTGTCTCAAAAATAAGTAAGAAAAAAAAATTTTTTAATCATAAAATGAGCACGTTCAAGAAGCAGTCCCACCAAACGTGAAGTACTATGATATAATCCCTGCTCTGAGATCACGTAGTAACACAATTATAACAGAAGCTTTGGGGCTCAGATAAGGAATCCTGAAATTAACGACAATGAGGATTTGTCAAAGTCTTCTCTGCACTCTTTGCTGGGAGAAAATATTTATAACACTTGATCAGAACCAATTCTCACGAATAACAGAGCAAACCCCGCAAAGAGATCCGTGTCTGTTCTCATATTCGCGGTCTATCCCGCAAACTTCCCACCCAGACCGGGGCCTCTCAGTGCACAGCTCACGAGAAGGGGGAGAATGAGCGTAAACATGATCAGTGCCCTGTGTCACGTCAGCTCTACTGACTCTGGCTATTAGTATTTCCTGAAAATGTTTTGATTATCTGGTGAATCTGGCTAATGTGTTGGCATGGGATGGACAGGTTGAGAAAACCGAGTCTGAGATAAGAAAATGACCATAGGTTACGATGACCCCTGAAATGTACCCCTGCCTTCCTTGGTATAACGACCTAACCCGTGTCTATTTGCTACAAGATGGCACTTGATGAGTAACGTGCAAGTTATTCACCTTGTGTCTAGGAGCATAGACACCCCAGCGACTCCCCCTCCTGGTTTCTCCAAGGTCTCCCTGGATCCGTACTTATGAATTGCCCACTTGGGAAAATCCCCACTGGTCCGGATCTGCTGAAAAGTACCTTCACAAGCAGCCAAGGAGCCTTCCAGGAGGCGGACAGATAAACAGACTGGGGTCCACCAGACGGTGGAATCTCATTCAGCACCGAGATGAGCCGTCAACCATGAGGGATGAGCACAGGGGATTTGGGGGGCGCTGAGCCACTTTCTCGACACTGTGATGGAGGATACATGTCATTATACATTTGTCCAACCCCCCAGAATGGATAACACTGAGTGAGCCCTACTTAGCAACGATGTGTCAACAGTGGCTCATCAATTGTAGCAAATGCACTCAGGTCCCACCAGCTGTGAGCAGTGGGGAAACCCTGCGGGGAAGGGACACGAAGCACGTGGGGAGTCTCACTCTCTGATCAACTTTTCTGTAACTCTAAAACTTGTCTTTTTAAAAAAGGAATTTTTAAAAACCTGACCCCAGGGGCCCCTGAGTGGCTCAGTCAGTTCCGGCTCTTGGTTTCGGCTCAGGTCCTGATCTCACAGTTCGTGGGTTTGAGCCCCACGTCTGGCTCTGAGCTGACAGCACACAGCCTGCTTGGGATCCCCTCTCTCTCTCCCTCTGTACCTCATCCCTCTCCCCTGCTCACGTGTGCACGTACACTCTCTCAAAAATAAACATTTAAAAAGTAAATTAAGTTAAAAAGCTAAAACTGACCCCAAAGTACCCCACCACCTTCACTGCTATCCTTGTGTAGACAACACGCATCTACACCACCCAGGGTCCGGGGGGTCCGTGGATTTCTTCCCCTTTGCCACGTTGAGCTTGTCGGGACCTGCTGGCTGGGACCCGCTGTCTGAAGGCAGGAGTGTGGGACGACCGTGCTCATGGCCACCTCCCCAGCCCCCAGAGAGGCAGCCGGCCCCCAGACAGGGCGTCCTAACCAGCTGTCACATAAAAGACATTCATTCTCTCGTATTTCCGCTTGGCCATGAATGACAGAACATTAACAAGTGAAAATTGAAAGCCGAGCTCAAAAACCTCCCCCAGGAAGAGTAGTGAGGTCTGCTAAGTCCTCCAGAGACGCAAGTCAATAAAAGAAATTCTAGAGAGCCGGAGACATGCAGACGGCTCTATAAATTAGTGGTGTGCGAGGGGGCCTCTGCGGCCGGCGTTTCCGCCCCGGGTTCGAGGCCGTGTGCCCACCTTGCTCGCTCTGTCCCTGATGCCCATTGGTCTGAATGGTTAACCCCACCGTGAGCACCTGCTGTTTCTGTGGGCTGATCACACCCCCCCGTGCTGCCCCCCTCGTGCGGGCTTTCTCACGGTTTCTCCCAGATCCTAACCTCTCAGCCGCGAGGGAAGAGGGGGCAGGAACCGCCATCCGAAACCTCACCGTTGCCCAGAGACAAAGGCTCTGAGGGGCAAGACAGCAGGCCCCCCACACCCCGGGGACCGCGTGTACCAGCGATCAGGGCCCCGGGGCGGGGCCTTGCCTCGAATTAAACACATTTACTGTTCACGAGCAATCTCACCTGAGTAATCACCTTCCGTGAAAACCGATTTTGCTCTCGCTAAAGGCCCCAGACGAGCCACCCGTGGAAACCTCGGTCACGGACGCGGCCCTCCTTCAGCCTTGCCGCGTCTTTATCTCCAAACCGAACTTTAAAGTATGGAGTGACTTTCTAAAACGAAATTGCTTCTGGAATTCGCTGTCTGTGTGTTAATTACTAATTACTGGCATTAACAGCAGCCGTGCTCCAAGCATCTGACGCGGAGCGTCGGCTGGATCTCGGAAGCCCCCGACCCGTGAGGAAGCCCCCCCCCCCCCCCCCACCGCTGTGGAAGCCACTCGCCCGGCGCGTCCCACAGCCTGGGGGGCGAGGGATCCGGGTTCGAGGCCGCGGCCTGGAGGTTCAGCACCGCCCCGAACGCCGGACGGTCCGTGGAGACCGACGGAAAAGGGTATCACGCCCACGGCCAGTGTCTTCAGGGAAAAATCAAATTTCCTTTCCGTGAGAAATACCCGCATGGGCCCTGGGAACCGCTACCCTGAGAACGTTCCGGACCAGCTCGCGGGAAAGTGGCGAGCAGGGGTGGGGAAACGCCCCCTGGGGCTGTGGCCCCTCCAGGCCTCAGAGGTGCTGCCACAAGCTGGAAAGACCCTCGGTGTTAACCGGCTGCAGCACGGCCCTCGTGGTTTGTCCCGAGCCACGGAAAGATGCCGTGTCATCAGTACAGGATCACAGAGCGGGTCAAGCAGTCCCGCTTCCCGCTCTGTGGTCTGCCGTGTCCGACAGAAAGCTAAGTCATCAGCCAGATCAGGCCTCGCGGCCCGCGCCTCGGGGACAGGCCTCCCAGGGGCTGAGGACGCTTCCTCCCGACAGACGACTTCCCGACCTCACGCCACCTCGTGTTTGGCCCGGACCCCGGCCGCCTCTCCTTCCCTCCGCACCGTGATTGCGGCCCTCAGCTCTTCTCGTGGGCTGGGAGGCGCCCATGAGCGCCTGGGAATTCACTGGAGCATAAAACAGAAAAACAAACTGGGCTCTGTTGGTCCTGGAGTCGTGGGGAACAAAGAGGGTGGCCCTGCTGGGGGAGCACTGGAAAATGAGTCACGCGTGAGGATGCTCACTCGGCATGCTAGCTCCATGGCGGGGAGGGAGCCTCCCAGGAGCCCCGGGGGTAGCGGTCCGCACAGCGAGGGTTGTTCGGAGGGGCCGCACCAGACCCGGGCCCTCCCACCACCACGGCTGACCACTCTGGCAGCGGCCAGCGTTCCCCAGGCCCGTTCCCATCAGGGCACACGCGCTGCTCTGTTCTCGTCCCCACGGCTGAGGCACCGAGGCTCTCGGACAGAGCAGAGCCCAGAGTCGGAGCCGCGTCTGACCACTGCACCCCACAGCCCCCACCTTGGTGCCCCGGCAACGGCCGAGCCCGACACCATGGAGTTTCCCCGTTTGCCTCCAGGACTCCGACGGCTCTCGGTCTCGCGTCGCACCGTCCCGCGCATTTTGAGTCGGTCTTGACACGTGGGATCTGGTTTTGCCAACATTTGTGGAAGGAAGGGATGCCCCTCCCCCATCGCGTAGCCCGGGCCCCCTTGTCAAAGACCAGCCGGCCGTGCGTGCATGCCTTCATGTCTGGACCCTGCCTGTGTCCGCCGTGCAGGGTGAGTCCCAGAGGCCTGCTGCGGACACAGTGCCCCTGGCGTGGACGACTGAGTTGTGTGCTAGAAATTTTGTTCAGACAGATCTCATGTTTGGTGTTCTTACAGTGAAAGAAACATGTTGTAAATAAACTAAAAATAAAGTCTGATCGTAAGAGAGAAGATGGCCCCCTGTCCAGGTGCCCCAAGGGAGCCCTGAACTTCAGGGAGGCCCTTGCTCTGCCCGGAGCTCTGAGGTCAGTCCTGGGAGCCAGACTGTCCCTGGGCGAATGGTGACATGTGTCTCTTTAACAGCCAACATCAGCTGACATCGACAGACATGTTCTGAGTGCCAGGCCCCACTGAACACGTTTACTCCTGGGGGCGACAGCCTAACGAGTGAGTCCTGTGATCATGGCCATTTTTTGGCCTTGCTGGAGACCACACGGCTGAGCCCAGCAGCCTCCCTCGGCCGGACGGTGCTGGGACCACCACAGGAGCCACACAGCCTCCCCCTGCGGGTGGGGGGCCGGCAGGAAGCCAGCAGCCTCCTCAGAGGACCACCACTGACGCTCGCAGACCCTGCTCAACCTCACACATCCACAGCCCTCGCCTGACCCTCGCTTCTGAGTGTGAGGCGTGGACCAGATCCACCCCCAAACCCCCGTTCTCTAGACCTCTGTGACCTGCACGCCTGTGGACCGGCCGGTGGTCTTGAAGATGAAGCGGTCCCCCGGTGGCCGCCTGCTGCCGGGCACCAACCTCGTGCTCCGAGTGGACGGCCGAGCTCCTGCCTGGGCGCTCGACCACGTGGGATTTGTGGCGCCCACGCTCTCACTGGCCACGGCCACAGAGGCCACAGCAGCACCTCCCCAAAGGCCGTGAGGGCCACGCGGCTGGTGTGAACACGAAGCAAGGGCCCGGGCGGCCGGCAGACAATGATGGAGCCCGTGGGAACGGTCACAGTGCACAACAAGGAAGCCCGGGGACCGTCCCACGAGCTGCGCGGAAGAAAGCGGGTCTCTACCGAAATCGTCTCACAGACGGGAAACCACACCCCTTAAACGTGGACGGAAGGAGAGCCCGCCCAGGTCACATCCTGGAAGTGGATGTCTGCTGCCCTCCACACTCAGGTGCTCGGCCCCAGACTGATGGAACCCACAGCGGGAACCCTCCCGAGGTCACACTCCGGTGGGCAAGATGGAGACAACAAATATTCCCACAAACAGGACCATGCCAGCTCGCACATGCACTGGGAGGAAAATAGCGTAAGAGGGTATGAGAGGAAGGGGGGGGTGGGCAGGGCAGGCCTCTCGGAGGAGGTGTCCCGTGACGAAGGCTGAAGTGACGAGTGAGGAGCAGTTGGCTGAGACAGAGAGAGAGAGTCCCAGGCAGAGAGCACAGCATGTGCAAAGGCCCTGAGGCAGACTCTCCCACTGAAGATTCCACCTCTCACTGCCAGAGGAGCTGGGCTGTGGGACTGAGGGGTCTGTTGCCTCCTCCTTTTAGACAAAGGAGAGGAAGTGCAGAGGCCGACTTCACTCTGAGGGCCTCTGAGTGGCTCAAAGTCCTTGCTCGGGATGGGAAACCCAAGAAGGCGGGGAGGAGAGGCCCCGTCCCTCCAATGCAGCCTCACAGCTGCCGGCGTCTGAGCTATGGGGCAGACACATGTAACCTCGGTGAGGAGGGCAGTAAACCCAGCCCTGGGTTGACACTGACCCAGATCCGCCCCTCGCCCTGCTCATCATCCAGTCCAGGAGGCTGAGCCATCGGACAGGATCTCCACACGTGGGGCGGGAAGATGAACAGTATCGCTTCCAAGGGGCCTTAACACCAAGCGCAAATTAATGTGTGCAAAGCGCCCCACCCGCACCCCACCTAACACCTGTGGGTGGCGCCCAGGAGTCACGGAAGGGACTTCCGCCCACGGACGGCCACGGTCAGCGCGCACAGAAAAGCGTTCGCCGAGGTGTGGGGGAAGCTGCCTGCACATCTGGCCCGACCCAAACCCTGACTGACCCGCGGGTTGCAGGTTGGCCAGTAGAGCAGCTGACCTGGGACAGACTCTCCCGGGGGTGTGCCTGGGCCAGCCGCCAGCACGTGGGGGTGAAACCCGCAGGAGCGAGCCCGCTGTTGGCCAGGGGGGGCCTGGGATCTGCCGTGCTGGGGGCCCCACCCCACAGGACCAGGAGAGACCACACAGCAGCGGTTTGCTTCTCCCCCAGCCAGCCGGTCCACTGGCACACCACCCTCCTAGCCCACTTGTGTGACGGGGACAAGACGATAGGCAAGAATTAGGAATCCTGCAGCAGTATGTATGTTGTGGGGTCTCTGGCTCCGCACCCCGAACTCACCGCTGCCTCCTCCGACACCGCAACGTGGTGGACCAAAAGTCTGTGTCCCTCCAAAATTCCTGTGTCGCAGTCCTAACCCCCAAGGTGGTGGTATCACAAGGCGAGGCCTTTTGTGAAGTGACTGGGTGTGAGGGCGGGGCCTCGTGAACGGGGGATTTGTGCTTTTCTAAAAGACACTGCAGAGGGGCGCCTGGGGGGCTCAGTCGGTGGAGTGTCTGACTTGGGCTCAGGTCACGATCTCACGGTTCAGATTCAGGCCCCACGTCGGGCTCTGTGCTGACAGCTCGGAGCCTGGAGCTGCTTCGGATTCTGTGTCTCCCTCTCTCTGCCCCTCCCCTGCTCTGTCTCATGCTCTGTCTCTGTCTCAAGAATAAATAAACATTAAAAAATTTTTTTAAACATTAAATGGGGAGGGGCAGAGAGAGAGGCAGAGAGAGAATCCCAAGCAGGGTCCACCCACAGAGCCTGACGCGGGGCTCGAACTCATGAACTGTGAGATCGTGACCTGAGCTGAAATCAAGAGACGGACGCTTCACCGGCTGATGCCCCCTCCCAGGTGCCCTGGGCTCTAAACAAGGGGAGTGGGCATGAAAGGAGGGTTCAAAACAGAAACAGGCTCCAGGATGGAACAAGTCACTGGACAGTCACACAACTCCAACGCCCCGAGCCGGGCCCGGGGCCTCCTGACTCCGGGGCCTGAGGGCAGCCCAGCCCAGGTGCTCCCACCCCCAGAAGAGTGAAATCGGGGTTTGCCAACAACACCCACTGCCACCTCCGGGTCCGGGGACAGGTCTTAGCCCTTGCGACTCTCACGGGACTCACGCCCGTGCACACACACACACACACACACACACACACACACACAGCTGTGTCTGTGTGGACCCGAGGGCACCGTCCACAGGCCGGCAGAAGTGAGCACAGAGTGCATACGTCACTAATCATTATGTCCTGAGTTTGGACACATGTTGCCTTTCTAACTTTTCTATAATAAGTAAAGACAGATATCACACTTTGTGTCCTCAAGGGTCTCAAGAGAAGAGTCGAGAAAGCACATTTCGTTCCCTCCAACAGGAGAGAGAACGGCTCCGTGCGAGGCACCCGGCCCGTTTATCACCAACGCCACAGCAACGGGTGTTTGACCCAGAAAGGCCACTTCTGTAAGTTTATCTGGAAGGGTGATAATGGAGGTGCCTGGGGGTTCAGTTGGCAAAGCGGCCGACTTCGGCTCAGGTCGTGATCTCGCGGTCCGTGGGTTCGAGCCCCGCGTCCGGCTCTGTGCCGACAGCTCAGAGCCTGGAGCTGCTTCAGATTCTGTGTCTCCCTCTCTCTCTGCCCCTGCCCCGCTCATGCTCTGTCTCTCTCTGTCTCTCAAAAAATAAGTAAACATTAAAAAAATAATTAATTTAAAAAATAACAATAACGGATGTGCCGGAATCTACACCTCTTGCAGAATGGGGTACGTCCTGTAGGCATTGTTTACAGAAAGAAAACAGATAAAGAATAACAAAGAGAACAGAACCGACCCAATACCCCCCCAAAACAGCCTTTTATTTTATTTTTTTAATTTTTTTTCAACGTTTTTATTTATTTTTGGGACAGAGAGAGACAGAGCATGAACGGGGGAGGGGCAGAGAGAGAGAGAGGGAGACACAGAATCGGAAACAGGCTCCAGGCTCTGAGCCATCAGCCCAGAGCCCGACGCGGGGCTCGAACTCCCAGACCACAAGATCGTGACCTGGCTGAAGTCGGACGCTTAACCGACTGTGCCACCCAGGCGCCCCCCAAAACAGCCTTTTAAACCACATTTCCCAACTATCTCCACAACACAAGAGTCAAGCTTACAAACACTGAGTGTTACCCGTGATGGCTTTGATGGGATGTCTCTACGGGTGATTTAAGTTTCTTCTGAATTATTTCCTACGCTTTAAAATAATTTCCACGATGGGTAAACGTTACTCTACTCGTCAAGTGAAAACAGCCTAGAATTACCGTAATTACAAAGAGAAACAGAACGTGCGTGGTAATTTTTGCTGCTTAAAGAGTTAAACAGTGAAGACGCTGCACCTGTTTTTAACGCTGAGGGCACAGCAGTGTGGACCCCGTGGTTCTCCGTGGACGTACGGCCTCCTGGTTTTCCGCCCGCACGGCGGCCGTGAGCTGTAGGCTGGCGGACGAGGGCGTAATGGGAGACAGACGGGGCTAAGGAAGCACCACACCAGCTCCTGGCCCCCGTCAGGCACTGAGTGTGGGGTGGGATGTCATGGGCGTTTATTTCTTACAAAACCGATCGATGCAGGTGCTCCCGGTGGGGTGCAGGTCCCCCCCCCCGCCCCTCCCCAGGGCTGCAACTCAGGGGGCCAGGTCCCCGCCATCAGCTCCCCATCCCCAGGAGCCTGCAGGCGTCAGCACTCCCATCTCCTGGACCGGGAGGTACAGCCACCACGTCCCTCCTCTCAGCCCACGGGATCAGGGCTGCCGGGAAAGGAGCTCCCACCTGACAAGCAGCTTCCTGCCACCACCTGACGCCACGGAGAAAACGTCCACCCCCAGCGGTGGTTCCCCGTGGCGACCGGGAGTCCCTTCCACCCAGGGGAAACAAGGGGAGAGAGTGGTGCTCCCGTCCTGGTGGCACGAACGAGACGACGGCCTCGACGGGGAGGGTCTGAGGCCCAGCTGCCCGCCCCCCCCCCAGACGAGGAACAGGGGTCGTGGGAGCATGCCACGATTCCACGCGGGGGCTCCACAGCGGCAGGTGCAGCCGACCCCCACCCCCACCCCCCGCCACCGCTTGTGCCCCTGGGCTCGGGATGACCCAAAGTCGGGTACGGAGCAGGACTGAGTCAAAGCCCGTGCAGAGATGGGGCTGCACAGGAGCCAAGCATGTGGGCGGTGTGGGCAAACCCTCGGTGGGTGTGATCACCGGCTCGGGGAGACCGGGGGGCCGGGAGGGGAGACAGGCAGAAAAGAGCGTCTGCCCCTCTGCACCAGACGCGAGGGGCGGTTCCTGGCAAGCTGTCCCCGGGCTGTGTTTCACCCCTCCCGTGCTGCGTGCTCTCTGGGGCCATGTCGCGCCCGCCGCCCCCCACAGTTGCCGATTCCATCCTTAAACCCCCGCCCGCCCTGGGCACGTGGGAGCATCCTGCAGCTCACTGTCCGGGCTCCACACAGAACTGCCTTCGACGCCACCTCTGTGCTCTTTCTAGTGGACGCAGCCCTCTGCTAAGTGTGAGCATTTGCTCCCACGGAGACTGGCCCGGGCGGGGACCCACCACCAGCACATTCAGACCCGTGCGCCCAAGTGCCCCCCCCGCACCATCTTGGCACCCAAAATCCAAAGCATCGCTCTCTCAAACATCCACGCTAACAGCAACCCTTTGCCCAGGAAAGCCCAGAGTCACCCAGCTGTCTGAAGACCCCTCTCCCGCAGCCCAGGAACCCAGGGAGGGCTTGTTTTCTGAACCCATCACTGCTTTCTGGGGCACAGCATCGGGGGGGGGGGGGGGGGGGGGGGGGGGTAGGGGGAGTGACGGGGAGAGATAGTTCCCTTCAAAACAAGCAATTTGCTGGGGCGCCTGGGTGGCGCAGTCGGTTAAGCGTCCGACTTCAGCCAGGTCATGATCTCCCGGTCCGGGAGTTCGAGCCCCGCATCGGGCTCTGGGCTGATGGCTCAGAGCCTGGAGCCAGTTTCCGATTCTGTGTCTCCCTCTCTCTCTGCCCCTCCCCCGTTCATGCTCTGTCTCTCTCTGTCCCAAAAATAAATAAACGTTGAAAAAAAAAATTAAAAAAAAAAAAAAAACAAGCAATTTGCTCCTGTAATTTATAATTCAGGCCTGCGCCCTAAAAGGAAATTGCCGTGAATAAATGCGAGCCTCCTGACCCTGCAGGAAAATATCAAAGAGATTTCAAGCAGTGTTTTCTTGAACAAAATTTACACAGCCTTGTTAAAAAAAAAAAAAAAAAAAAATCCCCACCTGCTTTGTAAATGTCACAGGGCGGCTGCCAGGCAGAGGTTGGGAAGGTTGGGCGGAGCCCGGCTGCTTCTGAGAGCAGAGAGGAGTCCCCGCCTGGGTCTGGGCTGTGGCTCCAGCCCTGGCCTCTCACTTAGGAGTGTCACATCCGAGTGGGGCTTTCTGGGGGGGGGATCATTGCCTTCACGCGTCCCACAAAGACCTTCCGTGTACCTCCGCGTGGAGTGCCGCTGGGCGGGGCGCAGAGGGGTCGGTCACACTGGCTGCCCCAGGGGGGCCCCCAGGGCTCAGAAAGTCAGGCCCAAATGAAGGCATTGCTGGGGCAGAGTGCAAGACAGGGGGTGTGATGGTGGCCGCGGGCGACACCCAGTTCTCCGGGGACAGCCTGGAGCTGGGTCTCTCTCTGTCACAGACCCTCTGGGACCAGCGTGTGTGACGCGCCTCAGGCACCCCCACCCAAATCAGGCCCTGCAGGGAGACAGCACAGGCCTCCAGCTTACGTGAGGTTGGACAGGGGCCGTCTGGGAAAAACCCACGGCAGCCACCCACAGGCTCCCCACCCGCAACCCCGGGACCAGGAAGAAGGACCCAGAGGAGAAGGTGTGGCCTCTCTCATTGTCTTTAACAGAGATTATGATCTGCAGTCTCTGATGTTCCTTTGAAGGAGCTACCAATGTGCTGCTTTTTAAACGTCCCTTTCAGGGGCTCCTAGGTGGCTCAGTCCATTGAGCGTCCGACTTTGGCTCAGGTCACGATCTCGCGGTCCGTGAGTTCGAGCCCCGCGTCGGGCTCTGTGCTGACGGCTCGGAGCCTGGAGCCTGCTTCGGATTCTGCGTCTCCCTGTCTCTCTGCCCCTGCCCCGCTCATGCTCTGCCTCTCAATAATAAATAAAGCGTTAACAAATTTTAAATTAAACGTCCCTATCGGTATCTGTTTTACCTCGCTTCAAATACGCCCATGCTGAGAATATTCAAGATCAGAGAATGAAGAGCTGGTCATAAGCCAGACCGTATTTCGAACGCAGATGTATTTAGGAGCAGAGAGCGTTACCACGGGATGCCTAGCCCGAGGTGCTTGCTCTACTCCCCGTCCTCTACTACTGCACCGGACCCCCCCCAGCGCTTGAAAAGACCACACTAACGGCTCAAGAGACTTTGCCAGAGGAAGGAGCCGTGGTCCCGGGGGCGCAGGGGGGCCCGGTGAGGCCAGGCTGGGTGTGGGCACAGCCGGCACGGCGAGGGCTCGTCTTGTGCCTTCAGCCGCCCCCCCTCCCCCGCCCATCCCCCTTCAGCAAATTCTACAACCTTCCGCCGGCCGCACCAGGTGCCAGCCAGATGCCTCCGGTTCTGAAACGCCACGCGGTCCCTGAGGCGTGACAAGCGTCTCGCTCGTGCGGGCGGGCGGGCATGGGAATTTTTTTTATCTGCGTTGACGATATATTTCTAAGAGGCATGAAAACTCTCGCGTCTTCTCCGCTCTGCCTTTGGAGAAAACGCGGCCCCTTTCAACTATGAAAAAAGGAGTCAACCTTTTGGAAAAAACAGACACAGGGAGGATCATGTTTCACTGAGTAAATTGACGAAAGGTCAAAAAGCTTGATCTTTACCACTGATGCACTTTGTCTGAAAGCTGAGCCGCCGTTTAAATATTTATGGGCAAGCGCTGTAAGGGCCCCTTTCGGTCGCCTAGTCCAATAGGGGCCAGGCTGCGACCATCTGACAGGAAGGAACCCAGTTCACCTCCCAGGAGGGTCTGTGCAGGGAGAGGCCCGCGTCCCTGCTTGGGAAGGTCCCTCACGGGCACCCTGAGCTCGCGGCTTCCCACAGGAGGGAAGAGCATCGCGGACAGGAGGGAACATCACGACATTCTCCGCTCTGTCTGCCGGGACACCAGAAGCAGCGAGGCCCCAGCCACTGTGCTCACACCCAGCACCCAGGTCTTGGCGGCTAAACGTCGTTCTCCACCAGAGGAAACCAGGGCCCGTCACGAAGTGGCTAATTCTGGGACCGGGGCAGGGAAAGTAGCAGATGAGCCTCGAGCATCGTATTAGCCCAGAACTCTGAGCCTCACGGAGCGCCTGGACCTGGAGGGAGGCCCCCTCAGCCCTTTCCTCTGGGCTTTCAAATCCGTGACGGTAATACGTCTAACCGCTGAACAAAGCAACAGTCTATTAATCGATACTAACAAAAGTAAATATGAATATGAATATGAATATAAATATAAATATAAATATATAAATGGGGAGAAAGAGGAAAGCTTTTCCTCGAGGAGAAAAACCAACCAACAAGGATGGAAGGACTCACACAAATATCGCCACGTTGTAACTGTCATAAGAGTAATTGATACAAATAACAGCAATCGAGGCTCAACCAGGCGGAGCTTGATGCAAAACAGCTATTTCCTGCCACACGGCCTCTGTGGACCTCCCCACAAGCTACTTGTCAATCACAAAGGGGACCTTGGTGATCTTATTGCAAAGAACTCAGTGGCGACCCC